>NC_091125.1:53530311-54132811 GCF_040183065.1 Periplaneta americana
ATTACTGTACCTTATAACTTACAGATAACATAATATCAGACACCACTCCATTTCATATTACCAACTCACATTTGTCACCGCTAGGAGAGCTGAATACTAGGAATGTTGCCACTAATTTTTTAATTACTGGTACATATGTAGAAGAGTATATATGAACTATAGGATTAAGAGGATTATTATTAGCTAAGGAAAGGGTAGAATAGAATAAGAAATAGTCGTCCTTGGTGTTCGAGATGATATATTCTCGAAGTTATAAAATATTTGGAATGAAAAGAAGATCCGCTGTTGTAGATTTATAGTAAATACGTGAAACAACATACTTCCTGGCAGAGGAATCCAGATATGTCCACCAGGATATTATTGTTTTCTGTAGGTGTTTCATTCGCTTTAGCTTCATAGTTCACATGAAGACTAATGAGTCGCATTTTTCAGTTTCAGGACGTATTTCTGCCTTACACTAAATACTGTGCAGAACAGGCTCAGTGCCAGCATTACTGTCGGGAGAGACATCAAGAGAATGAGGTCTTCACTGCTTACCTTGTGGTATGTAAAAAAAACACTTGCTCCACAAGGATAATGGAACAGAAATGTAGACTTACTTGAGAATAAGATAAGATTTAACCTAACCTGCATAGAATATTATTGAAGTGCAACAGGTATGAGGACACTTTTACCTACGCATTATATTGCCTTAAAGCTTTAAATCTGGTATCACCCTATTTGTTTTTATTATTAAACACATTTGAAGGAAAAGTAGCAAGCATGGGTGTTGCTAATTTCTAATCTTAATCTCATTTGGTTTCTTCCTTAGGCCTATAAATATGCGTTCAATTGTACTTTTTTTCATTTATTGAATACCAGTATGCTTCAACAATAAAATTGATATCCAGGGGCTGTACAAGAATAGATACATACATGTTATATTGTACAACATAATTTAACATACCAGTATCATAAAACTACAGTCTGTGAAAATGTGTATTTCATACAAATCTATGATGAACATTCATAATTGCCTTTTTTATGACATGAATTAACAATATTCAGTCCCTTGTAGCTGTAAACTGGCGTGAATTTTAGTTTTGTTCTTTAAATGCGTAGAAATTTGATTCAAACAAATGTAAGATTTAAAAATTCCTTTGCAGAACGAAAAATTACATTTGTTCGTATGAAATTTCTGCACTTTTAAAGGGTAAAACTTAAATTCTTTCATTCGTATATTATCATAATACACTGCTCTTTTAAATTGACTGAATATATTAGGAATTCAATCAATGGCTTTCCCAAAACACGCAATGAAATGTTTCATATAAAAAAATTGTTGTCTCGAAAAGGTAGTAAAAACGAGCAAAATTGTATTAAACTTGTTTGTTTCAAATATCTCAAAGAATAACCTGCTCAAATTAAAAACATTACTTACAGTTGACCCTGTATAAGCAATCGCACACTGCAATGTTGGAAGTTTATGTTAGATGACAGTATTTGTAGATGTAGCATCTTTGTTTAGATTTTTGTTGGGAATTAGAAATCCCGTAACTGAACTTCAACAACTACTTCATTAATCATTAACTCATTATCATGAAACTAGTGTAGCATTAATATACTTTCAATGTTGCTTCAATGACAGTGTCAAAGTTACCAGTGAGCTATGGGTTTAGCACATTTTACTTTGACTCAGAATTAAACTGTTGGTGTTGGATTCTCTTCCAAAGAAAGTCTGCTAAGGACTTGTATTACTGTTAAAATTTCATTGCCTTTTGCTAAGATTTCTATACATACAATATGGGAATGTCCCTTTTTTTCTCTAATGTGTCCCATTGTCCGGAAAGAGGTCATCAGGACATGTTTTTGTCCTATATTTAAAAATTAATAACTAAAAAAAACTGTGAACTGCTATTTTGTTATAAATATCAGTCTCAAACATTGTCAGTGACTTGGAATTCACTACATTGGCAACATTGGAGGTACCGGTAATTAATATTTGAGGAGAAAAATTCGCTCCGGCACCGGGGATCGAACCCGGGTCCTTGGTTGACACTAGACATATACGTCAACATATATGCCTAACTTGGAGTCAGGCCACAAAGGGAAACACTGAAGGAGTGCTTGGTACGTAGTAGAACCAAGGACCTGGGTTCGATCCCCGGCACCGGAGCGAATTTTTCTCCTCAAATATTAATTGTCAACATTACAGAGATTATTCTGTAGGACAAATTAATAAATCCATAACATTGGAGGTGTTACTGAAATTACCGATATACATTATTCTTAAAACAATTCATACTATGAAGTAAACTACTATCAGATTGAATCTTACTTGTTTGATGAGGTCATAATATTGTGAAAAATGTTCTGAATTCCAAAAAATATAGTTTTTTGTTGGTTTTTTAACGACTCTGTATCAACTACAGTACTAGGTAATTTAGCATCTATGGATGGTATTCAGCGAGATGAGGCTGAGGATTCGCCACAGTTTACCTGACATTTGCCTAACGGTTGAGGAAAACCTCGGAAAAAACTCAGGCAGCTAATTAGCTCAAGTGGGAATCGAACCCACACCCGAGGGTAACCCTGGATTGGCAGGCAAGCGCCTTAGCCAACTGAGCAATGCTTATTGTGAAATAATTTTTAGCCAACTGAGCAATGCCAGTGGCTCAAAGAAATTCATAAGTCAAAACATTTATATGAAGTCTGAGTGGATCTCTTCAAAACTGTTAATGAAAATCTTCCATATTTAAAAAAGTGATATTGTTCATACAAGTATTGAAAGATTGTTCTTCTACATGAACTTGTTGTGGACTGATGATAAAAAATAAGTTGCATATAAAAAACAGTAAAATCAATGCTTATTGTGAAATAATTTTTCAATGAGGACTGTATCGTATTTCATGACTTTTGCTTCAGAGCAAACAGTTGTTATAAGAAATCCATTCTTTAGAAAAATATTGTATTCTCTGATGAACCTGTTTACCTGTTTCGTAAGGAATAGGCCTACATTATCAGTACATTTTATTCAGTTTATTCTTTAAGCACTTTGTTTTCAGTAATAGCACTTAATTTGATTTAATTGTATTGTTTTAGTCCGTTCATAGACAACATGTATAGGCGTGATGGGAACCTGCACGAAAGCTTAAGTTTTGAAGTCTCCTATTTTTTTCTGATGTTTCTGGGAACTCTTATATAACTTGACAAGAATTAAAGAAAGGAAATAAATAAGAGCACTAAAGTATCAGTAGAGTTTTGGGGAGAAAGAAATTGATACTCAGTCGAAGATATGGACTTCCAAGGGCGAGAATCTCTTAGCACATCTTCCTTCAGAAGTAAAACTGTGAACCTCCTAGCTGTCATAGATTTAAAATATCGGTACGTAAAATATTTTTTTCTGAACTGTGGGTAAAATTTACCGACCATTAATCTCAAATCAAAAAAAAAAAAAAATCATCAATGTTTAATAACCTATAAATTGAAAGCATTGTTAAATGAAACAGTCAGTCAGTCAAGCAATCTAGATATAAAGTGAAGTTACATCGACACATTTAAATGCTGGAAATTCATGATTTAGATAAGAGGTGAAAATTTAGTTATAAATATTTTTTGTGAGAAAGATCATCTTATAATTGGTGTAACAAATTTGTTTCGGTATATGAAACCTTACAATGGTCTATCACTGTAGAATAAAATTCTTAATTAGGTACTCTGAGAAAAATGCTGGAGAATTTTAGATTCCTTCTAGAAAAGTGATTAGTAAACCACTCTAAGCTTACTGGCAATTTGAGTTGTCATTTATTTCTTCTTCCCATTCACTAAGCTATGTGGTAACAAAAGAATATTGTGATTTAGATAAGTTTTTGGTGATCAAGAACCACGTCTATTTTCAGTGGTGTGAAACACAGAAAGATTGCAACAGATTGCGTCTTATGGACATAGTGGTGCAGCCCATGCAAAGACTCACGAAGTATTCACTGCTTCTTAAAGCAATCCACAGGAATACAGAAACCGAGGAACATCGAGAAAGCCTGTCTGTCATGGTAAGTTCATCATCTTTTCTGTTACAGTCTTTTTAAAGCTTCTTGTAGCTCAGTCAGATGAATTCAATTTAAATTCTGTCTAAATTCAACCTCGCAAATTTCAAGCACAGTAATTAACAATAGGTCCCTTATAGAAATAGCAACAACCAAATTTCTTGGTTTAAAAATCGATAATGTTTTAAATGGAAAAAATCATACCGTATAAACCAAACTAAATCCAGCATGTTTTGCTATAAGATCTATGCAAAAGATAGTAAATATCAATACCCTACCTTAAAAATAATATACTTTGCATACTTCCACTCAGTAATGAGTTTTGAAATATTATTCTGGGGAAATTTCACAGATAGTAACAGTAGGCCTATATTCCTGCTACAAAAAAGAGTAATAATTAGAATAATAGCAGGTGCCAAATCTAGGGAATCATGTAGAACTATTTAAAAAAAACTACAAAACTTTGTAACTAATTCAACAGTTCATGACATAAATACGCGTCAAAAAATGACTTTCATACTCCATCAGCAAGTCTATTGTGCTATCAAAAAGGAGTGTGTTATATGGCAGTAATTAAACATTTTTAATAGTCTCCCTATGGATATAAAAAAATCAAACTCAAAACATAAGATTATTTAGGGCCAAATTAAAAAAGTACCGATATCTAATTCTTACGCCTTCTATTCTCTAGGCGAATTCATGACATTCAACAATGCTTCATGATACCGATACTAAAACTTTGTGTTGTACTAGTAGACTATATTGTAAACCTTTCTGCATATATTTCAACTATACTGTGACTATACATTAAGACTTTATAGTAGGCCTAGTATTAAGTTTTTTGACTTGTTCCATATTCTAACTGTGAAGCAATGTATGAATACCATGAAATGATAATAAATACAATACAATATAATATAATATAATGCTTCTAAAAAAACCCCATCAAATTCCTGTCACATTCTGTGAGATTTATGATCATCGAAGAGTCTATGGAAGTGATCAGTGCTATTTATTATCATTAATTTAATATTTCATTTCTCTACTATCACCATATGATGCTATCAGTTAGTTTGTGTATTGTAAAATTTAGAAAATTGATCACCTCGAAGGTTACAATTCTGTTTTAATGTCTATTGACCGTGAATAAAATGTACTTAAATATTTTGCTTAATTCCTTCTTGTATCCTTCCATATTCCTCACTCAAGTATTCCTATTTTCTTTTACATGCCCATGAATATATTTCCTTCTACCTGTCTTTCTTCATTTCTTTTTCAAACGTTACACAGACTATATAAATCTTTAATTTTATCTTATATTCACAAAATGTTCATTAAGCTGCAGCAGTCACAAAAATTAAGCTGTAAGAAGAATCAGTCTGAATAAGCTTATTGCATTAATACCGTGAGTCCTTTTCATGCAGGTAAAGCAAATAGAATCTGATGCCAATCATTCACCTTCTCCTAGTAGGCAGTAGGCATATACTAAGATTATGAAACAAAGGAGTTTTATCATCATGCTTTGTCTTCGAATACACTTGCTGAGTGTGTCATATCTCCTCATGATTTACCTTTTAATTTTAAGTTAAATATGGTTTCTAAAGTAGTCATGATTTCAAAGTTACAACATAAAACATACATCATTTAAATATCAATGATTAAAGATGGTCATTTGTATGCATTGCAGATTAAATGTGTGGATCAGTTTGTGAACGATGTGAATTCAACATTAAGACAACGTCAGGACCATGAACGACTCAAGGGTATCATCGCAAGAATAGAATCCTATGATGTAGTGGTGAGTGATTAACTGTTACACCTTAAAATGTATGCATTAAGATAAATATTGGAACATTGTCTTAAAATCTAGGTTGTATGAGCAAAACCAAAGGCTCAAAAAAAAAAAAAAAAAAAAAAAAAATTGGAGCGAGACAGACAGACTGAGACTTTTTCTTTCTTCTTCTTGGACTATAGCATTCAATACATCCAAATCGAATTAGACCTACTAAATGAGTTTCTGCCCCTCCTCCCCCCATCCCAGGTGGGTACTTGCATTCTTTTTTAAGAGTAACGTGTCGAGGTCGTAAATTACTTTGCCATCTTAGCTGTATGCACTTGTGGGGCGAATCTATAAAGAATGATGAAGATGACTATGACGACGAATGTAGAATTGGTGGGACGATGACAATACTCCAAGAAAACCTGTCACAAATACGTCTTTGTGCATCACATATTCCACTTGCATTCGCCAGAATATAAATCATGATTTTCCAGTTGTCTGAGTATTACTACACACTCTTCCTGCATGTCTCATAGTTACATTTATAAATGGCATAAGTTTGTAGACTGGTTTGTCCCATACAAATATTTATTCTATATTTGGTAAATTGTTTGACAGGAATCTAAGGATGATGAAGTGGATCGCATGCTGAAGACTTACAGTGAACTGGACCTCACATGTCCAATGCCAGGCTGCCATGTCACCCAACGCAGGCACTTGTTGTTGGAGAGCGACCTCAAGCTCAAGGACAATTCCACTTCCAAGGTAAGATGTCATAGCTCAGACTGTTACAGTTTCAAGTATTCACATTTCGCTTTATAGCTGTTCTTTATAAAATATTGTTTAATGCCTCATAGTCGGTTTTAGTACCTAACTCATATCTTTGCTTCTATACAATTCTGTTTTGTTGAATAATTCAAACAAATTATAATGTAATATCATCTCAAAGGAAATTTATTTATAAGAAGAAAAGAAGTTCTTCCCTGAAAATCAGTTCGATTTATGTTGTTGTTTTGTTTTCGTATTTTGAATACAGTTTCTGACTGCATGTTGCCACATTTGCCTCATTTCATTCTTGTCCAGTTACTAAGAGTTATTCTGTGAAAAATTAACAATAATTGTCACTCATAACATGAACCATCATTTTTACTCCGATACCGTGGCAAATCCATTATTTCATTAGATTGTTTTTCATTGAGACAAGGTACAAGACATGCAATTGGACTACTACGAACAATCGGCGAAGAATAAAGAAGTGTATATACTGTAGTATTTGTGGACCTAGAAAAGGCGTTTGACAGAGTTGATTGGAACAAACTGATGGACATCCTGAAGAAAATAAGTGTGCATTGGAAGAACAGGAGGCTGTTTAGTAACTTATATATGAAACAACGAGTCAAAGTCAGGCTAGGAGAAGAAATGTCTGAAGGAAGTGAAATAGGAAGATAAGTACGACAAGGATGCCCTTTATCATCTACTTTGTTCAACATCTACTTGGAGGATTTGGTGAAGAACATGGGAGGGGTAAAAGTAGGAGGAAGAAGAATAAAGTGCATAAGATTTGCTGATGATATGGCGTTGTTAGCAGAAGAGTAGATGATACTAAGAGATATGCTACAGGAGCTAAATGTCAGCTGTGAGCAGTATGGGATGAAGATAAATGCAAACAAGATGAAGACCATGATTGTTGCAAGAAAAATAAAGAAGGTAAACTTGCGAATTCTAAATGAGAAAGTAGAGCAAGTGGACAGCTGTGAGCATTATGGGATGAAGATAAATGCAAACAAGACGAAGACCATGATCGTCTCAAGAAAAATAAAGAAGGTAAACTTGCGAATTCTAAATGAGACAGTAGAACAAGTGAACAGCTTCATATACTGGGATGTACTATAAGCAGTAACATGAGCTGCAGCCAGGAAGTCAAAAGGAGGATATCAATGGTAAAGGAAGTTTTAATAGGAAAAGGAGCGTCTTCTGCAGACCTCTGGAAAAAGAACTAAGGAAGAGACTAGTAAAGTGCTTTGTTTGGAGTGTTGCATTTTATGGAGCAGAAACATGGACATTATGACGAAATGAAGAGAAACGAATAGAAGCATTTGAATTGTAGATATGGAGAAGAATGGAGCGTGTGAAGTGGACAGACAGAATAAGAAATGAAGTTGTGTTGGAAAGAGTGGGTGAAGAAAGAATGATGCTGAAACTGATTAGAAAGAGAAAAAGGAATTGGTTGGGTCACTGGCTGAGAAGAAACTGCCTATTGAAGGATGCACTGGAAGTAATGGTGAACGGGACAAGAGCTCGAAGCAGAAGAAGATATCAGATGATAGACGACATTAAGATATATGGATCATATGCGGATGCACTGGAAGTAATGGTGAACGGGACAAGAGCTCGAAGCAGAAGAAGATATCAGATGATAGACGACATTAAGATATATGGATCATATGCGGAGACTAAGAAGAAGGCAGAAAATAGAAAAGATTGGAGAATGCTGGGTTTGCAGTGCCTGCCCATGGGCAGAACACTTATGTATGTATGTATGTATGTATGTATGTATGTATGTATGTGTGTGTGTGTGTGTGTGTGTGTGTGTATGTATGTATGTATGTATGTATGTATGTATGTATGTATGTATGTATGTATGTATGTATGTATGAATTTAGCACTGTTATACATAAGAATGTCACATTTTGTTTGTATTGGTATAAGATAAATAACAGAGTTTGTGACAGAAAGTGACTAATTTATCTGTTTAGATATCGTTATGTTATGTGGCATTTTTGAGCATCTTCTATAATATATTATTAGTTATTTTCTCCCAAATTTTATTGATTTTTTTAAAGAGTGACTTGTCTGCTGTGCTGTTGATGTTGCCATCATCAAGATATTGTTTTACTTACTATTTTAATAATATGTTAAGATCAATAATATTCCATTTTTCCAGCAACAAGTTTACTGGTGAAGAATGGCTAGATGTACTTCGGTATATCATAGTAAGTTTACGGATGTTACAGGTCTTGCATATCAAATAAGTTTAAAATGAAATTAATTTATTTCCAAGAAAGAATTAGTTGGTTAAGAGAAAAATGGAGTGAAGCTGAATGGGAAGCTAATAGTAAGAATAGTAGTTAGGTGTATATGAGAATAAGAGAAGAGTAGTAAGATAATCAGTGTTACAAATTAGAAGGAGTGACAAATGAAAGTGAAGAGGCATGAAAGACCTAAACAAGAACATGCTGTTAGGTCACGATAAGTCAATGTATAAAGTTTGTAACTAGTGCTGACTCAAATATAGAAATGTGAAGGGTCAGCAGGACCGAATATGTTGAGTGAAATGTATCATATCATTTATCATACAAATGAATGGGTTTTAATTACCGGTATATTTGTACTGAATTTTCAGATGGATGTGCATTGTTTCCTTTTAACTGACGTGCTGCTAGTTTGCAAGGCTGCCACCAAGAAGAGCGGAGGTAGTGTAAAAGTCATAAGACAGCCATACCTGGTCGATCGACTCATTGTGCAGGAACTGCAAAAAGATTCGCAAGGCATTGCACTGGTATACCTCAATGAGTTCAGAACAGCTACAGCCGGCTTCATTCTTAGCAGCTCTGAACCAAAACTCATCAAGGTAAATGAAAGTTATATCCTTTGCATATAAGCATTACTCAATACCATTACCTGTTGTTAAATAACAGAATAAAGGCACTACAGTCAAACCACCCTTTTCTGTTAGTAGATCAATATGGCTACTAGAGCTATAGTAACCATAACAAGAATACTTAATCACTACAGGGTGAAAGGTGTTCAAAGACAATCCTTTTAAGGGACAAATTCTTAGCATAGTATGAATGGGAAAGTACCCTACCATTTTGTTCCTTTGCACCTAGATTTCCAGAAATACTGGTATTTTAGATAATAAGTTTTAATCCCATTACCTTCTAAACACACTTAGAAATACACATGTTATAAACGAAGTGCACCATTAGCCAAATAGCTGGAATGTCGACTTTCCATACTGGTAACTTGGATTTGAATCCGAGCAGGTCCAAGTGAAATTTGTGGTAGACAAAGACTGTATTTGGTGGTAAGTTTTCGCGAGGTATTCCCGTTTTCCCTACCGGAATTCCATCATTGCTCCATTAATCATCATCACCATCATACTAATGTTACATAGTTCGTCTCCTAACAGTGCTCCAAAGGCAACGCCTTCATGGTGACTGAAAGAACTATAAGCTTCAGTGCGTCACCCACTAGAAGGTGATGCTTGAATGATTGACTTAAGTCAAGTGCCGCCATTAGTTTAAAAAAATTATAAATGCTTTATGTTAGAAGTCTCAGTTCCAACCAACAAATAATTTTGCTTCATGTTTCTGGCTCGTTTACAGTTTGAGTATTTTAATACTTTAATTATTAATGAATCACTTTAAGTAGTGGATGTTTGGCAACGCTGTTACCGAAATGTAGATGCATGCTTCACTCTGAGATCTGAGCACTGCAGGGTGTAGAGTGTTTGCAGAGCAGAGCACACAGCAGGTACTGTTTGTTTACATCTTTTCCCCTCACTGCTGTGGAGAATAGATATTTCCATGCATTGACAAATGATATGAATTTACTGCGATATTACAATTATTTCTAGAAACAAAGTCCATTTTCCACTAAATAAAATTTTAATGCTTTTAACGATTTCAATATATAGTTTTAGATAAATAAAAGCAGTAACACAAAATGGCAAAGGAAATTTCTATTTGTTTTATCTCAAGGAATTACTCTGTACAGTTACCGTCGAACACCTTTTATCATGTATAATAAAGAACTTTTATACTGCCAACTTATAAGGTTACCAACTCTACCGTATTTTCCGGGAACTATTGTATTTGAGCTAATTTTTTGGGATGCTCCTGACTCCTGTATTGATCTCCTAATCCTCCCGTATTTTTCTTTATCAATCATGATTGCTAATTTTTTTTTATGTAATCCAATAATGATATCCACTAAATATATTTAAATATAAACTAACTTTAATATCAATAGTTTAATCAATCAATCAATACAATCAATACAATTCTGTTCCAGTGATTCTGTAAAATTAAGAAATATGCAAATTTTAAAATATGTTTGTGCTCTATATTATAACCTAAATCATTTTGTATTATAATATTAAACTGATTTATAAACCATTCCATCAGGAATCCTACCTTCATATCCCCCCCATCTAAAAAAAAAAACTTGCTCTAAAATTTGTCATGAACAAGTCTCCCATATTTTTTGATCAGAAGTTGATCACCTTACCAACTTATGATGACTACACAAATTGGCTACTGTCATATGAGTTTATTTCCTGTACTTGTTATGGCAACAAGAGACACTTTTCTCCGGGTTGAAACTTTGAGATACCTGTACTGTTTGTTTGTATTTAAACTGAAATGAAAACGTGTATGCCTTATGTTGACAGTTAAGAGCTTGTACATTATAAATATCACTCGAAAGTGTAAAAAAAATGCTAAAACGTAACCATTAAAAGAAAACATCTTAAATTTTGATTCCCACTAAAGACTTAAGAAATGTATTAGAGCAAAAGTAATAATACCAACTTGTATAGAATTTAATCTCACATTGTGTTATATAAGACATATTTAATCTTTATTTTTAAATTTCAAACAGCTTCTTTGGTTATATTTATTGTGCAGAGCTGGATAGATAGTATCAAGAAGGCACAGGAGCTCTATGCAGCTGCAAAGCAGGCAACCAGCGCTGCTACCCTTGCAGCATCATCCAACATTCCTATAACATCTGCAGCAGGCTCCATTAGTCGGCAGACCAGTGCATGCTATTACGAAGATGACGATATCTTGGATACCACAGAGTGTCAAAGCTGTGCCTCATATGGGACCAATGCAGGGCTAATCCCCACCCGAAGCCCCCGGGGAGGCTCCAGCAGAGGAAGCAGGGGATCCAGCCTGGTTCATTCACACAGGTAGAAGCTGAATTTAAATCAGAAATTTTCCAACTTATATTTATTGTTATTGTTATAAATTTGTTTTGACTTTGTTGTTGCTGTAAAGTCGAGCTCCTTTAGTCCCACTTAACTGTTATTGCTCTAACAACCTAACCAGTACAGGTATGACAACACTTACTAATAACTCCATGACATATAATTAGATAAAGTTATGATTCCACTCTTATTTATTTATCCAAACATTTAAGAGACAGAAGACGTTGGGGTCAATATTCGAAACTGTATTTTCTTGAACATTTGCAATGACCAGGAGATCATCACTAAATCTGACGTGGTTTGAAATGAGAAGTGGACAACTTTCAAACAAGCTTCAAAATTTGCTGTGAAATTATCTTCAAAAACTAAAATTGTAGCATTTAAAGGATTGAAACTTATCAACAAAAGAAAAGTGAAACAAAACTGTGTTGATAATATTGTAATTGAACAAGTAAACATATATAATTACTTACATTGGCGTCGAGATTGTCTCCTGAGTCCTCAAAAAGTAGGGGAGAGGAGGCTTTAAATTTTTCGTATTAATAATTTATTTTTAATCTGTCACTCTTTTTTTTATTCTAAAATGGTATTAATTTCCATTGGAATAAGAAAGAGTAATTTTGTTGCGTATGCCTACTTGTTAATGAGTGGTGAGGCACCAAAAATACAAGAGAGAATCAAAAAGTAACCTTAATAATTAACTGAATATGTACAAAAGACTACAAACACTTCATTACTTTTCAACATAGCCCCCAGTACGTTCAATGCAAGTGTTCCTGTTATACTATGTTGAAAAATGATGAAGTGTTTGTAGTCTTTTTGTACATACTCAATTATTAAAACGTTTATTAAGGTTACTTTTTGACTCTCGTAACTGAAGAAGTTCTCTAGAGTTTTCGGTGCCCCATTGAGCACTTAGTTTTTAATATAATATACCTCGAAAAGGTAAACATGGCCATTAAAATTTCCATATCGTTGAAGTCACTGGTATAATAAATTAGGCTTTCAAATAATCCAAAATGTAGAACCCCCTTAAAAATAATCATTGCCTCGTGTCCGAAACTTTACAGAATTGTATAGGTAGTAAGTCGTCCAAAAGTAATAGATTCAGATTTCATGAAACGTGAGCTGGAAGTTTCCGTCCATTGTGTCCAGTTTCTCTAATATAGAGACTTGAAGTGTAAGGCCATGCATTGACGTGATGAAAAAGACTTTTCTTCCTTTGGACATTTGATATCCCTACACATTGGTTAGTTAGTTAATCGGGGTTAAAAAGGACGTGTCAGCTACTATGACTATTTGCGTCCTTATCTAAAATTCTTTCAAAAAACAAAAACACAAACAATACAATAAGCTGAATGCTAACACGAACTGAAAAACGTTGTCACATTAAAACCGAGAGGTACACAATCCCTAGCCATTTCTCGTACAGTTCATGACATAGTTTTTAAATGTCTTTACTTAATTTGAATCAACAATTGTCGTGGGAAGGAAAACAATTGTTCTCCAACATGATCTCACATTATATTATCTGAATGCAGAGCGAAGCAAGAAGAATAGGCAGAAATATAAATAAGTTACTTCTCCAGCACATACAGAATGCAATGTTACGAGCAAAAAATGTAATAGAATAAAGCCCCATTTCTGCTGTTTCCTCGTCAAGGTGTTTTTGTCTTGCAAACAGTGATAAGAGACAGCACATTATTTTAAATGATGTTTAAATGTGTTTCAGTGGGTCGATGGACATGAATGAGGTGTCATCAGTGAGCAGTGTGAGCCAATCTCGCGGTGTGAGCGTGGAAAATGAGCTGAGGGGTTCAAGTCTGAGCTCGGACGAGGGCATCCCTGCCCTGACGACGTGTTCATGCAACGATGGCAAGACAGTTTCACAGCAGTCTGCACCCACACCATCACCTCGCTCAGACCGGTAAGTAAATTTTCTTTTCTCAAAAACTAGACCAACATCATCATGATTATCACCTCTACCAACAGTGCCGCCACCACCACCATTACCAATATTATTACCATCACTACGCCTCTGCCATCTCTATGGTTCTCATCATTGCTGTTTTCCAGGTAAAATGAATTTCGGATAAGATATAAAAAGCAAATAGAGACCATTGAAATGAGATTTTTAAGATCTATAGCAGGATAGAAGGATACATAAAAAAATAAATCAGGGAGTAATACATCAATTACAGACATAGGCGGAGTTATGGGGGGGGCACTGCCCCCCCACACTTGGCCGAACTCTTTTTTTTTTTTTTTTTTTTCTATTAACGTGAGAAAATAATGAATTACAAAGATTTTTCTTGCTTTTGTTTATGATTAAGTTTCTGTGCTTAAATTGACGAATTACTATCTTCAGACCATGTGTCTGGACTATTATATTTATTTTAAATTTCTCAATGTATAAGAATTTCTAAACCTCATTTGAGGAATGGAAGCACTGTAATGTTTTTGTAACATCCTGTACTCATGTGTTAGAACTCTGCAGGTGTTAAAGCAGCCTCTTGAAGAAATATGAATAATACATTGCACAACAATGCAGAAAAAAGAAAAGTGATCCCGATATAGTGTGTACACTTAAAGACGAGATTAAATAAAATAATTAGAATTCACATTTCATATGATATCTTGCTTTTTTTAAATAAACAGATAAAGTAAATGTAAAATTGGTCCAACACTGTGGAGTAATGCTTAACACATCTGTCCATGGACAAGTTACTTGATTAGAGTTTTTCCTCAACCAATTGAAGCAGAATTGCTGGGTAATTTTCGATGTTGACCTCGGACTCATTTCGCACCATTAATTCACATATCATCATCCATACAATAGCCTGGGTTAAGTTCACGGTGTGGCGTGCTGTACTTGTACAAGAGTGTGGCCGTTCGGCTACTTAATCATTTACAGAATAGGAGTGGTAAGCATAATAAGCCTCAGGCTGCAGTGCAAGCCTTCGGATCCCTCCTCCATATAAGAGGAAAAAAAAAAAAGTAAAATTGTCTGTATATTTGGTTACAATTTTACTTTATTTTACAATACCTTTATTAAATGATCATATTCCGATATACTGTACCAAGGTGAAGCTATAACGGGGGAAGAAGATAAATGATGTCCCCCATAAGCTCGTTATATAGGGATTCTATGGTTTTGCTTTGCCCCCCCCCCCCCTCAAGGAAAAGGTTCTCTCTCCGCTTATGTACAGGTTATGTAACATCAGTCTTAACAATAAATAATTAAAACATAATGAAGAAAGTTCATGTCTACATGTTGGGAGAATGGAAAATCATAGAATTCCGAAGAAGAAAAGAAACAGAGTTAATACCTACTGATATCCACCCTTGTGAAGTAACAATTAGCATGTCTGACTGTGAAACGAGCAGGCCTGAGTTCAAGTCCTGGTTAGAACAAGTTACCTGGTTGAAGTTTTTCTGGGGTTTTACCCCAACTCATTAAAAGCAAATGCTGGGTAATGTTCGGCACTGGACCTCGGATTCATTTCGCTAACATTATCACCTTCATTTCACTCAGATGCTAGATAACCATTGCAATTGATAAAATGTCATAAAATAAACCAATTAAAAAATACCTACTATGAGATGGAGACAGAAGTTTGAAAATGAAGCCAGAACAAACTAACAGATCTAAACCTTGAAGGTGTGGCAGTAATGGTTGTGATGGCAGTGGTAGTGTCAGCAGTAGTTGCAGTGATGATGGTGGTATTCGTGATATCTTGGGACCCACATACAGTGGCTAGTCAACTAAAAATTTTAATTCCTGTTGACACTGCAATAATTATAGTAGCTGATGTAAAAGTACATAGACAGCATCTAATGTTACAAATCCCAGTTCAATTGTTTCAGTTTCTTCTTAATTGTCTTGTTAACGTCCAAGATTTGGAACCAAATATGAATAAGGAGATTACAATTATTTTAATACATTCAGTAATAATTGTGCTTATTCTTGTTTTTTGTTAGCTTAGATGTCATTTTTAACATGTGCTGGAGTAGACTTCTTTTCCGTCTCGTGAATTCATACACGTATTTTATTAATTTTACTTTAAGACAGTGATGAAATCAGAGTTTGATCAAATATCTCTGGAAGAAAAATTATCATGTAGTACCTACTACATTCTAGTCTTACATTTCTCTTCCTGAAACTCGTATTTTATTCCGTTGCTTCTTTCTCCACTAGAGAGATGTCTCAATTTGAATACCACTTTCAACTGTTAAAGTATGACCAATGTAGATGAGATAACAGATCACTATAAATTTACAAATGAGAAAGGACTTGGAAGGAACTACTTGTGGCATTAGCATAAAACAATAATATGGTTAATGTTTTCCAATTGAACAAATTACAGAGCGAAAGATATAAAAGGATTTAAAATCATGTCCTTTGTAGATGTTTATAAAGCTTTCGACAGTAATATATATATATATATATATATAATAGACACACACACACAATGGTGCACGCAGGAATTTCTATGTACAGAAATATTTTGACAGATAAACCCATAAACTTCACTGCTGAAAATTTGGAAAGACTGTTACTAGTAGTAGTACATAGTACAATTCAAAAATAAAATGTAAATTTTAATTTTGATAGTGCATATTTTTAGTGCTCTTTGTTTCCTTCATTGTACCTGTTTGGTTATTTGATAGTGCATATTTTAAGATTGTTTTCTCTGGAAAATTGTATAGTTAATTTATAGTGGACATCCTGTAATCAGCTTATAGTTGGACACACGTATTAAGAAATAAAAAGTAAGTATTTTAAGATTTGATAGTGTATGAAAATTCTGTCTCTACTAATAAGAATTCAATAAAATTACTGTTGATGAATTTGTATTGTGTATATGTAAATTGTAATAAAATTGTACAAGTTTATAATATTATAGTGCACATAAACGAAAATGGCGAATATTGGCTGTAATAAGTTGGGTATACCGTAAATTTTATGTACAGACGACTTTTAGTAAACTGAACAATGTGTCTACTAATTCAGCCCGTCATTTGTTTTATATAAAATTGTAATATCAGTAATTCGAGGTTATATTCTTTGCTTTCAGGCGCAGTCTGTTGTCAAAGTCTCCATCCCCCAATACCCTCAGCGTGCAGGTGCCAGTTTTTTCAAACCTGGGACAGTCCCTTCCCAACTTAAATCTGGCTACTTCACCCAACACAAGTCATGCCTCCACACCCAACCCTCCCACATCACTACTCCTTGTGCCACCATCTGGCAAGAGCACCGCCACTACAACTCATCACCATGGTGGTCTCCTCAGTCCAGGACATCGAGGGGTGTCCTACCCGCCACCTTCACCTCCAAGAGGTTCACTGCGCAGGGGATTTGCGCTCACGCAGTCCAGGAATCCTCCACTGCTGAAAACTCGCCATGTGAATTCGTCTACAGTTAGCAGTGGGGCACCAACTATTCCCAGCCCAACGCAGGGTCATAGTCCAGCAGCCAGCTTTGATTTCGATGTTCCTGTAATTGCTGGTATGAAAATGTTTAATGTTTGCTTATTTATAAATTGTAGAATACTAAAGAGCCAATCATAATTGTTACTGAATATAACCAAATATTTTAATGACAGTTTCTGTATTATTTGTGTGCACCGTTACAACTACCGGTACTTCTAAAACATGGCCGTTTTTGGTTATAAGCTAAAGGTGCTAAAACCAGGGGCGCTGGAGCCAGGAAGTCGCAGAGTATATTAATAATAAAAAGATGACCTATAACAGGTATAGAACTTGGCATTTTTTATTACAATACAAGCAATCACCACTAACAAGGTACGACTACCATTACATAATATGCCTATCATAATGCGTACTACGGTGTTGGAAACGTTATTAATTGATAAGTAATATGATAATATGGCTCTGAAAGATTGGCCTTAACTAAAACTCAAGAAAATAAGCTAAAAATATTTGAAAGAAAGATCTTAAGGAAAACATTTTTGGCCCTATATGCCAAAATGGCAACTGGCGAATTAGATACAATGATGAATTGTATGAGGCATATGATGAAATAGATATAATTAAAATAATTAAAACATGGAGGATTACGTGGCTGGGACACCTATACAGAGAGGAGGAGTTGGATCCATGCCGGAAAGTCACCTTAACTAAAATAGAAGGCAAAAGGAAACTAGCACGACCTAATATCAGATAGCTGGATAGTGTTGAACAGGACCTGCAGATGCTGGGAGTACAAGGCTGGAAAAGGAATGCAGAAGACAGGAACAAATGGAGGTGCATTATAAAGGCGGTCGAGGCCTGCAATAGTCTGTAGCACCATTGATGATGATGATGATGATGATGATGATGATGATGATGATGATGTATGAAAATGCATGAAAATGCCTGTTATTATTCTGTTGAGAACCTTTTGTCATCCAGTCTGCTCTCAAAAAAGCTGAAAGTTAGAATTTATAAAACAGTTATATTACCAGTTGTTCTGTATGGTTGTGAAACTTGGACTCTCACTTTGAGAGAGGAACAGACACTAAGGATGTTTGAGAATAAAATGCTTAGGAAAATATTTGGTGCTAAGAGGGATGAAGTTACAGGAAAATGGAGAAAGTTACACAACACAGAACTGCATGCATTGTATTCTTCACCTGACATAATTAGGAACATTAAATCCAGACGTTTGAGATGGACAAGACATGTAGCATGTTTGGGCGAATCCAGAAATGCATATAGAGTGTTAGTTGGGAGACCGGAGGGAAAAAGATATTTGGGTAGGCCGAGACAGTAGATGGGAGGATAATATTCAAATGGATTTGAGGGAGGTGGGATATGATGATAGGGACTGGATTAATCTTGCTCAGGACGGGCTTATGTGAGAGTGGCAATGAACCTCCAGCTTCTCTAAAAGTCATTTGTAAGTAGTAACCCTGGTCTTCCATCCCCATTAAAATATAAATGAAGTGTTCACGACATGTTTTCTCTTAGTATTAAAATGTGAAAATGGAGAAATAGACTTTGATTGCAGCGATTTTTATTCTTGTGATATTCTTACACCACTTGGACTAAGTCCATGATTAACCCTTTGAGGATGTACTCGAATCAGTCGTCTACTTGCCATTGACCATTAGTCCCATGGTCATGCAACAGTAATAATACATCTTTGCTCATTTCCATTCTTGTCATAATTTTACTTGGGTCTCGTATGAGAGATCAGTATTCCAGCCTTTTGATTACCGGTATACAGTGCCTCTATATTTATTCAGAAGAAGGAAACAATTAAGATTGATAATTTTAATAGAAAATTTTTAGAGCAAATCTTTTGCTAACAGTTTTATTGAGTACCGGTACTTAATTTCATACATGTTACAGTATTTCGTACTATATACTGACATAAAAGACGTTGATAATATTGTTACAAATTACCACTGATAAAGCTGATAGATGTTACTAATTTCATGTAAACTTAGTTCTTTTATTACTAATGGTATCTATAACTTCACGTGATGAGAAAATTTAAATATTAATGACTGAGAGATAATGGTTGCCAGGAATGTCATTCAAACTGCTCAAGTCTCAGAGGCATAGAAACACAGTTTACCCACGTCGAAGGAAATATAATAATCCACCTCGTAAAATATAATCTATTCGTAGATTCATTCAAGAAATTCGTAACATAAAAAATACATTGCCAAGAGGAAAGAAACAGGAAAAGTAATGACTGGTATATTAAGAATAGTAAATCAACAAAAATAAACAAAATTAATAATAAAATGTTAAAATATCAAGACACAAATCTAAATAAAAATGCTTAAGTGATAACGAAAAATCTCGAATGATTGTAAATAGAGCATAATCACACAAATTCTTAAAAACAATGAACAAAATAGACTAGAAAACAATGGGAAGATGTATCCTCAAACATTATGAAATTTTGCGAAAGTACTTCAAAGAAAGTTAACCTTCACACAAGAAAGAAGGTAAGTGATAAAAATGGTGCTTATCTACGCTATAGTCACTCCTAGGAAGGAACCATAGTACGCATTTGAGACATGACTAGAATAAAAATTCTTCCATTTCTAGTAGGTATTGAATTCACACTTTTCCAGACTGAAATCACTGTTCTGTACACCTTGCAAATTTAGAATTCTTGTTTCATCTTCATTCTCCTGAAGAAATGTTTCTTCTTTTATTTCATTTAATCGAAGATCATGGTACTGGTACATTAATATAAACTTCTGCGACTCTGAATCTAAAATGAGTACTTACACAGAATATTTTTGAACATACAATTGAACAACATATACGAACAATATGATTATGATTTACTTACTCACTTACTTATTTACTTACAAATGACTTTTAAGGAATGCAGAGGTTCATTGCTGCCCTCACATAAGACCGCCATCAGTCCCTACCCTGAGCAAGATTAATCCAGTTCCTACCACTGTATCCCACTTCCCTCAAATCCATTTCAATATTATCCTCCCAGCTACGTCTCGACCTGCCCAAAGGTCTTTTTCCTTCTGGCCTCCCAACTATAGGTTAACAACTGGGAAAACTCCGTTATGAGAGGGTACTAAACCTTACCAGTGTGCTAGAAGTGGAGTCTGAGTTTCCCTCCTTTAATCTGAACCATTATCGCTACATAGCATCACTGCTATCAGTTAAACATTCTTCTAACGAAATTATTCTGTCAGTTTCACTGTCTGTTACATTAGCACTAGAAAAATATTGTTCTTTTTTTTTTTTACGTGCTCAACACATTTCTTCCACTTATCTTTTCTATATTCTGTGAAAAGTCGACGACGCAATCATTCCTTTATGTTAAGTGGGGACCCAATTTCTGTTACAAAAATGCAATTGAAAAGACTGGAGACAACTGACTAAACATTTTAGTCTGTACCTTTAAGCAAATGAAACCAGTCAAAACAGTAAATGCTTATTTTTAAAGCAGCGTTGGGTTTTGAAGATAAATAATGTTTATGTATACACTATTGATGGACCAAGAGCAGTCAGACATAAACTTAACAAGTGATGATAATATCTTGTTGACTCATTCTATTAACAGGGTTTTTTTTTCAACATAAAGTAGAATCTATTTAGACGATTCCATACACTCCAACTACCTATGTATCTCTTTAAGAAAAAAGTTTATCACTGATTGATTTTCTACTTCAAAAACATATTTTCCCACACTACAGTAGTATAAAACAAACCTCAATTAAGAAGGCTTACATTTGTTATAATATAATTCATTCACGTTTTATTATTTCTACAATTAACAGAACATAAAAGACATATTCGAAGTCAAAGCACAGTCAGTACATCTGAAATAAAGCTTAATATTTCTTATTTATTTCACACTTCCGTTGCAACTTCAATTCTGAATTAAGTTAAAAGTCTTATACTGTATTACATATTCTATTAAAATTTTTATTCTAATAAATATGTATGTTTATAAAATGTAAAACAACTCCTATATATGCTCGTAACAGAATACATATAGACTAACATTAAAACAAATGCTATGTTGATTTTTATAAGAGAGTATCCAAATTATAATCTCCTTTATCTTTCATTCATGTGACCCACATTTTCGTCCTTCATGCATATGAGTGATCTATGAGAATTCTGTTACCATTCTTCATATGAAAATAAACTGTGTTTTATGTCCAGGTGTGTCACCACCAAGTGAGGAGCGCGTTACTCCAGAACCCACTGAGAATCCAAGCACAGGACCTGTACGGTCACATCCCCACCGCCATGCCATGATGAAGCGCCTTACAAGAACTGATAACCGGCGCTACCACACAGCCGGAGCCATAGATGATATTAAGGTCTGTATAGAGAGTTTATTTTTTTATAGTAATACAATTTCCCTATTAAATTACTAGAACCAGTAAATGATTAATTACATACATTATAATGGACTGAATACAACATTTTAACTGCTATGTGGGAAACCTTCGGGGAATGGATAGAGGACCTGAAAATAACCAAAAAGTTCATGTTAATATACTGTATAGTCATTTGCTTTTTTTTATTATACATAAGTATGGGTAGCCTACTTTTTATTTCATCTGTTTTCGTTCTTACATTAGTGGGTACTGTTTATTAAATCAGTAGGCTTTGTAAAATATATATATATATATATATATATATATATATATATATATTCATTATTATCACCTGGCAATGAAAACAAGGGATTGTAGAAGCTTCGGGATTTGTTATTTGCACTATAAAATTATTTTTTATATACCACTATCTGTCCCCGAAAATTGTAAATAAAATCTGGTAACCTTAGCTTAGAAGCCTGTATTGGAACTCATGGTGGCCATTTTGAGCACTATCTGTAGAATTACGCATAGACTTTATAAACAAAGATGTAAAAATAAAGTTACAATTTAATCAAGCATATATGAGCTAAAAAGTACCTGTAATTAAAAAACAAAGCAATATTGATTCTATATTTACATGAACATTTTTGCTTGTTTTTAGTCCTCTATCTGCATATTAGTTAACACTCTACATTTACTTACTATTATATAAGCATATTTGATTTCTTTTAATGCATATTTATTCACTGAGATTGACAAGTATGTAAAAATGTACATCTATACTTAGACTTCAACAAACAAAATTTGATAACACAATCTCAAGGGAAAAAATGGAACTCTCTGCATCATAATCCACAGTTATAATTCCCGATTTACCACGAAAATCGTCTGTAGCTACATTTAAATTGGCAACAGGCCGTGATTGTTTGGCCAAACACCTGCATAGAATTGGAATACCTCAGTCCCCTAACTGTCCATTGTGCAACTCAAACCAAGAAATGGATTCAGAACACCTCAATATCTATGCTTCAGTGGCTGGCCATGATAATATCTTTGAAAAATATTGGAGTGCAGGAGGTCAAATGACTTTATTTTCAAACACCTGGCATTAGAAAACAACATTTTATTTTCTTAAAATGTATGATATATTTTACATAAATGAACTATTCTGATACCAGTGTTAGAATCTTGGTAAATCTTAAACTAAACCCAAACATTCCGTGACATTCAATCGAAAGTTTTTTTTTTTTTTTAAAAAGAACCATAGTCCAAAAAATGCAAATTTGACATATTAAGCATGTGGTGTGTGTATTGTAGCGGCAATCTACTGCATTAGTTATTAGTGAAAAAAAAAACATCATATTCTATGTTATAGGAATGGAAATTTTCAGTGGTTTTCATAAAACAACCATAGTTCACAGACTTTTTTTTGTGAAAACAACCGTTTTCCAGGACGATTTGCAAATATCCCATTCATATCATCTCGAACATTTATCCATACAATTTTAAATTGTAATAGTAGGCCTACTGCTTTTTATGTACATGACAAAAGTCACCTCAGAGAAAAATACTTTAGCAAGTAAATTGTTGTATTAGTTATGGAGTCATCTTTAGGTGCAGATGTAACCCCATAGAAGAAACGTAAGCAATGAAAGGAGAAGAAACAGGATATAATAAAGAAAAAGAAGATTAAAGGAGAGGCACATTTCAGCCACAACAGATAATTTTTTCTTAAAACAACCATTGTCCACAGTTACCTGCATTTACAAATGTATTTTTATGAGGTAATAATAATTTCAGTTATAAATATACTTCAGTTTCCCCAAGTTTCTACAACACCTTAAGAAATGACATGATGAATTTCATATTTGAATTGTCAACGACACTCATGCCAGATAGTTTTTTGTTTCTCTTCAAAATTTATGTTTTTCGACTATGGTTGTTTTCCAAAAAAACCCTTCAATTATTCCGCAAAAGAATAATCAAATATTTTAAGTTTGTCTCAACTCTACTATTATTCAGCCATTCACACACCTTTGCAATACACGACAACATCGTAGGTGTCCCTAAACAGTAATTACTGACAGGCTGCTGCTGCTGATGATGATGATGATGATGATGATGATGATGATGATGATGATGGTGATGGTTGGGACGATTATGATTATGATGAAGATTAGGAGGAGGAAGAGGATAAGGGTGATGAGGATGGCAATCACAACAATGATGATGATAATGGTGATGACCATAATCATGATGATTTGAACAATGTTAGCCAGCTGGCCTGCTAGTGATTCCATTAAATAAAATTAGTCGAATTATGGTAGTGTCTTCTATAGCATGACCTTATTCATTAGAATGTGACCTTTTTTTATCAATACTCCTTAACGTATTAAATAACTACAATAGATTTTGTAAGAGTATGTTGTACTTAGGAAAACTCTTAAACCAGGGATGTCTCCTCAGAAATAACTGTCCCATGATACAAAACAATTAATCACTTTACCTTTGATTGAGGTTCTGGCTGATAATATTACCAGGCAACACATCTCGCTTGACGATATGTGTCAGAGGAAGAACAATTTTTGGATACATCTGAAGTCTAATTAGTAAAATATGTTACTAGTCAGCAATGTATGCAGTGGAGGGGGAAAGGAACTGACCGTTCTACCCCTTTATCTCCTAGCTTAGTTTCCTCATATTAGTATCATGTATAAGGTTCAACCAGTCTTCGAACTGCTGACTAAGTATACATAAATTTATTAATTACTTATTAACAAAATTAAAAAATGAACCTTTAAACAAACACTGCTGAAGTTTAGTTTCTAAACGATTGGTAAAGACAAAATTAATCTAAAAACAGGAGCAAAATAATAACATTAATAATTAGATAAAAAAGGAAATGTCACATTTATTATTTCTACACCAAACAGGATCAAATAATCCTACAGGGTTAAATAGAGATATTGATAAAATTCCATTCCACCCAATAATAAAATTAAAGAATTAACTACTACAGACATCAAACTTCATTTCTTCCGCACTGATCAGAATACACATAAATGACGTGTCTCGAAGTACAAATGTCCTTAAGTTCAAGAGGTTCTCCTAAGTAGATTTTACTCGAGTATTTCAATTCACTTGCAATTTTCGATTCACCATTGTTTTATCACCACCACCACCACCACCACCACCACCACCACCATCGTATTTATTGTTTTCGCTATCATCTTTCTCATTCTCTTCGTTTTCCTCCTCCTTCTCTTCCTCCACTCCATTACTATTACCATTCTCTTATTCTGTCTCCTCTTTATTCTTTTCTTCTTTCTTCATTTCCTTCCACTCTTTCTTCTTTATTTTCAGAGCATCATCATCATCATCATCACCATCACCATCATCATCGTCATCACCTTCTTATTCTTCTTACCACCATCACTCTCTTCTTCCTACTTTTCCTTTTACACATCTTTTCCTCCTCGTTTTTCATCATCATCATAAATATCGTCTTAGTTTTCATCGTTGTCATTGTTAATACAATCATATTCCTCTTTGTCTTTCTCTTGTTCTTATTTTTCTTCTATTTATCACTATCATCATCATCACCTTTACACTCTTTTTCTCTGCTTAATCACCTTTTTGTTTGCCTTTATTCACCTGTTTCGATTGCTCTTCCTCATTCCTACATTATCCCACCTACACCCTGAATGAGCTCTGTTATAATTAAAATCATAATTAATTGTAGAGCCAACTGATTGACTTTCAGATCTTCTATACATCAAAATGGTCTGATGTGAAATTTTCATTTCCATCTCATGTACAGAAGCAGGACAGCCGAGATGCCAGCATCCACAAGCGTTTGTCATGGAACTGCGGCCCTGGAGTACAAGGCACAAGCTCGACCAATAGTGAACTGCCAGCGAGCAAGTGTGTGAGCACCGAAAGTGTGCAGAGCTCGAGTGGGGTTAGCTCTACAGGTAGTGCCCACTACAGTGGAAGCCTCGTAGGTGACATGGACCTGCTGGAGCTGGATGGTGAGCACAATACTCATACATATTACAAGGTGTTGGCTATCACAGCTAATTGATCTTCAGTGACAAAACTCTAACGCCTCAATGTAACGAAGTTCTTCTTGCCTCACTGCATATGCAAATGTTCCTATCAAGAATCTGTACAAATTTCAGTAGAGACTGACATGGCACAATGATATTATCGACCATTTCGCGACCCAGCAGCCACGGATGCATACTAGTGCCTCTCTTATTGCCTGAAAGAAAAGGTCAATATAAAATTATGAAAGCTATAACGCGTGCAACAGTAAAGAACATATTGAAAAATAAACTTTGAAAAGCACATAGTTGCATTTTATGAAGTGATGGTAGTGCCCATGCCGATTTCTGTAAGTGAAAATTGAATATTGAATAGAACAGATAAAATAAAATGGCTGGTTAACAGAGATGACAATGAGGTTATGTTCTGCATAACAATTTACATTTAGATATAGAAAAAGTTCATGTATAAGAATATAACTAAATACAAAATAGGCCTATTCAATATCATAGAGATAATAGAGAAATAGAAAGAGTGCCAAATTATTTATTCTTTGTTGGCAGGCCCACCTTTACGTGTTGTGTGTGGGAATCAGTTGGGATGCTGTTTTGACACGCACTTGTCAACATCAGGGACCTCAGTTACCAGTCCTATAACTGATGAGAATGAATCGTCCGCGTGTCCACCTCTCTCCCCTGCAATGGAAGCAATCAACATGGAGGCAAGTACAAACGTAATATTGTGTACTTTATGGTGAGATTAAGTATTTGTGCTATAGATAAAGCAGTAAATTACATTGTTGTCTTAAATATTGATTGCAGTGCATCATTATACGATGATGATGATGATGATGATGATGATGATGATGATGATGATGATGATGATGATGATGATAGTGGAAATGACAATGAAAATGTTTGTGGTGATGATTTGTATGAAGATAATGATTGGATTGAATATATTACCTATATTTTCATTAAGTTTCCGATGCATCTCTGTATTGTAATATTGAACAATTGAGTAGTTCATCATGAGTCTGTCTGATATCCTTTCTCTTCATCTAACTGTGAAGTATTTTTCATTTGGAAAGATTTTTTATCTTTATTATACAGGGTGATTCACGAAAATCGTGCAATACTCTGGGAACTTATTCCTGATGTCATTGTGATGAAAAAATTCATGTAAATATACAGGTTGGAAGTGAAATAACCTTGCAGATTGAAAGGAACAATAGGATACACGTAAATGATAGAAAATCTATATTATATTTTATGATTAAATGCACGATTAATTAGAAAATTAAGTTTGAAGTTTCAGCAGTCCTGCAACATCGTCACTAACACACTACCGATATTCATGATACAGATGTAAGGGGTTAACGAATTCGGAGTGTCTAAGTAGGTGAACTGCACTCTTCCAAGACATTGCCACTTGCTTGCATTGTGCAATGGCTTGAATTTAGAGATTATAAAGTAAAAAGTATTCAAACTAAGCTCTACAGCTGAACAATATGACCTAAAAATGTCAATAAAAAAGACAAAGGTTTTCAGGGAAAAATTCCAGTTAGAACAAAAATCATAATCAATAACAGTTAGAACAAAAATCATGATTAATAACGAGTCAATAGAACAAGTGAATAGGTTCAATTACTTACGTTGTAATATATCTTATGGCTATACAAATGATATTGCTATTAAGCTACGCATATTCCAACAGTTATTAGGTACAATTAAAAGAACACTAGTCGAAACAGTTAGAAGAGCCACTGTCTTAAAATTATATAAAGTTCTGGCATCCTATCATTGCTCTATGGTCCAGAAACTTGGTTTAACAAAAAAGCAAAAGCTAGTCTCATTGATACCGTTGACAAGATACAATAGATTAGATCACAAACAAAATTCTGAAATACGTGAAGAACTGGGAATTGCAAGTATAACAGAAACAATTGACAGATATAGATTAGAATGGTATAATCATGTCAATAGAATGGATTCTGATCGTATACCCAAAATAGTACACAACTATAGACCCAGAGGACAACGAGATATTGGATGCCCTAGGAAAAGATGGAGAGATCAATTTTAATAGTAAAAATATATTATGTGGAGATGGAACAGGCCTAATGGCCTAATCCATGTTGTATATGATGGTGATGATGATGATGATGATGATGATGATGATGATTATGATTATGATGTACATTTTGGGATTTCAGCTGGTTCAACACAATTGTCTAAACATGGTTATTTTGAGTTTCTTCCGGAAAATATTAAAAAAGCAGTTGTTAAATGGTGCACACTAAATTGCATTCCACAAAAAAAAAAAAAAAAAAACTCAGCACTCGTGTCGTATTTGTCATATCATATAATATGTCTACGTAGCAACATTTTCCAGAGTTCTGTAGTACAATGGAATGAATAAAATTACGTTTGTCAAATGATGTCGACCAGAAATCAAGTTTCCTTACAAACCCGTCAATTTTTTCTGTGGCTACTATTGCAGTATGTTAACATCTTGGCCTTGCAAACTGCCATTAAAAGTGTTCAACAAGATTCGAATAATATATCAGCAAGGAATGCCAATCTAAGAAGTCAAAGAGAGTTGGAAGATGAATTTGAATATACTGATTTCTCATCTTGCTGGTACAGGAGTTGGGTTTTGAGTGAAATTATCGTTATTTCTTCTACATGATTTATATTTTTCCAGTGGGGTTAAGTACTGGTACAGCAGTGGGAGGTCTTGTAACTCTGCATTAATATGTATAGGGATGTTAAGGATTAAATAAAACTCCATGAAACCCAGCTTAATCGTCTTTATTTAAGCACTAAATTATACTTATGTTTGTATTACCTTTCATTTGTGTTTCGTCTTCTTGGATCCTTCTGTTAACTTCCAACTATCCCCACTTATCCTTCCTGTGTGACTGCCTTCAGTCTGGCCTCTTTTGATCCATTCAAGATCAAAGAGGCACGCAACCCCTCCAACCACGTCAAGGTAGCAGTCATGAGGAGGGACAACGCCCCTACCCACACCCTATCTAACTCGCAAAATAATCGAGTGTCGCCCCTAACCCCACCACTCCCTCACCCAGGAGGATGTAGTGTATTGGGAGACACACAGCTGAAAAATAATCATAACTTCAGCAGACATACAGTAATTCTTCGCTGTTTCAGGGAATTGGATGTTGCTTAAGTTTTCCGTGGATTTCTAGTAGTATTAATAGTCTGGGATCAGACCTTCCAGAAAACACAGAATGTCACTACTGAGTACAGTGAAAAGTAGACTATTAATTTTTCATTGAATAAAACTTCAGTTATGTTTTAAAATAGAGATCCCATTAAGTTAGAGTATTTGAGGTTCAGGTATAAACATTTTAATTATTAATAAATGGCCTTCGTTATGTTATTCAGTAGGCCTATAGAACTTTATTTATATTAAAAATTTTAACATTTTTTGTCTGAATGCTACCATTAACATTTCCTTGGAAACAGTTTACTGTATGACGTCACAATGAATTACAAAGTTATATTCCGGCACTGAAAATACAAACATTCTTTAAGAAAAGTACTTAAATACGTATTTGTTGTTGTTTGACACAAAAAATGAAGTAACAAATACCGAAATCAAAAGATAAAATAAAATAGCTACTTATAAAAGGTAAAATAATGTTCAAATCTATCATAACTTGTAAAATTGTTCTTCAAAATTCTTCTCTTCTTGTCAGTGATAGCACTAGGGGTGAACGAAGTAGGGCGTCTGTCCAACCAAAAATTTTCCTGCCCACCCTTTCACCCACCCTAAAAGAACAATTAATACATAATTTCAGATTTAATAAATCTTGTGCAAAGTACTAACAGTAGTCTAGTATTTATTATTTTCTAAGTCATGCATTTATTAGTGATTCAACATATTCATACTTCTGCTTTGATACTGCATATAATTAATGACAGTAGCTTGGTACTGGTTGGTAGACCTTATCAAACAAGTGTCTGGCTTTAATTTAACATTCTGCCATGATATTCTAATAGTGTAGTAGGCCTACATATTGTAGTAAGTGCAGTTTTAGTTGTTATGGTGGAGTATAGTAAACAGACTTATCAACCATTTCTTTCATTTCACCTATAGCAAAAAAAAGCAAAGTGTAGTGATGATGGTAATGAAACCGATGTGGCAATGTAAAACTTGATCACGAATCAATCTTTCGAGACGAGGGTGTGACTACTGTGCAAAAGGTGATAAAACTAATACAGTCATAAGTGAAACTGTCAGTTCAGTTGTCGGGAATATTTTTACTTCAGTAAACGATGGTCTGCAACAGCCGTTTCTAAAACTGTATCTTAGGACTCGTTATGGTAAGAATTTCAGAAGTTTTCAATCTGAATGTTATCAATTATTTCCTTAGCTGGAATACAGTATTGAGCGTGATGCAGCATTGTTTCTACTTGTAAATTCTTTTCGAAAGAGAGTAGATCAGATAAAAATGCATTCGTTTTTAGTTATGAGAACTAGAAGCAGCACTGGAAAAGGATACTGGTTTAGGAAACATACAAATAGGCCTAGTGTAGTACTAAGACGTCTATATTTTCTTAGGGTTCGTACAGGAAATGAAAAGAAAAGTTAGTAAGATTTGAGTTGTTATTCAAATCAATGAGGCATATACCGCTGAAATGTTACCCTACATAAAAACAGTATTAGCAAAATGCAATACTGACATACAAAGGTACGTAGTACATACACTACTGGTCAAAAGTTTTCGATCACATATCACAACTATGCATTTGTGGTTAAAACAGGAATTTCGTTTTGAATAATCTATCATATTATAATGCTACAGAGAGAAAATATTTATTTTGTTGGACTATGTAGTTTTTCCGATGTGTTTGTACATTCAAATAAAGTATATAGTTGTTTTCATAGCTGATCGAAAACTTTTGACCGGTAATGTACATACTATGGTGCTAGTGTATCCCTGCGGTGGCTGAGTGGTCAGGTCTTCAGCCTGTTACGCAGGTGGTCTGGATTCGATTCCCAGTCAGGCCTGGAAATGTTCATTGAAAAATCCATAGTGACACTTGTAGTGGACAAGTTCGCAATTGGGATTTTTCTTGAAGTTCTCCCGTTTCCCCTTTCCTCATATTAGCCATCTACATCATTCTATAGCATTCCCGAACACTGGCTGGCCTAGGGACGAGTGACATTTTTTGCTCTAAATCTGATACAAAGCGAACCTTAATGCAGTCAGCTGGTGTGGGTTTGGGAATGCGCCTAGGTTGAAGTCTAGCATAATAGATCTTGGAAGGTCGCACTGCGAAATTCCATTCCATGGTGTCAGTGTTATAAACTGTGTCAAGCTCTCTTGCGAAGTGAAGTTCCACAAACAACTTAGTAATTGTTGATTTTGCAAAGGTGTAAAATCTGCAGCACATTTCTTTCATTTATTACAGATGTTATGTATTCATATCTGGATCGAAAAGACATAAAATGTTTATTGTCGTACAGAAAATTATGACGCTTGAGGTACGTGAACTTGAAGCAATAAGTGAGTAGAATAAAAACCCGGTAAAAATGGTGTACCATATAAAGCAAAGCTAGAAATATATAAACAAGTTGAAGTTAAAGGTATTTGAAAAGATAAATTACCCATAAAATGGTTGGGCAAGCCAAATTACAGCATGTAAGCTTATTGCTATTAAAAAAAAAATTTCCACCATACTTGTTGTGCTTACAAATCATGTTGAAAATAGAGAAAACATCTGCAGAAGCCTAAGATATACTGGAACAACTACATTTTTCATTTTTTGTTTCATTTGTTTGTGTTTGTTTTCCATAATTCTGAAGAACTTGAAAGTTATTTGTAATTTCCTTCAAAATAAAGACTGTGACATAGGAAATTATTGTATTATTGTTCAGGCTAATTACTGAATGACTGAATGTTATGAGAAATTTACTAAGAGAGTTTCAAGTTTTTTATTGTCAGAGAGCAAAAAGTTTGCTACAGAAAAACGGTGTTGAAATTAATACTAACAAAAGAGATGATTTCCACAACATTTATACAAATATATTGTGACAGAACAACTACCCAATGAACGAGAGAGTCTGTGTAATGAGGATGACTTGAGACAGTATTCCGGTACCGGTATTTATGTTCCAATAATTGAAAAGGCAATTTCAGAACCAATCAGAAAATTTACCATAAATAACTCCAGCCTTAGTGGAATAAGCGTTTTACATCCAGAAACTCCACCTTTTTTAGGATGTGAAGTTCTAAAGTCATTTCCCGAACATTACCACTGTGATGCAGATAGTGTTCAAGTGAAACTGAAACTTCTTCCTAAGACAATAAATTACTATGAATCTGAAAGTGAGTGAAAAGAAATCACTTCTCTTCCTATCCACTAATGTATATCCTATGATGCTTCTTAAAAATCTCATCTTTGCGGCCTCAATTTTTCTTTCTTCGCTTCTTGTCCAGAACTCTGCTCCATACATCAGTATGGGTACAGCTATCATTTTATAAAACTTTAATTTAGTTTCTTTTCCGATGTTTTTGAGTATCTTTTTATTGTGCCACATATAGCCTATAGCTGAATTTATTTATTTTATTTGTAGCATCGTTTTTTCCAGATAGGAAATGTTACAACCTAGGTAGTCGAAGTTGTTGACTTGTTCTATTGGCTTTCTCTCTAATATAATTTTTGCTCTTATTTGATAAATACATGTGTCGGTAAATAATTAGGAAGATTGAAAGAAAACTTCTGAAGTTTAAAGTTTTAAATCGTTAATCAAAATTACATAGTTTATGAAGCCAAAGTTTTGCCCTCAGCTTAATTTTTCTCAGTCTCTTGCAGAAAAAAATTAATGTGTCTGGTTCTGCTGAGTTTCTGGAAATGACAGAATCGTTGAACATTAACTGAATAGTGATTTGTACATGGTTTCATGTGAAGTTAAAAATTGTGAACCTTTTCTTCGTATTTGGATAGTCAAAATTAAATTGACTTTACATCTAAATAATGCTCATTACTGAATGAGTATAAAATAGATAATATGATTACCAAAAACACTACTGTTCATTAAAATAAAAATTACATAATACATTTCAGAAATTTAAGTGTGTTTATGCAACAAAATAATGCTTTTCAGTCAATGTTGTTGTCGTTCTCATTCATCCTGATAATTATCATCATCATCATCATCAACAACAACAACAATAACAACAATTTAATCCTTAGCAAAGAAGTGAATGTCGTCAGTAAAACTTTACAGACGTCTGTCTAGTTTTTTTTTTCCCCCCCTTTCGTCTGTTGGCTTAAAATATAGAAAGGTGACCCATGTTCGTTCATACAAATGTTGTTGTCTAGTGCCTTGCATCTGGCAATGAAGCCATAAGCAGTGTTCATACAAATGTAATAAGTTGAATTCCATTGTGCTTTTTTAAGGTTCTCTTTTAAAGTTATTTTATTATAAACGTGACGTTTTTAAAATGGACTGCATTTATTATTATAAGTTTTTCTATACAGTTAATCAGGTCACGATTGAGTCCTGGACCAACTCCACCAACTGATCCTGGAGGAGTAGAGACAGTGAATGCAGAAAATGTTAACGAGACACAAGAAGGCGCCACAAGAATTCCCCCCAGTAAAGCAGACATACTGAGGATGAAAGATCTAATTTTGACAGATTCTTCTGTGGAAGCCTCGTAAGTTCTCAATTTAGCATTTAGTAATAGATCCAAATGTAACAGTATTTTCTGTATCACGTAGAAATGTGTAAATTGCCATACAGCATTTGAAATCCGTAAACAGCGTCATTGATCGTAATAATTAACTGTAGTCACTACAGATGGTGTATGTGATTATCTTATTCCCTCCGCATATGACATTGTAGTACATATTAATACCAAAGTCTCTGGATAGAGGGCAGTGTCAAAGATCACTATGTTCCCTTCATTTTCCACTGGGAAAATATTAAATAATAATTAAATCTGAATACATAGTTTCTCATTGCATAGATTGTACTAACTTGTTCACTTTATTTCCAATTCTTAAATCATTTTTTTATTTGTAAACTAATTTAAATAAATCTTACTATATAATGCAACAAACAACTCAGTCTTTCAGTAGACTTGTGCTCTCACATGTCTAGTTTTAAATTGTGTGAGTGGTAATCAGGGTGCGAATTAAGATTTCTGATGAGAGGGGGATAGAATCCTAGATACAGAATACCATGCCTACATAAAATTATTATTATCCTCATTCGATACTGCTCAACACTTGACCACACTGAGTTGCTTGTCTTGCATCTTGATCATAATAATAATTATATCCATGAGCAGGTTTAAGGTAAGACGTGTAATTCCTAGTTATTGATTGTTGTGATGATAATACATCAATATTATTTTCTTTGCTTACTTTATACTTTATAAAGTACATACACTCGCACTAAAACAATTATATTTTGTGAAGGGGGATAGAAGTTATCCCTGGCAGGGATGTTTTTTTTTTTTTTGGTAGATTATTTTACGACGCTTTATCAACAGCTTAAGCTATTTAGCATCTGAATGAGATGAAGGTGATAATGACGGTGAAATGAGTCCGGGGTCCAACACCGAAAGTTACCCAGAATATGAATTTATAAAAGGGGGATAACTTTCCAACAGGAGAGGAAATCCCTATCAATTCGCACCCTGGTGGTAATATAGCATTTACATAATTGTTTAATTGTAAAATATTAATTAGTAACAACACTTTTGTATGGCTTTATCCCACAAATAAGTTTATAAATTTGGTTCTCCATAAGGCATATGTTTCTCTATTTTCCCAAAAAAGTAGAATTAACCAAAACTCGAGGTTTCGTTAAATCTTCAAACTTATTGTTAGTGTATAAGGTTTCAGGAAATAATATCCTGTTTTTACCATTCTACGAAGTACACAACCGATTTCATAATCTATAATACAGTATAACTCAACTATTACTATCACCATCATCATCATCATCATCATCATCATCATCATCATCATCATCCAGTGGCGTATACTGGTTAAAGGGTTTGGGCTACCGCTGACCCTATTATTACACAAAATATATCTAACAATTACTTTAATTTTAATTACTATGGTAAAACTAATAATACAAAATTATTACATTATGTTATATTATAAACTTTTTCTTTTGTAATTTCCTTGGGCTACCGCCGGTAGCCCTGGTAGCCCGCAAAATACGCCCCTGTCATCATCATCATTATTATATTCCAAGGCATCACCATATGTGACTCATACAATGTCTCTATCTTTCCACGAATTGTAACTAATTCTGTACACCAAGCCATTCTTTTCATTGTCTGCACGCTAGAAGTACCTGCATTGGATTACAGCATCCTCGGCTCGCCAGAATGGGCGACATTTTACGAGTGAGAACAATGTAACTTTGAACGGCGACATTGTATAATTATGTTTAATATTTGTTACAATTAACATTAGGTAACTTTTTTCATAGAAGATGGAAGTTTCTCTCCATCAGTAGTCACATAATCCTTACATTTGTTAATGAAATTCACATTTACACAGTCCAATTCTTCAATTGCAAGAGCCAATGGTGGCAATCTCTCTTATGACATTACCTTTTAGTTCAGTAATGTGTGTGGATTATTGTTGTACACTTAATTTTTTAGAGTTACCCTAGGTAAAAGCTATACCTATTAAGAACAGGCAATCATAGTCGCTCTTTTTGTTGATGATTGTGACATGTTTGTTTCTTGTGCAGGCCTATGGAGAGATTTATAAATAGTGCATTCAAGCTGTTTCTCCAACTTTATCCTTTGTTTCCTCAGTAAACACGTGGTGATTTCTCCTCGAAGTTTGTCACGCATAAATCCCATTTTCCTCATTTTCTTAACAAGTTTACGACACTATCTCTGTGTGGAGTAGATTCACCAGGGAATTCTCTTAAAAATAGTGTTCACGCTTCCTGCAGTAATTTGTATCCACACGAGTCGCACATAAGACCTTTTTATTGTAATGTGTACTTGTGTCATGGTGTTATAATAAACCACACTTACATTAATTAAAAATTATAATAACACTATTGAATAATTAATCAGCAGTCACCCTCTTGAAACTGCACCTGTACAACGAATAGCTGCTTACACAAAAACAAAGTGTTATTACAGTTGTAGCCACTGATTTTGGCATATAATCTTGATGGCAGTGCCCAGTCAACGAGCTATTGTAGACCTTATGAATGAGTTGTGATAACGCTCTTCATTGTTGTTTATATTTTCACACCCTCAACTCATATCATTATTATGAAACATAGAAATGGACCACATTACACTATAGTCCGTGTGAATTTAGTAGCATGCCATAAGTGACTTTCACTTGCAATAATTTTACAGTATGTCTCCTACATTTTTCAAATTAAAATGAGAAACATTACATGGCCAGAACCAAGAAATTATTGCTAATGGTCATCTTGAAGCGAGAGGCGAAAAATAGCTATGAATTGTGTTCCCAAAGATTCATAATATTCAGAATGTGCAATAACCAGTTGCGGAAGCATGGAATCAACAGGAATCTTCGACACATCTGAGTTGAAGAGAGTTAAATAACCGAAAGAGTCACTCTGAAATGAGATTATCATTCAACAGACCAGGCAAGAAACCTTATGTTCTAAAAGGAATAACGGAAATAGATGAGTATGAGAATTTTCTCCTATGATTTAATTCATGCGTAACATATTTACAAGGAATGGAAATTCTTGGACAATGAGTCGGTCTCTCCTATTCTCTGTCACTAGCTGTCATGCTGTACTGTACACCAGAGCTTTTGAAAGGTAGAAAATTCGCAACGAAAAGTGGGAATAGTTCTGTATACACATAATTTCTTAATCAAATGATTTTCTATCAACGTTCACTGCACCATCTTTCTGTTGAAGGTTGCACAGTAATAATTAAAGAAACGTTACGAAATATAGGCCTATTACCTACCAGATTTTCGCAGTAATACATCTTTTCAGCATCTCTGGTACGGAAAAAGTAGTGTCTATATATAGCAAATTCTCCTACACCATATAAGCTCTTAAGTCTAATTTTGTTCATACGAGTGTTCCTGGAATTATTTGTCCTAGAATTATATATAAATATAATATTTTACAGTAACAATTTAATGGGTTTTTATTATAAACTATTATAAGTACAGCGGCAATTTAGTCCCAGCCAAATTAAAAAATTGTCTTCACTAGATTATTTATATCATGTAGGCTACAACAAACTAATAAATGAGAGGGTGAAGTTGTTCATCTTCTTAGTCATTGTCCCAGATTTTGAGGTGACATTAAAATTACTGGCAATCTTAAAGAGGAAAGATGCGATAAATGTGCTATTCGACGCATTTATACTATTCAGAATATTTACACTAGAGTGACCAGATTTCCAAAATGAAAAAATGAGACACTTATTAAAGTTGACATGAATCAATATTTTATCTAAAAATTAATTATTACTTGTGTTTATATAATATCAGTGAGCAATAAGGTCCAGTAATGAATACTACACCGTTTACAATAACTAAGCTATAATAATTATGCAAGTACATAATAGAGTAGCATGGATATTTGGCTAAAGTTATTGTTAACAATTGTTTATATTGCAACTAGTCTGGATTAATTAGGTTAGCTTATCTGTTTAAAAATACTTCAGGTTAATTGGACCTTACGTTATATCTATGTAACTGTATTCTGAACTTGTTTCATAACAACATTTTTTGCCTCATATTAACTTCTAACTATTTTAACATTCTCCATGAAGATCAACCTGTACAATCAGGTCATATTTCTTTGATGATTACTTTTGCTTTAGAAGTATTAGCCTTTCTTTCACAAAATTATGAAAGTCCATGCAAGACAGTGAAAATGTAGTGTTTTGGTGTTGTTAAACTATATAAATTAGAAATGTAAATGGAATTTAACTGCTAAAATAATAAGTTAGCAGCTTGAATGACATTTTGTGATTAACATGGCCTTTATTGACATCTGATGAAAACATTATAGATTTAATCAATGTTTTACGTGATTATTAAATAAAATAAAAGAAAAAGAAACATTTTAACAATAATTTAGGGAAACAGGACGCAATTAAAAAAAACAGGACATTTGGCATCCCGAGCATACTTTTCTCGGGACAGAGGACAAGAGTCTAAAAAAAAGAGACAGTCCTGTTAAAAACGGGATGTCTGATCACCCTAATTTACACAGAAGAGGTAATAGTCCAACAGTGAAAAGACTACTAGATACAATTTTATTAGGTTCCAAGGCAGTGTCAGTAACCTTAAAAGAAATTGGTTTCAAGTGGAAGAAAACTAAATATTATAGAAGAGTAGGTATCGAAAACAGTGACAGCAATAGCAGTGACGAATCTTGTGACAACAGTCAGTTCATGGAAAAGGAAGAAATATCCGAGGTGGAAGAGTTAAAATATAATCAGTGATCGAAAATTTACAGTATCTAGTATAATTAGATGTGGTTTGTGCAAAGTCACGTAGAACAACATAATACTTTAGTTCTGTGATAATAATAATAATAATAATAATAATAATAATAATATTTATTTGTCAGAAACCAGTGTACAAAGCCTGGATATGACATCGTCAGGTTCGATAATATACACACGCACACATACACTCACACATACACAAACAAACTTAGCACAAATAAATATAGACAAGTAAATAAATAATTATAAGCAAATAAACATACATAGTCAAATAAACAAACACTGAGAAATAAACAAAACAAACACTGAGAGATAAACAGAGTATGCTGTAGGTTAACACATTTATATAAGGACAAAAGGTATAATTAAAATACAAAGAGACAAATTAAAATATAAAGAAAGGGTTACATTTCTAAAATACAATATTTACATCACACTCCATGAATTCATTCACTGAATAGAAAGGTCTGTTCAGTAACCATCTATGTATGCAGGACTTAAACCTATTTATTGATAACTTTCTCACCTCTAACAAAATGTGTGTAGTTTTTGGAGGTGACTGTCCAGCAGTGTCCACGAATACTCAGGCTTGTACAGATCTCTTATTATACCTCTGCCATTGAGTGGCCATTAAATTTCAAGTAGCTCATCTTGGTCACAGGCATCAGAATATTAAAAAGCATTACAACCTTCTGCTCTCTATCTTCCATTTCATCGTAAACTGTGACATTGGACAGAGGCAGATATGCAATAAAGGATCTGTATATTTATTTACTCTCTCTTACGAACTGCCACTTGCAGCCTGTAACAGAGGTATCAACTGTCCTTGTGGTGGTGAATAACTAGCTCTGAAGTTCAGATTAACAAAATCCACCAGCCAAAATTGGTGGTGCTCACTAACTGTCGTCCTTGCAATCTATGACTTGTCTGCGACTGCTGTTAAAACATTATAATGTGTGGACAAGACAATGAAAAGAATGGCTCTGTAGCTAGCAGAATTTAAAAAAAAATATGAGCAATCTCAGATGTCTTTAGAAGAGAGAGAGAAAGAGGGAGAGGGTGAAGGAGAAAGAGGGAGAAGGAGAGAGAGAGAAAATATGATTTCTGGTGTCTTTTATTACCGATCATTTTATATTGATATCTCATCAAAATGAGAGTTCAATTTTTTTAACTTCACAGATTGTATTAATTTTCAACGCAATGCGAATTAGTAATGTAACTGTATTGGTAGTTGATGTTTTTATTTCTTAATAATCTCTTACATTAATAGGAATCGAATTGAATTTGAATGGTGGGGAGCTATGATAGCCCCACCACTGCAACTTAAAAGATCTATTGCACTTCTCCTTCATAGTATCCTATCAATTCAATAGTTTAATGTTCTTGTACATTAATAAGACAAATAAAGCATTCTTTTTTTTAATTGCATAATATCCACTGGTTTATTTTGTATCTCACATATGCTGGTACAGGTTCCGAAATAAAATAGTGGAACATTCTCTCATTGGACCACTCAGTTCCGAATCCATTAATTTAGAATAGTTATACAATGTGTTCTGTAGTTCATTTGTTTTTATTATAATTTTTTCTTTCGAGTTTTTTTATAATTAATTGGTTTGATCACATTATATTATATATATATATATATATATATATATATATATATATATATATATATATATATATATATATATATATATGTATGCCTAAAAGATTTTGATTATGAATTTTAAAGTAGTTTTTACAGACATAATATTGTAAAGTTTTGAATATTTCTGAAATGAAAGAACAATGCCTTATTTATACTCTTTATTTTGCAGGCAAGTTTGAAGGTAATAATCCAGCTGCAAACACAAATCTTTTTTCCGCCCACAAGTTCATTGTGGAGAATGAACTCTTGAAAGGGCAGCGAATCAGGATCTCTCTTAGGTTGGTCGAGCCACCTCCTAAGGTGGCTCAGGGAGGTAATTAATTGGGTTGGCTCTGTCAGTAACAGAGTTCTACGACTTTACGCACACAGGTCTGCCAACAGATATGGTCACATTCAGAGGTTGGAATTTAACCATCTCTGTTTTGCAGATAAAAAGATTCTGTGTCCTAATTGTTGGCAGACTTGGATGCGATATACTGAGCAGTCCTGGGACATGGTTGCAATTGCCTTGCTATGGCAGAAGTGCTGTCATCAATAAATGAAAGCCATTGTTGGAATTTTTTTGGACCGATGGAAGATATCAGCGTTAACACAGATTTAATATAGCACATACTGTAAACTAGCAGTGGCTAAATATTGCTTCTAGAATTGACCAAGGTTTGGAAGATTGATGAATAAATTTTTCCTAGTCATTTACACAATGTTGGAGGGGTTTGCTTATATTAAAGCAACAGTCAACTTACAAAATGCAGGATTTGCATCATAACAGGTATTCAAAAGATAAAAAGGTTTTTTTAAGGTTTATGCTGAGTCACAAGTAGAGGTAACAGAAGACTACCTAGTTTTATTCCACCTGTTCTTGTGTTTAATAAGATCTTTAGTAATACAATTATATTAATTTCTAATAATATTTTTTTGTACTGTTGTTTATTATATTTAAGACCATACCTAGTTTTGTTCCACCTATTCATATGTTTAATTAGAGCTTCAATAACACCAATTACATTAATTTAAAATATTTGTTCCATTAATACTGTAGTTTATTATATTCAAGGTCATTCTTAGGATTCTTATAGCTAAAATAAAATATATAGGACAATTTTATTAAAAAGTTGACCTTATAAGTTTATAAATTTGTATTCTTTCATTATATAGGGCTTTGATTTCAAAACTTCCCAGTCTAAATAACTCTATTTATTTCAATTGAATTTAATTTAAACAAAAAAAAAAAAAGCGTCAATTCAGATATTGAAAGGGAAGCTTAAAACCAGTGTTAATTAAGTTTTAGGCTACACCCCTTCATTCCCTCTAATCCCTTATTTAAATCTGAACGAGTGCTCAATTGTTTATACTTCTCATTAATTCGTTTCACATCTTTTGTTTTCTATTGCCGCCTGACAACCTGGGTTGTTATTATTGTCACTTGTTGTAAGATGAAAACACAGTTTATTTTGGGTAATTTCCTATATGTAATTAATGAATTAATGTAATAAATTGAATGTTCAAAATGTAATACCAGCGTATAGGGAATTATAAGTATGGATACTGCATGTCGGTACCTTTGATGTAGTAGTGCCTCATTTCAGTGACCTTCAAACCAGCTCTATCTGCATCAGTGGGAGGTTCTGCTTTTTACCTAGAGTTAGCGCTGATATCGCACCAGCAGTCAACACCAGAAATACTTTTCAGCAGACTTGCCAGCGAATCAGGACTGCTGTTCCACCATTCACGGGTGCTTGATTACACTGACCTTTAGCATTTGAAAGTGGAATTATATGCTATCGGAGTGCATGTGCACAGAAAAACAGACGAATGAAATTCGCTCAGTGTCCATTCTTTATAATTCCTATTCGCTGGTAATTCAGCCCATTCTGGAACTTCTCTACACAGCATTCCCATAGTATCAAAATCATACATAAATAACGTAAATCCAAACTTCGGCTTTTATTATTTTCTATCCTGTTTTAATTTAAAGAAAATAGGTTTATATTGCACCACCATAATATTCCTTAATATTGGTTTCTGTTATTAACTGAAATAACTTGTAATCAATAATATAGTCTTGTAATTTTATTCTTTTCAGCTCTGATAACAGTATAACCACAGTCTAGTATATACAGTCACGAAGCTCAATACATTAGGAATATGCATCCATAGATAGTTGCTAACCACTAGGATCGCTACTACAGCCTCATCACAGACAATGCGAAATAGTACCGGCACAGTCTATTGTTCCTAGTACCCGCACAACTGAAACTTCGTGACTGTATATACTAGACTGTGGTAGGCCTATAACTTTATACTGTGCTCTGATCAACAATAACAACAATCCAGGTTACCAGGTGACGATAGAAAACGAAATGTGTGAAACAAATGAATAATAATTGAATACTCATTAAATTTAATAACATAATATGGGGGTAGCATTTGAAATTTCGAAAGAGGGGGGGGGGGGGTTGAGAGAGTAAAACCTAAAATGCAGTTAACACTTCTCAATATCTAAATTGTGTTTTTTGTGTAGATTAAATTTAATTGAAATGGTTATTTAGACTGGGAAGTTTTGAAATAAAAGCCCAGCATAATAATTATGTTTTTATGTTAACCAATGTGAATGCCACTAAACAAAAATGATCTTATAGATTTTATCCTCTTACATCCCCTTACATAGTTTAATTTCTGTATTTGGCACACTGCATTAAATAATTGGATTTTTCATCAGCTGATCATCAAATACTTACTATTCTTGAGTGACAATAAATTGTTCAGACGAAAAATCTGTGAATTGAGAACAACAATTAGGAATAGCTGTTAGAAAAGAGTAAAGAGATACTTGTTTTCAAAGGCTTCGAATAAAAACTTTTTTTTTTACTGAAATCATAAAGTGTTTTTTTCGGAAAGATAATATAAATAATATTGCTTTGAGTAAATATACGTAAAACATGAAGGACACAATGGATTTATTTTTCAATTAGTAATAATGACTTCACTAAGGAAACATTATAGATAAAGTAAAGAAATGATAGGTAAGACAGTTGGTGTGTATTAAAATAAGAAATTATCGAATTTAGATCAAACTAAATTGTTGTTTACGGTATATCGAGAATTTCAAATTAAATTACAGGAAGAAACGAGAGAGTTCTTTTATTGTGATAATATCCACGGTTGTGGGTTGCACATATTGACTAAATAGTAATATTAAATAAAATTATCTGCAGCATTTTCATGTTTCATTAATTGATTGTGAGCTTTAGTGGTTCTGAAATAGCATTTTAAATCCTTAAAAACAGCGAGTCATTGGAGAGTTATTTCACTGACGTAGCCAAAAAAAATTCTTACTTATACAATAATAAAATTTAAATATTGTACTTTTAAAGTTTCCGGTAGGTACCACTTAATACAGCGACAGTTTTATAAATAAGTTTAATTAATAATTCTCATTTGTAATCAAACAGTTCATTCTTTCTATTTGTAAAGCATGTTAAAGCTCTCCCTCACGGCATTATTTCCATTTCCTACATTGAATGAAATTATTACACAGTTGAGATTAAAAAAATAGATATAATTATATCATTGTATAGATCAAAGCTGGAAATTCATAAATATTGAAATATTAATAACTTTTGTTAATGTAGGCTGGATACTATTGGTTTAGAATAGAATATGAAATTAGAATTACATGTTCATAACATTGAACTTCAAGTTCTTGTGCTACAGAAATAGTTAAAGAAAGTCATTCTGCTTATATGTTACTGAATTAAACACCAAACAGTAATTACTTCAATAAAATGCAGTTCTACAGTGTCATAGTTAACAAGTCCTAGACTTGTTTCAATATTTGAAAACTTTTTAAAATATAACTAATAGTAATATCGCCTATAATATTTGCAATCCTCTCCACATTGTGGAATGTCTCTGCGAGATAAGTTTTGTAGAACAATGTTGGCAGTGCTTATAGAATAGCAAACAATGTTATAGTCTCACTGCCAAGTAGGGCTTTGGTTTCGATCCCAGAGCAATTAATTCCTTCCAGAGCATGAGTGAATGAAGAAGACATTGTTACTGTCTCAACTAAGCTGTTGATTTTCATATAATACTGGAATTAATTAATTAATGTTATGAAATTGTCTTCTATGTTCAATTCTTTATGTACCGATATGTGTGTTTAAAGCGTATATTTTTATATAACTCTTATCTGGATACTGCATTATTTGGAAGGAAACATAATATGCCTGTTGAAATCTATTGTAAAATTGTCTGTTAAATTCTACAATTACTTTCTGTGTATGTCTTGAACTCTTTCAGTACACGCATATCACATAAAATTTTACAGTAGTCAACATAACATAACAGACTGTGGTATGGGGTATAGGATATGATCAGAAGTTTTCTGTGCTAATGGAATAAATAAAATATATAAAAAAACTAGGTTTTCATTGTTATTTTGACAAGGTAATTCGTTTGCTTCATTCGGCAGTTTTATTTTGTTCATCATTATCACTTGACTTCACTTACAACATTTTCCAGCCCTAATAGCTGAGTTTCCGAGGTCAGCAGTATTCTAGAGAATATAGCTCAACCTTCAAGCTATGGGGTAGCTGTTGCTTGTGAGACAGCATGGAAATAATTTCACCATACAAATGTTGTTTAAAAGTATAATTGGAAGGAGAATATATTTATGATGTCTGTATTCAACTTCATGTAGTGAGTTAAGATATGGAGAGACATTTCTTTTTTAATTTGTGAAGAATCGAAATAATGGAGTACAGTAAACTTTTTCTAGAAATTATTAAAATTACACTTTCCATAAATCTTCTGTCTGATAATATTCCTAAAGGTATACTTTTGAGTTGTTGTACCGTAAGTCAAACTCATTCACTCATGTTGTAGCATTTGAAGACGAGGCCTAAACCATGTAGCACGCAGTGGAGTTTGTACAAAGAGAACAAAGAGTTGTGTGCATAGTAAACAATAGTGGTTGTGTAATTTATGTACAATAATATAGTATGTATTCAAAGTCCAGACTTAAGGCCTTTTTCAAGCTGAAAATAGCGACACATGTAATATACTGTCTTTTTTTATATATAAATATTGTACGAAGATGCTAAGAAGTTCCACCTCATATACTGATTTGGTCACCATATATTTTGTGTGTTTCTCTTTTCTGCCAGGATGGTGATCTTGTATAGAGCCGAAGTTTTGAACTGTAATTCAATTGAAATTGTCAAGTCGAAGTATGCATGACAGAATGTTATGTCACTTTTATAGTTTTAAGAATGGCACATTATTACCAAGAATATGACTGACAAGCTACTTGAAGGCGAAATCTTGCTAATTCAGGAGCTACATTGAATATTTAATGACCACGAGTTCAAAATTTATGATCAGTACATGAATACTTGTGCAAAATGTTTGTACAGAGTGTCCCAGAAGTCTCCATACATAGGAAATGTTAGTTGAAAATAGAAATTACACATAATGTGGCAGCCTTCAAGAGTCAACATAAGTAAATGTGATCCAACCAGTTCTGACGCACATTCTACAACATGTTCAGCATCACATGATGACAGACGTAACCTGCAAATGGTGCAAGTCCCGGATTCTCTCTTGTTAGACCTGCGACTTAAAAGAGACACATTCCGTATCTATGGAGACTTTCGGGACACACTGTAGATTAATTTTCGTTATCATAAATTATTTTGTCAGTCATATTGTTGCTCAGAATTCTCAAAGGAGTTTAGGTGTTTTATTCTGGCTCTTTATATCGAAGCATAGCCATTTTATTACCGGTACTCTAGTGTTATTTTCTTAATGTACTGGAACAAACCTGACTTTGGTCAGTGCCAGAACAAAACACCTCAATTATAAATAAGTAAGTCTCCCATCTGTATATTATTTTGTCTGGAGAAACCATTCCTAGAATTGAAATCACTGATGAGGATAGTTTACATTAGGGCTTGTTTCTATTTCATACTTTTTGTTGTCCTTTCTGTATTGTATCTACATATATTTACATTTACCACAGTCAGTGAACTGCTTCTGACCGGTACTACTACTGTGTACCAACATTAAAATGACTTCACAAGTATTTCACTTTTGTCTACGTGATGAATGCAGCAATATCTTCATTTACATTTTAACTTCCACTATTTTAAACATAAAATATTTAAATATTGCACAATTGCGTCTCCCAACAACAGTGTGACTTTGAGGGAATAGATATGATCTCTACAAAATTGCTGCTTCTTCTTCTTCTTCTTCTTTTTTTAATAGTATACGAACTTCTATATTCCTTATGCCAAAATAACCTTAACACTTTAATGCCTCATTTGCTTAATATTTTCTCTACATTATTGCACCAACAAGTGTATATAGTCCCTGTCGTTTATAAATAAATTATTTATAAATTTAGAAGCAGAAGGAAATGATTAAAGTTAAAACTTATTGTCTCATACAACTTTATTGTCTCTACGAATCACAATTCCAAGTTGGAGAACATAATTCCTAGTCTGATTTCGAATAAGGACATATGATATTATGATAAATTTATATTTCTGTTTCATTATCATATTACTTGTCTAAATGTGAAATGACTAATTCTTATATATAAAATAAACTGGAAAAAAGGTTTTAGCAATATTTAACTATATTAAAAATAACCATTCTTGTAGCTCGCATAAGTCATATCTGTTACAAACCGACAATAAATAAACAAATAAATTAACTTATATATAAACAAAGGTATACACATATATTGTATGAGAAGGAGCTTTTCATGTTGTCTTTCTTATAGATGTATCGTTTCTTTATTGCTCAAGTGCTTTAAAATGTATTGTAAAGTAATCATGCTAATTTACTGCTTACTATAAGTTATTTGCAAAATGCCTATGTGGCCTTTAAACTACATTTAAACACAATTAAAAATCTCTTATTTTGACATTATTAATATATAAATGTAAAAATAAAATTTCATAATTTCTTATGGTCAGTATGATTATTTAGTCCTGACAGTCGCTGGTGATATGTGCCTGGGTCAGGCGAGTCCATTTAGTTACGCCAAGGGGTGTTGGGTTAGTCACTTGCTTGCCTTCGGAGCTATCGGATGTCATGCGTGCAGTAGAGCGGTATGTTTCTAGTACAATTAAGCTGTACTGAATTCCTTTACTGGCTGCTCGCCCTTATCTCTACCCTGGAACTCTCCCCACTACTCCTATTACTTCCCCTCTTTCACGTCGCCGAGCTGTGAGGACTAAATAATCGGTCTGTAAACAATAATAAAAGCATCCAAAACAAGAAATTTTCATTTCTTTTTTAATTGCTAATAATTTTAAATAAGCAGAAACAATTTAAAAATACATTAATGATAACATATGTTCTGTACTGGAAGTTGTAAAGTTTTACCATTTAGATTAACCAGCAATTATTCATTTCACTATTTTGGGCATACATAAGCTATATGTAATTAGGCTATGTAATAGCATACAGGTTTCTTTTAAATGTCAGTGAGAAAGACTGTTAAGAACTCTAAAGACCGAAAATAATCCTATCACTTTAGTAACACAGTAGGTAAGCTCTTTCTCAATTTATGCAGTCTCAGAGCAAATTGCTCTCCAAATATCTAAATATGAATTTCAATTAAAGGAGCAAGAAACATATAATATACTGTGTGTTTATTTTTTTCAAATAATTGCTAATTTTATTATACATTAACTTTGTAATAATATAGATTACATTATTTTAATTTAAAATTAACCCTACTGATAATTAATTAATTTTTGTTTTGCTTTGCAGAAAATTAACACGGTTTTTAGAATAAGTATCCAAATCTTCACATATCGTATTACTCTGTGTATTGATTCCGATAAATGAGATACGTTAAGATTCCATTATGATCATCATAAACCAATAGAACTTGTCCATCCTCGTCCTGCAGTCAGTGTCTCTTTCTTATAGAAGTATGAAGTAATTTTCTTACATCTTTCTAATGTGATATTGGTTTAAAATTATTTGTATGTCCAGTCTATTGAAGAAGTAATTTTTTTAATTTTATAACACTCAATTCCTTCAGAGTTGCACTGGTTGTCACACCTTTACTTTACAAATACCTAAGTCATAAGTATTAGTCGATGAGTCCTTACATCTACCTAAGTCATAAGTATTAGTCGATGAGTCCTTACATCTTTCTTGCATGGTATGGTCGTTTATGCGCACAAAATGAGGTTACTTCAGTAATCTCACTGAAATGGAAGTATAACAATGTTGTAAGGAACTGTCTGTTACTGGTACTCTAAGAAAATATATTCCACAGTAAATATGATAAGCTTAGGCTCTAGTCTACCTAAATACTAGATAATATTCCATATGTTGGCATGCAATAAAATAAAATCACAGAAATGGAGGTATGCTCATATATACTAACATATAGGTCATTACGCATTGAAACATACACCATGTAATCAGAAACACTTAACCTCTGGTGTAACCTGAGTTATTACGGAGTGTTCTGTCGACAATTTAACATGATTAGATATGAATTACTAATAATACCAGCAAGCTTTTGATCATTTCCCGGTAATAAAATCAGTCACTGAATGTCAATTGCCATAGGAACATCTAATTTAATAAAAAAACCTACATTTCGATCAGAGGGATAATGTTGTTATTGCACAAAGCATTTTTTGTCTCCTTGTCAAATCCTAATTGACATTATTATTGACATAGGGCTACTTGTCATTACTTTGTCTCTTTATCATTGACAGTGGGACTATTTATCACTAATCTATCTTCTCATCACTACACTATCTAACTTCATAACTGACAGTGGAACTACTTGTCACTGATCTAACCTCCTCGTCTAACCCTACCTAACGTTATCACTGATAGTAGGGCTATTTGTCTCTAATATAGCCCCTCATCAAACCGTACTTATTTGACCTTATCACTGACAATGGTTCTACACGTCACTAAACTCTTCATGAAACTGTACCTAACTTTATCACTGATAGTGGGGCTACTTGTTACTAATTTATCAAACTATACCTAACCTTAGCACTGACAGCGGGACTACTTGTCACTAATCTATCTCCTCATGAAACCCAACCTAACCTTATCAGTGATAGTACAGTTACTTGTCAATCTATTCTCTCTCAAACCCTACCTAACATCACTGATAGTGAAGCTACTTGTCGCTAATCTATCTCATCAAACCGTACCGGTACCTAATCTTATCACTGACAGTGAGACTAGTTGTCACAGTCTATCTCCTCATCAAACCATACCTAATCTTATCACTGACAGTGAGACTAATTGTCACAGTCTATCTCCTCATCAAACCGTACCTAATCTTATCACTGACAGTGAGACTAGTTGTCACAGTCTATCCCCTCATCAAACCATACCTAATCTTATCACTGACAGTGAGACTAGTTGTCACAGTCTATCTCCTCATCAAACCGTACCTAATCTTATCACTGACAGTAAGACTAGTTGTCACAGTCTATCTCCTCATCAAACCGTACCTAATCTTACCACTAACAGAGAGACTACTGATACTTTTATTACTAATCTGTCTTATGGAATCGTACCTAAGCTTATCACTGATAGTGGGGCTACTTATCACTAATATATCTTATCAATCTATACCTGACCTTATCACTGACAGTGGGGCTACTTATAATTAAGGGAGAGAGGAGGAAGGGATAGAAAAGAAAATCGTTTTTTCTGGTAAAAACAGCACAAGTGAACGTCAGGCCCATTATCCTTCTGTTCGCCTACAGTTATTAGGTACCAGTACTACAATATATGAAATGTTTGTCACATTGATGAATGCATGTCTCATACTTCTTGAATAACCGAGTAAATAAATAAATAGGAAAACAAATTCAGTTCGTCGTGTGTAATTGGACTGGGTTTATTAGCAAAAAATCACTGCTAAACAAGTGCTGGCCAATAACTTTGCCAATGAATGTGAGTAGGGTGCTGCCAGTTATTATGAATGTTACTTTATATATCGACACGCAATGAAATGTACTACACATGTATTATGAACTAAGTGGCCATAAGGAGGAGGATATGAGTGACCACTGACTAATACACTAGAACCGAGTACCGATATACTCAAATTCGAAATGTAACAAAGCAAGAAGTTCAAGTCATGCCTGGAAGATGATTATTTATTAATCAGGAGTTTCAATTTATTGAACTCTTGAAAAACGTTGGAATTTCGCATTTGATAGGACAATTTTATACATACAGAAACCTGGCAGTTAAAGAATTAGAAGACTGAAACTGTTTCATTGTTGTACTCTGTCATTTTAAACATTTACAATTCATTTATATTGATAATAAAACAAGAGAATGACACCTCTAAACAAATTTAATGCATATTGAAAATTGTTACAGGATGAGAGAACTGTAAAAGCAAGAAATATAGTGATTACATATTTATTGTATGTTATTACAATTTTAAGTTCAAGATTTCCCGTTTTGTGTGTTTCAGTTTTATGTAAGGGTGAATTAACGAAAGTGATATATGGGGTGCTCAGATCACAAGGGAATCAAGTCACAAAAATAAAGTTTTCAGAAAATTAGACTTGAAGTCACCCATTAAAGATGAGTGTGATTTTAAAGATTTGCACCATTGCAAAGATTGTGAGGACATGATTCTTTTATGCTCTGAAAGTAGCCTCATCTAAGGTACATGTAAAGACGAAATATCTCCCAATTGATCAAAAGTGGACTTGATTCCCTTGAGCTCTGAATGCCCCATATGTTACAGCAATTAGTATTTTGTGATATTTCGTGGTGTGATATTTTTTAATTCTTGCACTGTCTTAGAAGCAGAAATATGTGTTAAATTTTTCAGAAACCTGAATCATCTCCATTATAAGGGAACACAAGGAATGGGGAATCTATTTGTTAGAATCAATAGTTAACTCTGAAATGTTGGATGTTTCTGCAAAAAAATTTTACACCATGTTCAGCATTGTGGAATTCTCATGTCATACTGATTATATCTCGTACTTCTTATTGCAAGATAGCATCATTCTCGTTACCGTAAAGTGGGGTGACTTTGAGCGCAGAGGTGACTTTGAACAGTAATTTAGCGCCCTTCTAAATTAAATGCTGTACCCTATTTCGAAAAAACTGAACTAATTTATTGACAACTTAAACAGTTTTTTCGCAATTGGGTACAGAATTTAATTTAGAAAGGAGCTAAATTACTGTTCAAAGTCACCCCACTTTACGGTACCAAAGTTAGTGATGATGCATATTCCAGAAATATAAAATGTGAGATACCTACCAAAAATTGTTGGCATATATCAGCAGACCACAAATGGTTATCATGAGAAAGTTATGCATAATTACACCCTCCATCAGCAAGGGATCACAAGGATATTTAGTTTTTAAATATCCTATAATGTAGCCTACTCATAACGAACTTACTGCTGACATTACCTTCTCTCTCCTTTTACATATCATTTGGTCACATTCTGATTCTGGTAGGATGTTACACTTGACTTGACAGAAGTTATGAATTTTGTATGAAGTTTATTTACAACCGCTGGAAAACCTGATGTAAATGTTTTAATTTATTGAATTTCTTAATCTATTTTTTGATTTTATGTCATATATAATTTTTTTTTAATTTATCTCTAGTTGCCAGGAACATTAGCTTTTCTCATTTGCAGAAATCTGGAATGTATGATAATAATAAGTGCAAGAATTTTCCTCTTTATTAATAATTCAGCAAATGAAAAGTTTGTTATATGAAGTTTAACTGATTAAATATTAAAACAAAAAGCAAATTGAATGTGATTGAATGTGTGAAAAGTGGCCCTGAAATTGTCAAAATTCGGATATGAAGTCATTTTTATCTTTATAACTACATGTACCAGTACTTAGTATTTCTTTCAGTGGAGTAAGAGTTTTGAAAGGAAAGTAAAGAAGGAAGCTGGAACGTGCATTATTCTTCCTGTAAAATGTTTTTTTTTTGCCCACTGGATGTCGTAGCGGTGGAATTTCTTGTCACAGCACCATGTAGTTGCCATAGCTGAGATGAAGCCGTCACGAATTATGACCAAAACACCTTAGTTGAGCAACAATAATAAAAACAAAGGGGGAGTACGTCTTAATAAGTATTTAATAAGGAATACATCTTCAACGAAGATTGTATTGTTTCATATCTACTACTTAGTATTTAACTGTACATAATCATATAGCAAGTTGCCTTGTTGCACTTTTTGTATATAATTGTTAATCACTATACGGCCTACCATTTTGGGAACAGGCAATTCCTCTCGGAATAGTCTTGTTTACTTACGGTTGGCATTTTCACTTACTTTTGATGTGGAAGTAAAGGGTTGCCTACTTGCATATAGTTTTTTGAATTATGTATCCTAACTTATATGAAAATAAAATTAAAACTACAGTAGACCAAAACTTTGAAGAAGGAAAAATGTGGTCATGACTCGAATAAATTTCACTTCAAAGTGAAAATATTCTATTGAATGTTAATCATCAGTGAAAATGTGAATTAATTTTATAGTACTGGTATACATTTCTTTACACAGCTGTTAATCTTCGACTTGGGGCAATATTTAGAGAAAGTTATCCTAATATTGCACTAGAAGATTATCAACATTACATATTATTAATATGAAAACCAATAAGAAAATGTAATAAGCCAATGTCATGTTTGCCATTGGCTTTTCAGAACAGTAAATTTATTAACCAAATGCAATTAAATTTATTTAATTGTGTAAATGCAGCAAGTCCATCATTACGCTTCTTGTAGTGCAGTATTTGTTCGAAGTTTCATGTTTTATGTATATTACAGAAATTATTCTCCAGGTTTGAATGCAAGTTGGCAATCCTGGTTAATCCACAGTTGAGCCACAATAATAAACGAGTAATGAATTACAACAGATGGAAGAGATACAGTATTTTCTGATGTACATTGTTTTCTTGAGCGGACCAATATCTCTGTAACTGTCTCCTGCAGCTCATCATGTTATTCTCAAAATGCCTTTTATGTTTTTCTGTTGGAAAGTTGTATAAAAAAACAACAATAAATATGGACCACTGCTCCACATGCAAGCTTATTGTAGTGATTCTAGGCTGGGAGACCACAGGTTCACCAACTAATTTAAATTAAATGTTGCATACTTAATTATATGTATAATCTATTATTTATACTTGAGAACATGATTATTATTGATATTACATATAGGATCTGTTGTCCATATCACATTGAGCAGGAATGAATATTTGGTTTGTATTGTAGAATGGGATAATTTTAAATTTTATATTTAGAGAGGAGAAAAAGAGAATTTATTATTGGAAATTTTCTGTTTGCATTGCTGTGAAGAAAGCAAATAAATAATAATAATAATAATAATAATAATAATAATAATAATAATACATGGAGGGACAGCTCATTAAGGGCCATGACCAACCAGCTGAGTGCTGGCCTAACATAGTGTAAGTACCAAATAACAGAAATAGCATCCTTTCTTTTTACAAAGAGAACATAATAATAACTGTCTGTGTTGTAAAATGCATCTAATAAGAAATATTCTGTTGTGTAACAATGATTTTAACCGAGCGAGTTGGTTCAGACAATAATGTTTGAGACTCGTATTCAGGAGGTCCCAGGTTCAAATCAAGTGGCCGGCCAATCTGACTAAGGTTTTTCATGGTTTCCCTCAGTCACAAAGGCAATTGCCAGATTGGAAATTTAGATACCATGATTCATCACAGCCTCAGTCACCATCTCACCAATATCATAAACATTAATAAAAATCTAAAATCAGTTGCTTGAATATAAGCCATGTACAGTATAACACACGAAAATGGAAACAGGAACTCAACAATAGTAAAAAAACGGCCTACTGATATACTCAAATATCATAAACAAGCGATATGACCACAGATATTAAAGCATGTATAAATAAACTTAACAAAAATTTATTGTAATTTAAGACTGGGACTTGCAGCTTGACTACTTTCTGTGCCACAATTAAAACATATTAAAATCCTGACAATGACAATGACAGTGTTAGGAAAATAGTGTAAAGTTTTGCAACTAATTATTCAAGAAAACTTTAATTTTGTTTTTAGAATTATAAAAGCAATGTTCATAGAATGAAATAATTCTAAAAACAATCATGTTACTGTAGTCTTTACATGAAAATATGAGAATTTCATTTATCTGAGGAAAATAAGAGTCTGGTTGTACAAAATTACAGAAAAGTGGCTCATAGGAAATTGTTTATTATGTTTATATAAATAATATGTTATGCATGAAAGATTTCATTTTATTGAATTTCAAGTGACAGAATTCGCCACAGAAATTTGACACTGATAGAATTTTTTATTGTGTGTTTAATCAAGTTTCAGATTTCTAAAAGTATTTTAATAGGAGTTTAATAGTGGATCAACAATTCTTAACAGTAACTTAAAATATGGTATGTATTTGTTATCAGACTGCGTACCGGTATGATTTGGTTAATGTTTTAAAATGGCCTTACTGGGTCTTTAGTGTACAGTATTGTAATAAATATCTCCATTATTGAGATATATATATCAAAAGATACAGCTATTATATGGAGGTAAGGTAAGTGAGTAGCTTACTGTTTTTACTTAGTGTGATAAAATAGCTGAGTATAAATATTTGGAAAGAATTAAAAAATCTCCATTTGTCGTAACTCTAGCTGCTACAAGCATTTTCTTCAGCCAATTAGAAATAGTACCCTCCCACTTCAATTTCTGAAGTAGTAACTGGTAAACATATCTTGTGATAAGAGCCTAAACTAGATTAACATTATGAAATACCTAATATTAAATAATCATTATCTTTACATTGTTTCATTCTGCGCAACTTTTCAACATTCATATTGTCATATTTATTTATTTGGAAAGTAATATAATTTCATGCTTTAATAATATTTATAGAAACAAGAAATGAAATATTGCAGGTGTAAAATTGTTACTTAAAGTAAAATTTATGATCAAACTCACCTTTGACAGTGGTGTAAATCTACTAAACGTATCAATGAATTAAGCCCTCCCCTCTCCCCTAATGCTATTAACAGCCCCAACACAGAACATTACTCTTAAAAAGAATTAAGTTAATTGAGGTAGGTAGCCTACTGTATTCAGTTATTTTAAAAGGCATAGGCAATAGCAAATAGCGCCTTGTCTTTGGAAAGTACTTTTCTTATATTATTCTCATTGCTCTAATGTTATAAGGAGTGTAATATTTTGAACACTGGATATACTTCTCCCATTCACGATGAGGGAACGTCCTTCTTGCCATATGTTACTTATATTTTCAGCAATGGAAAGAGTTCGAACTTAAGTGTGTATTTGTTCATTTATCAGTAGGCCTACTGGTACTTCAATTTTGTGTCTTAAATTAGCAAGTTATAGTCTATTTCGGATTTAATGTGAGGATCTAGAATGTAAAGTTTCAGGAGCTGTATATCAGTTTAATAGCTATGAATGAGTTGGTGGACTCTTTGCTCTCCATGCCTAATTTTGATGTTGTAATTTTGAGATTTTAAACACATAGCCCTACATTGCGTCAATCAAGATACTTGTTAGTTTGTTGTTGTCGCATGTTCGTAGTAGATTTAGTTACAGCCCTATTGTTTGTCGCATTTTTTGTTATAAAGGGTGTTTGCACCTGTGCAATAAAATTACTATTTTTGAAAATAATGATTCTATAGGCAATTGTAAATAATAAAGAAAAACTGTGAAATGCTTATATATCTATATATACATAGAATGTATGTGTACTTATTGCCCCAATTAATATAATATTACCTAATAAAAATGATTTTTGTATAAATACTTTCATTATTTCAAAATGGTTACATTGGAAGTGCCTTCTCCTGTGGTTATCTAACAAGATTAGTTTAATTTGAAACAAAATCCTGCATTTAATATTTCGATTAACGATTTTATATTTCTAAAGGATAAAAGAACTATTATAATTATTTTATTCTACTAATAGGCCTAATAATTGTCAGCTGCCCTTAGGATATCTAAGAGGACATCAAGCGCTCGAACGACAGATAAGATATGATTTAACAGTAATTCCTACACTACATACACATTTTCAGTATAAGGACGTTTTTTATTTCACGTACATATCATATAAATAATATATATTGTGTGTGATGTACCTAACCTAAACATTCCCGGCGTAAGATTTTATATTTCATTACTTGTGATAACTGGCATTGAAATCGATCAACTTTCAATTTCTACCGATAGGATGCGACACGAATTCAACCTTCGAAATAGTTACAAACGAGAACAGAGATGTCGCAGCAGGGCTAAATCATCGCACATTGTACTTGTCTGTAGCCGGTATGCAGCACGTGGAAAGCTGGAAAGGTTGTGCCGCTGTAAGATTGACAGTTCGGAGTATGTTTAATCCCTTTGACTTCGCTACATTAAATTATGTCATGTAATGTATTATCATTGCAGCAGTGCTTTTAGGACCGGCCGATGGAAAAGTGTCGGATCGTTTGAATGGTAAGCGGTCATTTATTCCCTCTTATAAGTAATAGTAACAGTAATATAAAATGATAAAAAAAGAACATGATAAGTGTCATATTTGATTAAATTAAGTTATAGAAATCGGCAATTATACATTTCCAGTGCGAATGTGGATTAGGATTATTTTGTAATTATGTTTCTTTGCTATGTTGCTAAGGTGTGTATGTATTGAGATGATTACTGATTAGTCGCACATTATTTCTTTCTGTTTAGTTTTTACAGCGTAAGGACTATGATTTTGTGCTTTGTTTCGTTTAGGAGATAGTAAACTTTGTGTTCAACTCTGGACGTTAACGGTACCATTTAGAATGCTTTATTTCCTGTTCAAATGGGCAAGTACCTTTAAAGCAAATGATAATTTGCCTTACATAGAGTCAATAATAATTCAGCTAATTATAAATTTATTATAGCTCAATAGAAGTTTTGATTTTTCCCATTGCTGGTGAAATTATTTCCACGACGTTTTAAAGGTTGGCCAGCCAAGTGGATTTACTCAATTGCAACGATCCCAACTATAGCAAAAAGATCTTTCTCTTCCTCCTCCTCCCCCTCCCCTCTCTCTTTTTTTCTCTCCTGAAGATGACGATAAAACAAACGTTCTGGACGTAGCGAAATTGAAATGTTCCAAACACATCTCTTCTGATCTACAACACTTTTGTTTGAAACTGTCGTATCATTTTAATAGATCTACGTTTTCATGATCATCCTACAAAAAGATATAAATAAAGTTATTGCGTTATTTACTGAAATAAAAATCAATTCTAGTCTTCTTAAAGGTTGTGTTATTCTATGCTATAACCAACCAGAAGAGGTACTAGGTGTATGGAAAAGAGTAGTTTTCTTAGCCTTTGAATTCCCTATAATTTTCTAATGCCTACCCATTTGACCATTTGACTTGAGATCATTTTTAACTAATTTCCAATGAAACACATCTCTCATACTGCCATACAGCTCCCCGTGCTTTGTTCTAACATAATTTCTCTCGCGAATCCACACAAGTAGAACATTGTTCAACTGAGTCGGAAGCGCACTACACAGTCCACAAAGACTTGAAAACACCACGATAGACGGAACTTTGAAAGTAAATCTCGACTCGTTCGTTACCCTTAGCCGCGAAGGAATGGAAGAAGGTAGGCAATAAGAGGAAGACAGCGACATTTTTGGTTAGTTCTACATAGGAGATCATTGTAAGCATCGTGTTCTGAACGATTTAATTCTAAAGAAGGAACCCCATTTTATCATTTATTTGATTAAATGGAATACAATTAAAACAACTCGAAAACTTGTCTTTCCTTGAGACCGAATTTGCCTCTATTATTATTATTATTATTATTATTATTATTATTATTATTATTATTATTATTATTATTCTCATTTCATGGACTACTGTATCTATATGAATAATGAGTTACAATTTTTTTAGGCAGAGTTGCATTGTTTCCAATTTGACTGTTATTGTTACCAGATATGCCAGACTTCGCTTTCCAACCCCATTAGTTAAACATACTGTGGAAATAAGACTCTTATCTCTTACTTTAAACGTGTAATCCACATCCTGCGGTGACTGAGTGATCAGACCTTCGGCTTGTTACGCAAATGGCCCGAGTTCGAGTCTGGGTCAAGCTGGGATTTCTCAAATGAGGTGATAGTTGTGGAGGTCACAGTTGAGTTTTTCCTGGTGTCCTTCCGTTTCTCCATGTTAGGCATCAACATCATTCCATAACATTCCCCGAACATCGGCTGGCGATGCACGGAGGAGGCTACTCTTGCATATATGCATGTATACATACCTCTACATAGGTCTACATATACATGCATACATACATACATACTCGTACATACATACATACATACATAGTGAAGGATTTTAGATAAGGGCGCAAATAGCCATAGTAGCTGACGCGCCCTTTTTAAACCCCACTAACTACATACATACATACATACATACATACATACATACATAGTGAAGGATTTTAGATAAGGGCGCAAATAGCCATAGTAGCTGACGCGCCCTTTTTAAACCCCACTAACTACATACATACATACATACATACATACATACATACATACATACTCGTAATATCGTACAAGAACTCAAGCACGCGATGCAGCGCTGATCTGACTACACAACTTAGTGGATGTGACTGACGGACTATACGTTGGTGAGTTCAACATTATTATGCCGTTGCTAGACATGGTTTGATTGTCCTATACCTACTAGCGTCCCGCGCCGTATCTTCGTGGTCTGAGACAGCGGTGGTCGGCGGACCTCCAGAGAATATTATCCTTTCTGCAGTGGTAGAAAAAAATTGTATGAAAAATTCCTTCTTGGTGGTAAATAATAGTTTGCTCGTCAAAAAAGAAGAGGGGCTGTTAGAATTATTATAATTATCTTATGATTCGAACATAAAAATCGTGTTTCCTACATCCCTGTTGCAATGTTGGTTGAATGCACCACCTAGCCTATATATCTCAATATTTCCTTAATTGCAAGACACCATTTAATGTCATTTCAATCAGCATGCTTGCGTGAGAGTACTTTTTTGCTCTAGTCTCCTTGACGAAGAAATAGTAGACCTCTGCATTCTCTTGAAAATGGCCGACCGGAGCTCACCGATCAGTCCTCGGTTGTGAAGAAAGCAGCCAGAAAATATGCTTGAACGCAAGGAGTCGAGAATTTATAACTGGTCGGTTGAAACGTTTAGCCTACTCGGTCGGTCGCGAGCGCTCGATACCTAAAACAGTCTACCTATGAAGGTTACCATTTTCTTTTATTTTAGATAGCACGAAAATTAGGAAGTATTTGATCATTTAAACAAGGAAACATAATTTTTAAATAACACAATTCTTTAAATGAAATAATGCTTTACATAATAATGTAATTCAGCATCCAACTTGTCGAACTCATATCAGTAACGAAAATGTTTAATGTTTGTTGTTTAGTCAACTGTCCGAAGACAGGTCTGAATCTTACAAGTGATATCAATAAGACACCACTTGTGAGGCAACTAGGTCAGGAGATAATGAGGTAGGGTGACCAGTTTCTTTCCCCCTCCATTGCATACATCGCCGATTAGTAGAGCCCGGAATTTTAGGTGCTAAAAGTTATTGTTGTTCCTCCCTATAGTTTACAAATATAGAAACCACGCCCCCACTTCTTTAACGTGTCATTCTTGTCATTCAATATTTTCCTTTTGGTACCGTTAAAGATCTTTCATCTTCTTAACCACCACTTACGAATTAGCGCACGATTTACAAGATCCATTGCCATACCCCTACTTCTTTGAGATGTCATTGTCATTCAGTACTTTACCTTTGGTACCGTTAAAGGTTTTTAATCCTCTTAGCCACTACTTACAAATTAGCAAACGGTTACGAGATCTATTGCCCGTCAGTCCTTGTGACTCTGTTGTCTATTATTATAAGACAGTGGATGCGGATGACTTATCGTTGAATGTAAGTGCACATTTACTATTTATGTTACATTTTTTTTCATTCAGACCATTGGCTCAACATGTTTTAAACGTAAACAGACGACGTCAATATGCTACTGTATCTCCGTACAGTCAGAAGGAAAAGAAAAATAACTTACTGTAGTAGTGTAGCACATACCTTGCAAGCTCAGTCCTCGTCATCATTGATGCATTTACCAGCGTTGCAGTAAACGACGATATATTCTCGTAAGTTGCCGAAGCTGAATCGTCTTCGCCTATAGCTAAACAGTTTTTGTATCGAGAGAATTTCTGAAGAAAAACCTAAAATGGGGATCACTAAAATTCTTTAGAGGAATATTTGCACTGAGCATCATGTTGCACGTGTCGTTTAGACCCGCACAACTAAATGATGATGATGATGATGATGATGATGATGGTGGTGGTGGTGGTGGTGGTGGTGGTGGTAGTGGTAGTAGTTCCTCAGATTTCATTTCAACGCGTTTCCTGTGTGATGTACTGTTGCAATGTTTCTCTATAGCCTGAGTTCTGGTTTTTATTTCAATTTTACATACATTACACACGATATTGTCTTCGTTAATACACAAAATGTCACTCTCATACAGGGACATCATTTTATTTTTACTAACATTTGTAATATTAACCTGGCTATACCTTTAGAGAACCGGAAACACCGTTCGCTACCACCTTCCACGACTGGAGTTCGATGATACTGGCGTAAAACACAAACAAATCACTTTACTAGGTATAGGAGGGAAGAAAAGTAGTTCATCCATTTACGTAAACTAGGAAATATCGCGATTTTGAGTTCGATAATTTTCATTAGGTTTTTGTTTAATCAAAATGCAGTACTGTATTAAGAATAATGTTTTTACTCACGAACTGAGTTATCCATGCGAACGTATTCATTATGCAATGTTGGCCTATATTATACTGTCTACAGCACATTAGCGTACAATATAGAGAATGAAGTTAAATCGAAAAATAATCATAATATGGATATTTAAACACATTTTTGAAAATGGTGGCCGTTCATTTCGATACAGGCTTCAGTTCTTTTGTGCATATTATCGCACTATAGACTATTGCATCTAATTACAATTGCCAGTTTCGTCCTTCGTACTAGTGACTCATGTTGAAATAATTCTGTACCTACTCTATAAAAGAGTACCTTACGTACTGTAAATTCAATCTTCACTTCTGCCCGATCTCAAAAGATAAAATTACTCAGACATGCTATCTACTGTCCGTCCAAGTGGTTATGCCGCAGGATCGTAGAAAGGGGGGAAATCACGTGAGAGTTAATTCCTTAACGAGGCCCCTTTATTTAAGTTATTTTAAACAGTTGTATAATATTACGTAAACGTCCAATTCCTAACAGAAATTAATGTTTTCAGAAAAGAGCTAAGACATCCCAGCTTTTACAGAAGGGCGAGCAGAAGCAGGTGGGGGAAATCGGGATGCGACGTAGAAAAACAGACGACAGTACCTGTGCGAAAATATGATTCAATATTGAAAGCTCTTTCGTCACTGGAAAACGCGAACATATTTCTGGAACGTGCTATACTCACTGTTTACTATATGCGGCCTTGGTTCTGTGTGGAGGATAGTTGGAACTTCATTAGTAGAAGGGGTGGGAGTGAAGTACATTCAAGAACTCGGGTACAATAAAAATTGAAGTAAAAATAAAATGATGTCCCTGTACTTCTTAATTGCATTTCGTATCTCTAAGCGAATTTAACGTTTTGACTTCGACATTATGAATGGGTCAGCACTACACTATTCAACTCGTACTAAATACTTGAGCAGGATAACACAACTGCACACATTGCGTTGCAATGTGGACCGCGGTTCCTTCGTTATGTACGCTGCTGTACTCACCAGGTACACAAAAGACGGACGGCAGTTAAATTTATAAGAGCAGTTAAGTAACTGAGAGTTAACTGAGGTGTACCAGAAACTGAGCATTAATTAGTTGACTAGTTTGACCATGTCACTTCTTAGGGTGTGTATTTGTTGGCTTTAGGAGGATTGCTTACAGCTCCGCAAAGGACTCGGCACGCCACTGTTGCAAGCCTGCTAACCACCAGAGTACCGAGGATAGTACAGGGACATCACTTTGTTTTTACCAACATTTTTAACATTAACCTGGCTATACTCGGAAACACTGTTGCCCCCTTCCAATACAGGAGTTTGATGTTACTAGTGCAATATGTAGACAAATCATTTTACTAGGTATAGGAGGAGAGAAAAGTAATGTATCCATTTATGTTGTAGGGAAATACGATATTACGATTTTCAGTTTGATCATCACTTTTACGGAAGTTATCAAAATACAGTAGAGTAGTAACATTTTTTTTTTTTAAACTCAACTTTTCAGGCGGCTATGTTCGTTATGTAATGTCTACTTTATTTAGCATATTAATTATTGATGTTAACATACAATATAGAGAGTGCATTTAAATTGAGGGAGTCATAAATAAAGGGCTGTAAGTGCACTTAAGTTACTTTTGAGAAAATGGGGTTTAAATATTTAAGCTTTCGTAAAATCGGTGAAATTTTTATTTACATTTTAATGTGTGATGCGATTAAAATATCCCTTTTCCACTAAAATTTTAGATACTTTTTCTTACACTGGATGCACTTAACTCATGTTATTACAAATGTCACTAGCATTCCTTTGCTTCTAACCACCTCAATTCAAAAAAAGCTAATCTGAATTTTTAAACAAGTTGCTGAAAATGGTTGCCGTTCATTACAATGCAGGCTTCAATTCAGTACGCATATTATTAAAAACATTTTGAAGCATATTCTATGAAATTGAATTTATCGTTTCTTGAATATAATTTTTAGTACGATATTATTAATATAGGTTCTTTCTTCTATAGAAAACGCAATCATATTTATGAAACACACTATACACTGCAGTGTTTACTTCACTGCGTGAAGACTTCGAATGCAACAGCGGCCGTAAGTTTGTGTGTCTGACGGGAGCAAGGACATTAGTGAAGGGGTGGGAGTCAAGTACATTCAGAAATGCAGGTACAATAAAAATGCAAGTAAAAATAAAATGATGTCCCTGTATGTTAGTAGCCTGGAGTTGGCTTGACTAATCCACTGTGCTGGGACAGTACTTCTTCGGATTGCAGCCGTGCTGGCATGCATTATTCTTAATTTGATGAGGAAATAATTCAATGTTCTGTGCATCATTTCAACATTTGTAGGCACAATTTATCAAGTTCTTATTTACTTTAAAATTCTAGGGAAAAAAACCTGAGTGTGTTGCCAGGCGACCATCTGTAGGCCCTTGATGTGAGCACCTGCCTGCGCTGCTAGATTTTTCATAGCGGCGATGTTTCTATTTCCTATGAAAGTAATATGTTCTCCACTTAATCTCGAGGCCACCTGTCCGGACCTCCAGTCTTCTGCCCGACGGCTGTCCACCCGCCCGTCTTATAACGAGATGTCATTCTAATTTTACAAGGAAAACACTTCAAGACGGTGAAGCAATCAAGCTGTTGGTTAGCCGGTAAGGTGCCAGTTGACATTGGTCAACAAGAAAGGAGGTCAATAACTGACCTACGGCGAGCAGAGATGGTCAACCGTAGCCACCTATAGCCTACGAATATTTTTTTTCAATTTTTTACTCAAAAAATCAATGTTCTGGCTTTATTTTGTCTTTCACACATAGCACACAGTGTTTTTTTTATAGCGGTCAAGGAACGAGTCCTGGTCGCTGCTGTAGGTTTATTGTTATCAGTTTGTGGTTGTTACAGACTTGCCAACTTTCATGCATGTCACCCGCAATTAGCTCACGACTTCCGCTCACCCGTATTAACACGATGATCTCCTGGATTTAGAGGTTATCATATAATTTTCGTGTTTAATGTTATCTTTTCGTCCCATTTCTATTATTATTATTATTATTATTATTATTATTATTATTGGTCGAAGGCTTTCGGCTAACATAATATTGCTAACCAAGTTAGTTGATTTATGAGAAAAATCTCAATTAAAGGCTGGTTCACAATAAACCGGGAACGGAGACAACGAGAACGAGAACGGAAATATTGTTTAAATAAATGTATTTAAATATGAGCATTCACACAATTAACTTTCACGTTCCCGTTCCCGAGCTCCGGTAAGCTTCTCGTTAATAATTGTGAATGCTCACATTTAAATATATTTATTTTAACAATATGGTTGGATGGTGTAACAGATGATTTAGCAAGAATGGGAATAAGAAATTGGAGAAGAAAAGTACAGGAGAGAGACGAATGGAGAAGATTGTCGAAGAAGCCAAGGCCCACTTGGGGCTGTAGCGCTGATGATGATGATGATATTTTAACAATATTTCCGTTCTCGTTGTCGTTTCCGTTCCCGGTTTATTGTGAACCAGCCTTTACTCGTATAACCGAAAAGTGTCTGCCGTCATGTCTATGCGGATAGTTGATGCGTTTTTCCACCAAGCGTTTCGTGGTTCGATTCCCAGTGTGGGCAATGGAAAAGGTCTATCTACTATCCATGGGACTAAGTGTTTGTCTCCACATGAAATAAAGATCTGCTAGACTAGTGCCGTTGTTGCCACAGGTTACTTTCTTTTCCGAGATCACAGCTTTAACCCCTACCTTAGGGTTCTACGTTATACAATAATATCTGACGCATTTCAACTCTCGTCTCAGACCTGCATCATAGATTCGGTGCTGCGACAACTTATTATAGATATGTCGGAAACAGTGCCTACCGGCATGAAGTCTGCAGCTGAGTTTATAAAAATTACTCTGAAGGCTTGCGTCCTTCACCGTTTTACTTTACACTATATTTGCATAATAAAAATTGAAAAAAAAAAAAAACAGATTCATATTGTAACTGAAGTAAAAATTATTATTATTTTAAAGGTCTCTGTAGTTAAGAGAGATAAGACTGTAAATAGACGGACAAAAAGTCGGTGTGTCGAAATAGTATTACCACAATCTAGTACTGTGCTCCAACCACGAGAAAGTCTCCGCCGGATGAGACGAAAGGGAGTAATGCTGTGAATGAATGTTGATGTCATAAGATGTCATAAGGTCACACACGTGGGTACTCATATCTCTATTGGCTCGCTGTCACAGCACAAACAATAACATTGATACACACATGTTTATACTACCCTAGTTACAAAATTAGATCACTGTTAATCTCCTGGTCTTTTAATCTCTCCATACAGGAAATAACAAATGCAGAAGAGCGCATGGTTTTTAAACAGACGTTATAACGATAATATTATATATCTACTTCGCTCCAATACATGTCACAATAGTAAGCACATTCCTTTCACGGTTGATCTCCTGGTTGGAGAACAGTATATACAGTCACGAAGCTCAATGCGTAGGGTATATGCATCCATAGATAGTTGCTAACCACTAGGATCGCTACTATTGCCTCATCACAAACAATGCGAAATAGTACCGGCACAGTCTATTATTCCTAATACCCTCCACAACTCAAGTTTCGATCTGCTCGTTTTTCAATTTCCGAGATTTTGTAATGCACTTTACAAACGTGTATTGTATAGTATTTTTTGCACGACGGTATATTTTGAAAATACTATTTTTAAAAATATTAATATACAATAGCTACGTACGTTAGACTATGAACAGCTGGCTGATTCTCAGCAAGAAGTTTGTCATAGGTGTCGGAAGATGGCAGTAGTAGTTTTAATTACAACCCTAGAGCAGTTATTTGTAATATTTCAACATACTTATCAAGATTGGCAACTCTGAATTCAGTAAAATCACCTTTCAATAGTGGCAGTCGTTTGCTGTAACGACGAAAAAACACAATCATGCAAAAACACTTTTCCGGGACATGTGATACTGAAAACGAATTTTTTTTCTCTTAATTTTGAGATTTTTAGAGCGTACTTTCCCATGCAAAGAGTGTGTTAGAAATGTGATTGTTTTACTCATGTTGTTTCGCCTGTTTATGTGTGTGTCAATCTATAGGCTACTTCCCTATTTTCTTCTGTTATTTCCTCCTCCTTGGATTACCGACTTCGTTACAATCCAGTGCGGTATAGGGGAAGGTAATATCTTTTGACCAACACTATAGTCCGAGTCAACTTACTTCATACCCTAAGGGTGAAACCTAACCATTTTTCCCCCATTACTACATATGCTAGTGGATTGTGGTGATTTTCTAGTTTGCAGGTTGAATTTTCTTTTGCCAACTTCGTTTCGAATTTCGATACTACCAAATACTACAAATGATAGTGATTTTGTAACTAGTATGTTGACAGCTGAGACAAATATCGACAGTATTTGTCGGTACTGGAGTTCGATGAGATTGAAATTGTACTAGATTTCTGAGCCTGTTACTGGAAACTAGTGAAATTTGAACATACTAATAATTAATTAATATCAGTATTAATATTAATATATAAGTTATTTTATGTGTTGCGTTGTGGTTATAATTCAAGACTATAGTCGGGTAAGTTTTCGGAGTTAGTACTCATGTGGTCAAACGAAATACATTTTTAGGTTAGGTCTCGTGAGTCAATTGTTTTATCAAACCAATGAATTTCGTATTGCCAGACAAAATACTTGACATGTTCATCCCTTGCTCTTATAGTTTTCCTGCGAAAATATGTTACAAATTATTGAATTATTTAGAATAACCTTCCAACATAAAGTACGGTAAGTAAATAAGTCATTTAGTACGAAGGATCGTGTGATATCTGGTAACAGTTGGTAATACTGACAAGACGGCAATATTTGCTGTTTAGGAACTGTTCTTATGTGACCCTCACTATAGACAGAAATACATTTCGTGTGCTAAGCACTCCTCACAATCAGAGTCACTGCTGGCACAATAAAAGGCAACAGGACAGCACATGACAAGTAACGGTTGGTTAAATTCCTGCGCCTCTAGACAAAGCGAAAGTCTCAGAAGGTTTTCCTCTCGGGTTACTCCCGTTTCCCTCTTTCATTCCACTAAAACTCTCCACCTCCCCTTCATTTCATCTATAATCTACAGTAGTTAAAAATAGGCTGGGGTGACGTCTTGGGGATTGTATATGTTTCCGTTACTGATAGAGCTTGGAGTCCGGTCACTGGGGCTTATTACGTTCTCGTCTGAGGATGAGATCTGACTCTGTCAGAGACTGAGGCAGGATGGTTCGCCTGTCAGCATCGGATTGACGAACGCCACTTGGGCCATCTGTCGGACTTGAGCAATCATCATAGCGAGTGTAACAGATAATAATCACTGTGAAATAAATTAAAGTTTTGTTTCAGATTTATAGTCTATTAATGAGGTTTCTAGAGCAACTGTGCATGGACTGGACTAACGGGATTTTTGTCGTCGTTAGAAACCCTAGAACGGCCCCGGGGTCCACTCAGTCTCCTGCCAAATTGAGTTTCTGGTCTTTTCAGGGGATAAAAAGGAGGTCGGAGCTTGGTTTCGACCACAACACGTGCAGACATCATGAAAGTACGGTGCTCTAACTCTATGCCCCTCATGCGCCTTCATAACATCTAAAATGAATACTTTTACTTTAGTGTTATGTTATCTTACATTCTGTAGCGTTTCCGAACGGAAGCATTGACTTTCGACGCTAATGATACGAGTTTAAATCCAAACAAATTCTAAGTGAAATTTCTGGTGAACATAGGACGATATTTGGAGAAAGTTTTCGCGGGGTACTAGAGTCACTATTTTACCACTCTTTGTTAATAATTCTTATTGCGATATTTTTTTTAGTTGGTTATTTTACGACGCTTTATCAACATCTTAGGTTATTTAGCGTCTGAATGAGATGAAGGTGATAATGCCGGTGAAATGAATCTGGGGTCCAACACCGAAAGTTACCCAGCATTTGCTCATATTGGGTTGAGGTATTCCAATCTTAGCTCTCTGCTCTTGCAAGGGAATGTTTGAGGGAAAGATGTAAATAATAGAATCCAGCAATGAGGGGAGGAAAGATCACATATACCAATCGAGAATAATAGGCCTAAATTGTTTCGTCTTTATTCCTGAAGTGGAGAAAGATAATAGTCTCTTTTTCGTTTGATTCTACTTTAGACTTACATCATATAATATTTAGAAGTTTCTCGACTTGGGTTTTCGAGAGTAGGACTCGAGACGGATCCTTTTACTTAGGCTTACTTTCGCCCATTGTACGCCCTATGTACGCGATGCTTGTCCATGTTCAAAAACTGACCGGGATGACATTCTTCAATCCGATGCTGATGAGTGGGCCATCCTGCATCAGCCCTGACAGACGAGTACCTAATAAGTCCCGGGGCATGAAGCTCCAAGCCCTCCCTATATTAGCATCGGAAACCCGTACTACCTATAAAACTTCAATCCAGGCTGTTTTTAATTGCTGCCGATGAAAACTAAAATAAGGGGAAGGCGGAGAGTGTTGATGGAATATGATGAATTCTAGGGGGGAACGGAAATACCCGGAGATAAACCTTCTGCAATGTCGTCTGTTGACACCACCACAAATTCCATCGCGACCTAGTCTGTAATCGAATCCGGGCTACCAACTGTACAGTATGGACACTTCGCGTCGGTACCTTTGATGTAGCAGGACTGATTTCAGTGACCTTCAAACCAGTTTGAGCGTGAGATTCTGCTTTCTCCCGGGAGTTGGCACTGATATCACAGCAGCTAGCAGTCGACAAAGCGGAAATATAACACAATACATCTAGGTACATTATATACTCAAAATAAATTGGACCGATGAAATAATAAATCCGTCATTAACTGTAATGTGTAGACTCTAGAGTTCCTTTATAATGAGAGTTGAGACGTTGACCCCAACAAAAATTAAAATATGTAATGATTTGATAGCGCTGAAAATGGAAAAAAAAACTCCTATGAGAAGTAAAACCATATACCTATATTATATTATAAACAAATATTAAACGAATTTGATACATAATTTTATAATGTATTATATTATATTATATTATATTATATTATATTATATTATATTATATTATATTATATTATATTATATTATATTATATTATAATTTATTATAAATAAAATATAAAAAAAAAATATTATTACAATCAGTTTGTCACTGAGAAACAAGGAAAAGCTGTTAACTTGAATTTATTTGAAGCAAAGCGTTACTGGATTATGCAATAAGGCAGGCGATGTTTGGATCCCGTGTCTCAACTCTATTCTCAACTATTATCTTAGCGTGTGCTCGAATACATTAACCTCTAGCGCTTGAAAGTGGAACTAAACGCCGGCGCACAGAGAAACAAAATCCAGGAAAATTCGCTCCGTGTTCATTGTTTGTAATCCCTATTCGCTGGGCTATCTGGGTGGAAGACCATTGCACCAAAGCTTGGCCACAGACGCAGCAAAATATTGCTCGGTAACTATTTAACCAATAACTCTTAAATTGGCAAAACTTCATTTCTCACACTAGTTTATTAAACCATGTCGGACTGTAAAGAAAACAACTATCGCAATCTCCATATTTTATATGTTTTATTTTATATTTTGTATGCTGTTGTGTTACGGGATTGATGTCTGGAGCAACAGGAACGATACCCAACTTCTCTTCTCAATTCTGTAAGACACTAGGACTGCACAAATCTTTTCTGAACGAACTGGCCCTCCTCATAATTAAAGAGTCAGTCAAACTTTTACGGAACCACGTATATGGACTCTAATTCAGTGTATGGAAAAAAATTGACGCACCATTATCATGTTTCTTTTTCCTTCTTAGCTTTCATTGATTCTTTACTTGAAAAATTTTTTTTCTTCTGTAAACTGCCATTGTTTGTTTGTGTATTTGTTTGCCTTTTTTCTTACTCGTTAGCTCTCATCTTCTATTTTGTTCTTGTATTGTTTTGTATGCTTTGTCTAATGGCAGCCTCTAATTTGAGGAAGCTCTGATAAATAAAAATTATTGTGAAATTTTAATTTTCCTATCAATTTTTATTGTTCTGTTAAAATTATAGCATATAGCCTATTAACCTGTATCCTATAGGATACTTTGCGAATTTAAGGATTAACGACGTTGTATCAACTAGCATGTTATTTAGCGTCAATGGAATTGATGATAGTGAGCAGCTGATATATGGTGAGATAAGACTGAGAATTCGCCATGGGATATCCCCTTATAGTCGGAAAATCTTCAAAACCCAATTAGGTAATCAGTAGGGCTAGAATTTTGATGACCTATAAATCATGAAAAGATGTCCTAAAACAATGCATCTATGAACTAAAAATCTTTCAAAAATGCCCTTAAAATGCCTAAAAATTGATCTTACATAATTGACTTAGTAGGAATATTAATATTTAGACTAGTAATTAAATTAAATTCTAGTACCAGCATTCAAGTTTATTTAATTTTACATAATTTTTCTAAGTAATACACTTTAATTAATTATTTTACCTGATGAAGTTCCATGTAGTCGCCACAAGGCCACTCTTATCCAGAACTAGCATGTATAGACAAGTCTATATTGAAGAGGTGGTTCGACTGATCCATTACGTGGGGTGTACTACGTTAAAATGACAATATTTGTGTAGAAAAACGATTAAAATAATATACAAAATAATGGGTATTAATTGAAAAAAATATGTAAAGAAAATATCAAAGGAAATAAGTAATATTTTAGATTAATAATGGGGACTTATGGCCAAAATTAAATGAAAATACCCCAAAAATGGCTGAATAAAAAAATGCTCTTATGAGTTGTAAGAGGCAGAGAATGCAAACAAATGCCCTAACAAATATGTCTTAAAACGCTCAGTTTATCACATAACATAAATACTAAAACAGCTTACTGGCTTACTAGAAAAAAGATGCGATTTCATCAAAATCCTAGCCCTGGTAATCAGTTCCGGGGGAATCGAACCCACGCCCGAGCGCAGCGCCAGATCGACAGGGAAACGCGCTATCACTTGAATACGTCAGTAGCTATTTAGAAGATAATAAGGTAAAGGTATCCCCGTAACATGCCATGAAGGCACTTGGGGGGCATGGAGGTAGAGCCCCATGCTTTCCATGACCTCGGCACTAGAATGAGGTGGTGTGGTCGGCACCACGCTCTGACCGCCTTTTACCCCAGGGAAAGACCCGGTACTCAATTTAATAGGAGGCTGAGTGAACCTCGGGGCCGTTCTGAAAGTTTGGTAACGAGAAAAAATCCTGTCACCACCTGGGATCGAACCCCGGACCTTCCAGTCCGTAGCCAGCTGCTCTACCAACTTAATAGTAGTATTAATTAATACTCAGGCTTCCATGGGAAACTGTTTTGGAACATGCTGTAGTGCAAGGCACAACTGCACAGTGCAGCCTCGTAGATAAATCACGCCATTGAGAACTTGTCTCAAGGATGCAGAGGTCACCAGAAAGTGAAATTCTTTTATGAAGAGACTTTCTCTCGGAGCGTCCCTCTGTTCTCTCAGAATAATTTGGAGGGCACAAGAGCAAGGTCAGTCGTACCTAACAACAACCTGTGCCTAAAACGTGACAACTACACTAATGTCAAAAAGCTTGTCACTATAATTTTACGACACTTTGGACTACCTAAGTATTAATTTGTTCGTTTATGTATTTATTTATCTACGAAGCCTTTGAATTAATCAAAGTACATTATTACATTTATTTCTTACCTGTTTATTTATTTATTGATGGTCTTTTAACTGTTTATTGTACTTTATTTTTTTACAGATTTTCTGTTAAATTTCAATTTTAGATGCTTCGAATATTTAAAAGACAATAAATGGGACTCGAAATTGAAAACAGAAAAATTTCTGTGGCTCCAAGGCAGAACGTGATGTAATTTTTTGCTGTTTTTAGGAACGAGCATTTAAAGTTTGAGCGACCAGATAAAACCATAGTAATCACGTTTCATAACAAAGGGTTAGGCCTAGAGAGAAAAATAATAGAGATATGTAGGATTATATCATCTTTTGTCACAATAAATATACCATCAGACTGCACAACATATCGCAAATCTCATTTTCGCCTTTTCCTTGGAATTACAGAATTTTAGAGGACATTCAGCATTGCCCAACTAAAAATAACATCTCGCCCTTTACCTTACTCCTGGAATCGAGTCATGCCAATTTCAAAGGACCATGCCCGTGACTAGCCACAATATTCAAAGACGCACAATCGCTATAGAGCTAGAACGTCGGCTTTCTACGATGGAAGTCCAGGTATTAACACAGTCTAGTATATACAGTCACGAAACTTGAGTTGTGAGGATGCTAGGAACAATAGACTGTGCCGGTACTATTTCGCAATGTCTGTAATGAGGCGATATTAGCGATCCTAGAGGTTAGCAACTATCTATGAATGCATATTTACTACGTATTGAGCTTCGTGACTGTATATACCAGCGAGTCGAAACGAAATTTGTCTATGTTTATGGCAGGTTTCCGCAGAGTACTCACATTTTTACATAATGCTTCCCTAATTACTACCATCATCGAGCAAATGCTGGGTAACTTTCGGTGCTGGACCCCGGACTCATTTCACCGGCATTATCACCTTCATATCATTCAGACGCTAAATAACCTAGATGTTGATACAGCGTCGTAAAATAACCCAATAAAAAAACTACCATCACAACCACAACCACAACCACAACCACAGCTTTCATATTTGTGAAATGTCGATCTACTTTCCATATTGTAAAGAACAAGATGAAGAAGAAGTGATATGCAATTTCGATGCCTTGCACGGACAATGGAGGACGCTTGAGGTCCATAATCAAGAATCAAAGTACTGTACTTGCTGTTAGAAAAAAATATATAGGCGTATAGGGTGATTCACGAGGAGCTACCGGCACTTACGGAACATATTTCCAAAGACATTTTGAGCAAAAATGTCATATAAACATGGTTCTATTCTCAATATTTTCAGAGTTACACTAATTTGAAATCGTTTGTAAAATACCATTATTCTTTAGTTTTTAAGAGTATTGTCGACCTCACAAAAGCTCGATATCGGTCCCTAATCTGTGCAAAATTATTATTATTATTATTATTATTATTATTATTATTATTATTATTATTTATTGAAATGGGTGTAACAACAAAATTGAAAGTGGGTTAATAATGTATATTCACTGTCAGAATCTTGCATTTTCATTGAATTTACAGATTTGGTATAGCTAAGCAGTACCTGTAGTACAAATTTATACGAATTTAAAAAAAATCTTTATGGTGCAAAGTTTATTGTAATTTTGTTAGTAATCAATAATTAACAAATGAAAGCTAGTACCTCAGTAGTTGGTTCAGTGGGATGAATATGCTTGTTTCTTAAGCCTGCAAATTATTTTTATGTCTGGTTTTATGGCGGAAAATTGTGGCCCCATTTCTGCTTCTGAATTTAGTCCGTTTTCGTGTTTTCTTTTTAATGGACACGTAGTAGAAAATCCGGCGTTGAAAGTGATATGTGACATATTATTTACGTTTTATATGTTCAATGATGGTAATAATAATAATAATAATAATAATAATAATAATAATAATAATAATAATAATAATAATATCAAAACAAAGAAAATGGATTACACTCTACACCATTACACTACATAAAGGGTAGAAGTAGTTTGAGAAACACTGCACTAGGTCAATAATGTCCTCGTTCTTTTTCTTTTGTCCCAATAGACTGCTGAGCACTGCATCCACTTCCTTTGATATAGCTTTCAATGAAATTGTGAATTTAATCGAATTGAGTTTTTTTTAACGAATATATGCCTTAAGTTCTGCATCAGAAAATTCATCACTTGAAACGAACTGGCCACGAGTATCCATTTTCTTTAAAAAATTACTTCCTGCTCGAGTTTTTCTTTTCTTTGGCCACTAATTAAAGTCATAAAATGTAACCAGTTGTCAACTGATTCGGACTCCAAATCCAAGCAGCGAGAATGGATACCTGTCATCCCTCTTGAAGACTCTGCCTAAACTGGCGTCAATATGCGGTCGTTGCTCCCAGCCCTATTCCTCTGCTCATAAAGCTCTGTTGTGCTACCCTACGCTGCCTTCAATATGTGGCCGGTCTTATTCCTCGCCCCATCCTCTGGGCCGATCTGACCTGTCATGGGGTTGCCTTTACCTTTATTATTTATATATTATTTATTTTATATATATATATATCATTTTAATGTACCGAAGTACATATGATATTTCCATGCAGATATTCTGCGTCATCATACGATGTAAGAGTAATGGAACGGAGAAAAATTCTCTCCGGCGCCGGGATTTGAACCCGGGTTTTCAGCTCTACGTGCTGATGCTTTATCCATTTAAGCCACACCGGATACCACCCCGGCGTCGGACAGAATCGTCTCAGATTAAGCTGAAACTCTTGGGTTCCCTCTAGTGGCCGCCCTCTGCACTACGTCATAGATGTCTATGAACGTAGGACCGAAGTCCACACATGTGCTGAGGTGCACTCGTTATGAGTGACTAGTTGGCCGGGATCCGACGGAATAAGCGCCGTCTTAAGTCGGTCCTACGTTCATAGACATCTATGACGTAGTGCAGAGGGCGGCCACTAGAGGGAATCCAAGAGTTGGAGCTTAATCTGAGACGATTCTGTCCGACGCCGGGGTGGTATCCGGTGTGGCTTAGTGGATAAAGCATCAGCACGTAGAGCTGAAAACCCGGGTTCAAATCCCGGCGCCGGAGAGAATTTTTCTCCGTTCCATTACTCTTACATCGTATGATGACGCAGAATATCTGCATGGAAATATCATATGTACTTCGGTAAAAAAAAAATATATATATATATAATAATAAAAAAAAAAATAATAAAAAAATAAAATAAAATAATAGCCTATATATGACATGCGTAAATCACTTCGTGATTTAAGACGGCGCTTATTCCGTCGGATCCCGGCCAACTAGTCGCTCATAACGAGTGCACCTCAGCACATGTGTGGACTTCGATCCTACGTTCATAGACATCTATGACGTAGTGCAGAGGGCGGCCACTAGAGGGAGCTTAATCTGAGACGATTCTGTCCGACGCCGGGGTGGTATCCGGTGTGGCTTAGTGGATAAAGCATCAGCACGTAGAGCTGAAAACCCGGGTTCAAATCCCGGCGCCGGAGAGAATTTTTCTCCGTTCCATTACTCTTACATCGTATTTATTATTTAGTATGCCTGCTGAAGATATACAGTGAACACCATTTCAAGATACAACTTCAGAACATATTTATTATTACACCATTTGTTATTAGTTATTATTTGTCTTATTTGAAACATGGAACGTGAGAATTAATAAATTCTTATACATGAAAGAGTATTTCTCTGTTTTCAGAAAGGTATTAGCCAATGTTCCTAAACAATTACAAATTAAAGGAAATGATTTTGTTTCACAAGTCACGAAAAGTGAAATAAACTTACTCGTGAGTTCTTTTTGTACGTTTAGAGATGTGACACTTCATTCTTGCATTAACCAGGCGGAGCTCGCACATATTTTCCTAGCATAAATACTCGCTCCGGGGCTGTCAGACCCAATCTAGATATTTAAAAAAAGGATAATCTTAAGGTTATTACACAGTCTTTTTTTCTTTTGTTAATGAGAGTTTAACTATGTTTTTACATAGTAACATAGAACGTGTAAACTATTTGCTCTGGGTCTCAGAGACCCAGCGCGAGCACTGCCTGGTTAAAATCTGGTTCAAGTTTTGGAGCACAATGTGTAAGCAAATAGTGTAGATATTGAAATCATAATTTAGGAAAATTTGCGCACAGTTCGGTTTCTGATTTCGCCGAATCTTTTGAGTTGTATGCTGTTCTGTTCTGTAAATTTATCAATTCAAGCTGCAAACTTTCGGAGTTTCATCGCCTGCAAATCAAAAGGATTTCAGAAAAATCTCCATTCGTTGTCCATTGCTACTTTCTTTTAAAACCTACCAGGGAATTCTTTTGTGAGATCTTAAAGAAGAATATTATATGGAAAGCAGATTTTCTTCATCACCCGTAAAGACAGTTTCTAGTCGAGGAACGTGGTGAAGCTTTGTATGTTCTACTTGATACTGCCACATTTTAAATTTATCTACAAATGCTCTTAGCTGGTCGATCTGTATGTCGTGCAATAAATAACTCGCACGCACATGCTGACGAAATTTGATATCAGTTTCACCTTGTTGATAACCCATTTTTTTCTTTTATCTCTTCAAATCTTTCTTTCTTGCAAGTCCAGACAGTATTTCTTTACCAAAATTTTCACCGTGTTTATTTATAAAATATCTTCAGACATTAAAATATGCGTAAGAAAATGTAGTAGAACATAATAAGACACATACCTTCATCTTCCTTCTTAATAAAAAAGCACTTTTCCCCCCACTCTTCACTAAAAGAGGAAACGGTCTGATCGGATTATATTGTTTTTCACTCACAACGAGCCGCCACTTATTGCAAACGCGAGCGAAATTGCGTTTGTAACTCTGTACTCTTTCTTGAGATATACAGGATATAAGGGATATAAGTGCCGTCCTTTTCACAGACGTCGGGGACGGTCTAAAAGATCAAAAAAATATGTCCGTACAACATAGGGTCGAAACCTGATAGTTTTCCCAGAAAAAAAAAATATTTATTTTCTTATTTTATTTGGTCCACATCTGTGGAGTAACGGTCAGCGAGTCTCGCCGCGAAACCAGGTGGCCCGGGTTCGAATCCCGGTCGGGGCAAGTTACCTGGTTGAGGTTTTTTTCCTGGGTTTTCCCTCAACCCAATACGAGCAAATGCTGGGTAACTTTCGGTGCTGGACCCCGGCATTTCTCATTTCACCGGCATTATCACCTCCATTTCATTCAGACGCTACATAACCTAGATGTTGATACAGCGTCGTAAAATAACCCAATAAAAAACTTATTTTATTTGCGTTGTACTGCTTATATCGTTAGTAAAGTTACGAAAACAATTACATCAGTAGGTATATCTAGCAAAGAGATAATATTAGTTTAAATAAATATTTATGTGTTCTATTACGTTTTCGTGAAATTAAATAAAAATGCATGCTTAAATTTGTTAATATTCTGGTGTGAGAGACGTGGCAACGTGTTCAGCAGGCAGACTCTGCACAGACGTCAGTACGAGTCAGCTGATTCAAGCTCCTTGTCCATAGGTATACTGCCGAACGCATCACAGTTCAGTACAGGGTATTCAATAAGCAACTTGCGTCATTCACAGTTTAGGAATATATGTTATTAATTTAGGGAGAAAGTCGCCGTAATTCAAGTGAGGCACAAGGATGTACAGTCAACGTTTTCCTCAAAGAAGGTTACCTAGTCGGCGAACTTTTGTAGCAGATTTTTAGAAACTAGGATGCTATTCATAGACATTTCGCTAGCCCGCGCTACGAGCGTGCTAAACTAGCCCCGGCTGTCGAGTGATTACTTGTATAGGAAATATATCATATATCATATATCATATCGTTAACATTGGTTTATGAATACGAAAAATGTTAGTTCGCTGATCATCCACCGGAAGTCCGCGCTAGAAATGTTTATGAATATGGCCCTTAGAGTCTCTTACCCCGTTTCGAAAATCACACAACCAGAAATTTGTTTAAAAATGATGCTGCTTTACAGAAGCGGGAGAGATTAAAATTTTGCATTAGAGAAAAGTTCGTGTGATTTTGTGCAGAAAACCATTACTGTTTATTTATTAGACATAAAATAAAAATAGAGCAATATTGTTACATAAAATATAAATTTACCATAATGTTCTATTATTGTAATTGAAAGTGTGTATTTGCTGCTCGTTTTATGTATTATGTATGTATTGTATATATTATCATGGTCCGCTCCTGCATTAGAACAGAGCAGCTGTACGGGTATGTCTGTACCCGCTTGAGCTGTACTGTATACTTATAAACCCACTCCTCCCTATCCAGCAACGTTGCAAAACGTCTAATATTGTAAACTTTAATAATTCGTTAAGTATTGCAATTATAAAAAAATTGTAAGGACATTTTTTCTTCCTTATGACATGAATAATCATCAGTTAAAATAATGGCACTTACACCTCTTACACCCTGTATAGCCTATATATGCAAAAAATTTACATACTTACTTACTTATTTACTTACTTGCTCACTCACTCACTTACTTACGGCTTTTAATGAACCTGCAGGTTCATTGCCGCCCTCACATAAGCCTGCCATCGTTCCCTATTCTGAGCAAGATTAATCCAGTCTCTACCATCATATCCCACCTCCCTCAAATCCATTTTAATATTGTCCTCCCATCTACGTCTCGGGCTCCCCAAAGGTCTTATTCCCTCCGGCCTCACAACTAACACTCTATATGCATTTCTGGATTCGCCCATGCGTGCTACATGTCCTGCCCATCTCAAACGTCTGGATTTAATGTTCCTGATTATGTCAGATGAAGAATACAATGCGTGCAGTTCTGCATTGTGTAACTTCCTCCATTCTCTTGTGACTTCATCCCTCTTAGCCCCAAATATTTTCCTAAGAACTTTATTCTCAAACACCCTTAATCTCTGTTCCCCTCTTAAAGTGAGAGTCCAAATTTCACAATCATATATAACAATCGGTAATATAACTGTTTTATAAATTCTAACTTTCAGATTTTTTGATAACAGACTAGATGAGAAAAGCATTTCCCATATTTATTCTGCGTTTAATTTCCTCCCGAGTGTCATTTATATTTGTTACTGTTGCTCCAAGATATTTGAACTTTTCCACCTCTACGAAGGATAAATCTCCAATTTTTATCATTATCATTATTAACTGTTTCTATCTATGTAATATGTAGTTTTAATCGAAAAGTTGTAGCACAAAGACATCTGTTCAAAAAGCAGATAGTTTTCTGTGTTCAGGCTTGTTTAATGCCTAGCAAAACTACAACACGGCACCTTTCTTTTACAACCGATCTACAGTAAGTTACATGATTAATTCTTATGTTCATACTTCGTGCTTGATTCCACGATATGTTGGTCTCGATGCAGATAACCACTAGACCATCGCGTACGACCGAATATTTTTTTATTTTTTATTTTAGTAGATTATTTTACGGCGCTGTATCAACAGCTTAGGTTATTTAGCGTCTGAATGAGATGAAGGTAATAATGCCGGTGAAATGAGTCCGGGGTCCAGCACCGAAAGTTACCCAGCATTTGCTCATCTTGGGTTGAGGGAAAACCCCGGAAAAAACCTCAACCAGGTAACTTGCCCCGACCGGGAATCGAACCCGGGCCACCTGGTTTCGCGCCCAGACGCGCTGACCGTTACTCCACTGGTGTACGACCGAATACGAATAAGCCTGTCGTCATGAAAGACGTAAGACACATACGGATACATACGGGCATTTGTGTGACGTTGAGTCAGCATGACTACATACAGGATGATTCACGAGGATTTACCGTCGCTTACGGAGCTTATTTCCGAAAACGTTCTGAGCAAAAACTGTCACATAAACATTTGTCCCAATCGCAATATTTCCAGAATTACACTAATTTGAAGTTGTTAGTAAAATACCTTATTTCTGTAGTTTTACGGGTAAAAGAATATTACAAATAGAGAATGAACTATTCAGAAGTGTCATTTCTTTCGTTAGCTTGTGTTCTGAAGCTAAGAATGTGTTTTCAATTGTTTTGTACAGATTTTTTTTAAATTTTTGACTAAAAATGGCATCATTCTTATACACTTAACACAATTGATACAAATCATACGACTTTAGGAACTTGATTCTTTCAGTTTAATTATACATCCTAATGTACAGTTTTGAAGAATTTAGAAGAGTGGCGTGATTTGTAACAATTGTTGTGATAAATGCGTACGAAAATATAATTTTGTAGTTAAAAATCGAAAAAAACATCTATACGAAACAACTATGGAATTCACAACACATTTTTAGCTTCAGTATACTACGACGAAAGAGTAATGGAACGGAGAAAAATTCTCTCCGGCGCCGGGATTTGAACCCGGGTTTTCAGCTCTACGTGCTGATGCTTTATCCACTAAGCCATACCGGATACCACCCCGGCGTCGGACAGAATTGTCTCAGATTAAGCTCCAACTCTTGGGTTCCCTCTAGTGGCCGCCCTCTGCACTACGTCATAGATATCTATGAACGTAGGACCGAAGTCCACACATGTGCTGAGGTGCACCCGTTATGAGCGACTAGTTGGCCGGGACCCGACAGAATAAGCGCCGTCTTAAATCACGAAGTGATTTACGCATATCATGTATATTATTTTAATGTACCGAAGTACATATGATATTTCCATGCAGATATTCTGCGTCATCATACGATGAAAGAGTAATGGAACGGAGAAAAATTCTCTCCGGCGCCGGGATTTGAACCCGGATTTTCAGCTCTACGTACTGATGCTTTATCCACTAAGCCACACCGGATACCACCCCGGCGTCGGACAGAATTGTCTCAGATTAAGTGTCGTATGATGACGCAGAATATCTGCATGGAAATATCATATGTACTTCGGTACATTAAAATAATATACATGATATGCGTAAATCACTTCGTGATTTAAGACGGCGCTTATTCCGTCGGATCCCGGCCAACTAGTCGCTCATAACGAGTGCACATCAGCACATGTGTGGACTTCGGTCCTACGTTCATAGACATTTATTACGTAGTGCAGAGGGCGGCCACTAGAGGGATCCCAAGAGTTGGAGCTTAATCTGAGACAATTCTGTCCGGCGCCGGGGTGGTATCCGGTGTGGCTTAGTGGATAAAGCATCAGCATGTAGAGCTGAAAACCCGGGTTCAAATCCCGGCGCCGGAGAGAATTTTTCTCCGTTCTATTACTCTTTCATCGTATGATGACGCAGAATATCTGCATGGAAATATCATATGTACTTCGGTACATTAAAGTAATATACATTCAGTATACTAATTAAAGAAATGATACTCCTGAATAGTTCATTTTTATCTGTAATATTCTTTACCCTCAAAACTCAAGAACAGTGATATTTTTAAAAAAATTTCAAATTAATGTAACTCTGGAAATATTGGGATTAGGACAAATGTTTATATAACATTTTTTGCTCAGAATGTCTTCGGAAAAAAGCTCCGTAGGGGACGGTAAATCCTCGTGAATCATCCATGTAATACAACATTGACGGTCACATTGATAACGGACAAACACCCATTGAATTGAATTTCGGGAGGAGGCACTCCGACCTTTCAGAATCCTCAAGCGAGGCGCATTTCTAACCGACACTGGCTGACTACGCTAATGTTCGCTGCGTAGGCCTATCCATGTTTCGAGCAGGCATCCCCACTCGTCCCTAGGCCAGTCAGCCGGGTTCGGGAAAAACTATGGAATGATAACGGAATGGAAAAATGTTGACGGAATGACGTAGATGCGTAATATGGAGAAACGGGAGAACCCGAGAAAAAACCCAACTGCGAATTTGTCCGCTACAAATGTCACTGTGAATTTTTTAATTAATTAATAATAATGATAATAATAATAATAATAATAATAATAATAATAATAATAATAATAATAATAATAATAATACAGTGAAACCTGTTCAAGACGGAAGTGACATGGTCCTAATTTTTTTTCCGTTGTGGACAGGTTTCCGTATTATTCAGGTGTGACATTAAAATGGAATATTTGGCAGTCATATACATGAATAACAAAATGGCATGTCCCAAACTACAAGAAGTACAAAATATTCCATTTAACACTCATCACATTAAATCAGCTTTCTGTCGCTTATTACGTTGGTGAATCATCTTGATTAAAATCTCATTTTCTGTGTAAATATTATCGTAACTCACTCATTAGTCATTAAACATTACTAAAGTTTATTAATCTCATTATATTTAATATAAAACACTATACTCTAATATTGTACTGCATATCACTGCACATTATTAATTAATTGGACCAGGAGCCATCTATTAGAAGCCTTGAATTCTGGTTTATTTCATTTCTTTCCCAGTTCAATAGCTTGCTTTGCAGAATAGATCCAGAAATTGGCTTGTTCTTTGAAAGGTCATGAAGAACCCACTCCCACAACAGTTCATTTATTTCCACATAAAGAGTTGCTTTCTGGTTTCTTTTGTGTCACCAATATTGGCCGCACGCCACTCACTCGTTGTGATCTTGATTTTTTTAAGTGTCACACCTGAGTTTTCCACAACTGTACTTCAGTATTATTTCACATAGACTTCGTTTCTAATTTTCCTTTATCTCGATAACTTTTACTTCATCACTTAATGTTAATGCCACATTTTATGCAACTTTTTCTTTTTTTACCTGGAAATCAGTACACTTGCGCTCTGTTTAGCTACGACAGTATACGGGTGTGAAGCATTGAAAATCTTTGAAGGACCTCGTCTGCCTAGTCAACAGGGTAATACAATTTTGACCGACAGGCCAACACACTCTCGTATCCTCTAGAATTTTGCAAAGAAGCCTTGTTTTTATTTTAGTGACCTACATATTTCATGGATTTGGACGATGTACGAATGAGTGACAGATGCCATTGATTGCACTACTACTTTATTAATGTTATATTCCTTGAAATTACACGCTGTTTCAAAATATAATTACAAAATATAGTGTGTCCAAAATATTGTTTCCGTTTTGAACAGTAGCAGGCAGTTTCCGTTTCCGCGTTGGACAGTTTCCGTTTTATTCAGGAAAAATTACACATGATACATACAAATTTCGCCGGAACCAATAAATTGTTCCGAAATAGACAGGATTCCGGATTATTCAGGTTCCGATTTGAACAGGTTTCACTGTAATAATAATAATAATAATAATAATAATAATAATAATAGAAAGAGCGCAAAAATGATGAAAGTACAAAGAAGTTCAATTGCTCTTACAGAACTGTGTGCGGACTTCCTACAAAACATGACATGATGGATCTATCTATCACTTTGTTCGTCACACAGCACTGGGAGGAGTCCGGTTGAAGTGCACTCTTGTTTTTACACGCTTTGTGGTTAAAACAGTGTTCCGGCATTTGTGTCACCATATGTCGCAGTTCGTATGATCCTTTCAGCTATTTCTTGGATAACATCGCTTCCATGCAGAAGACTCGCTCCATATTTCTTTCTTCTTCTGGTGAAAAAATCTCAGGCTTGACCGGGACACGAACCCAGCCCGCCTGCGTGACAGGCTGAAGATCTAACCACTCAGCTACCGTAGGAGACAACACATACCTATAGTCTAGGCAGGTTTCGAATCTGTGACCGTAGCTTCCACGGAACTTCATACTGTATTCTTGAGCCTTGCTCGTTGCGTACACCGAGGCCAAAAATATCTAATAATAAAAAAAAAGGTAAAGGTATCTCCGTAACATGTCATGAAGGCACTTGGGGGGGCATGGAGGTAGAGCCCCATGCTTTCCGTGATCTCGGCACTAGAATGAGGTGGTGTGGTCGGCACCACGCTCTGACCGCCTTTTACCCCCGGGAAAGACCCGGTACTCAATTTTATAGGAGGCTGAGTGAACCTCGGGGCCGTTCTGAAAGTTTGGCAACGAGAAAAAATCCTGTCACCACCTGGGATCGAACCCCGGACCTTCCTTCCGTAGCCAGCTGCTCTACCAACTGAGCTACCCGGCCGCACAGAATATGTAATAATAGTAATAATAATTATTTCATTTATAGTTTCACTGCAAACCCAGCATTCTTCAATCTTTCCTGTTTTATGCCTTTCTCTTTGTCTCCGCATAGGCCTATGATCCCATACATCTTAATGTCTTCTATCATCTGAAATCTTCTTCTTTTCTCCCGTTCACCATTCCCTCAAATGTATCCCTCAGTAGGCAGTTTCTTTCTAGCTAGTGCCCCAACCAATTTTCCTTTTTCTCTTCCTGATCAGTTTCAGCATCATTCTTCCTTCACCCACTCTTTCCAACATAACTTCATTTCTTATCGTCTGTCCATTTCACACACTCCATTCTTCGCCATGTCCACATTTCAAATCCTTCTATCGGTATTCGCTTTTCTTCTCTTCGTCGTAATGTCCATGTTTCTGCTCCACACTATCCCCCATAGTATTTATATTAATAAAATAAAAACAAAAAAGATAGAAATATAAGTAATAATAATATATGAATTAAATTCGTTTCCTGAAAAATCAATGCCACACTCCACACAAAGTACTTCACTAGTATCTTCCTTAGTTCTTTTTTCAGAGGCCGCACAAGATGCTCCTTTTCCTAGTAAAAGCTTCCTTTGCCAGTGCTATCCTCCTTTTGACTTTCTGGCAGCAGCTATGTTACTCCTTGTAGTATCTGAAGCTGTCCACTTGCTCTACTACCTCATTTATAATTCGCACGTTTACCTTTTTATTTTTCTTCCGATGACCATGGTCTTCGTCTTGTTTGCATTTATCTTCATTCTAATTTTTGCCTAGCAGTGGCTATTATATTAAAGCTACTAGATAAGTATTCTACTTAATTGTAGTATGTATATAATGTATTTAGCATTTTAATAAAAAAAATTGTCTTCATCCCATACTGCTCACAGCTATAATTTAGCTTCAGTAGCACAATAATAATAATAATAATAATAATAATAATAATAATAATTACTGACTTTTAAGGAACCCGGAGGTTCATTGCCGCCCTCACATAAGCCCGCCATTGGTCCCTATCTTGAGCAAGATTAATCCATTTTCTATCATCATATCCCACTTCCCTCAAATCCATTTTAATATTATCTTCCCATCTTCGTCTCAGCCTCCCTAAAGGTCTTTTCCCCTCCGGCCTCCCAACTAACACTCTATATGCATTTCTGGATTCGCCCATACGTGCTACATGCCCTGCCCATCTCAAACGTCTGGATTTAATGTTCCTGATTATGTCAGGTGAAGAATACAATGCGTGCAGTTCTTATTTGAAGGATTCGTAATAATAATAATAATAATAATAATAATAATAATAATAGTGTTATTATTATTATTATTATTATTATTATTTAAAATTGTATTGATTTTAAGAACTAGGTACTATAAGAGGTAATTTAAACTAGCATTTAAAACAAACTCCTCCCACCACAGCATATGTTTACTGTACTTGTAAGATTGAGCAAGGTTGACTTTTTCCGTCAGGAATCACGTCTCGCTGCCCGCACTGTAAGACAGAAATCAATGTTGTTCTGAAAACGGAAGCTTGGAAGACACATTAAGCCGTCACTGCGTCCCACGTGAGTCTGTCAAGTGTCAAGTGGCGGGAGATGCCTGGGGACACCGCGTAATAACAGTAATGACGGGCATTACACTCTGTTAAGCGTGTGGCTCCGGAATTTATGGCTGAAAACAAGTCTTAGCCGAGAGACCGACTCGACGCGCTCAAGATGCGATCTGCCGCCATATTGATTGATTTGATCGTGTCAGACTTGAGTTGTCTAAACGACTCTTGCTCGCGAAGGTCTTAACTTTGACAAGCATTAAGAATAGAGGAACTATGTGCTGAGATCCATTAGGCTACAGAATAAACGAGACGGGAAATTGTACATATTCGCCTAACAAACGTCGTGTGTCCGTGTTAGATATCACGTAAGTTACTTACTACCAGTAATAATAATAATAATAATAATAATAATAATAATAATAATAATAATAATAATATGATGTATTGTGGGTCCCGATCGCCACGGCATGGCTCGTCCTCAGGTTGCGGATCGAGGAGACGGCCTCCGGATATGGAGGGTAGCTGTGAATATATTGAATAAGCAGTCGCGGACAGCCGATGAGGGGTGGTCCTCCAGCTTGGGGGTTGGGCGAAGGGCTAACAACCCATCACCGTAAAAAACCGCTTGTTACGAATCCTTCAAATAAGTTTTATATGATATTCTTATTGAATTTGGTATTCCCAAGAAACTAGTTCGATTAATTAAAATGTGTCTCAGTGAAACATACAGCAGAGTTCGTATAGGTCAGTTTCTGTCAGATGCGTTTCCAATTCACTGTGGGCTAAAGCAAGGAGATGCACTATCACATTTACTTTTTAACTTTGCTCTAGGGTATGCCATTAGGAAAGTCCAGGATAACAGAGAGGGTCTGAAATTGAACGGGTTACATCAGCTGCGGATGACGTGAATATGTTAGGAGAAAATCCACAAACCATTAGGAAAAACACGGGAATTTTAGTGGAAGCAAGTAAAGAGATAGGTTTGGAAGTAAATCCCGAAAAGACAAAGTATATGATTATGTCTCATGACCAGAATATTGTACGAAATGGAAATATAAAAATTGGAAATTTATCTTTTGAAGAGGCGGAGAAGTTCAAATATCTTGGAGCAACAGTAACAAATATAAATGATACTCGGGAGGAAATTAAACACATAATAAATATGGGAGATGCCTGTTATTATTCGGTTGAGAAGTTTTTATCATCCAGTCTGCTGTCAAAGAATCTGAAAGTTAGAATTTATAAAACAGTTATATTACCGGTTGTTCTATATGGTTGTGAAACTTGGACTGTCACTTTGAGAGAGGAACATAGGTTAGGGGTGTTTGAGAATAAGATGCTTAGGAAAATATTTGGGGCTAAGAGGGATGAAGTTACAGGAGAATGGAGAAAGTTACACAACGCAGAACTGCACGCATTGTATTCTTCACCTGACATAATTAGGAACATTAAATCCAGACGTTTGAGATAGGCAGGGAATGTAGCATGTATGGGCGAATCAAGAAATGCATATAGAGTGTTACTTGGGAGGCCGGAGGGAAAAAGATCTTTAGGGAGGCCGAGAGATAGATGGGAAGATAATATTAAAATAGATTTGAGGGAGGTGGGATATGATGATAGAGAATGGATTAATCTTGCTCAGGATAGGGACCAATGGCGGACATTTGTGAGGGCGGCAATGAACCTCCGGGTTCCTTAAAAGCCGTAAGTGAGTAAGTAAATAGTAATAATAATAATAATAATAATAATAATAATAATAATAAGTAGAAGTAGTAATATCTCGTCCTAACATAGTATCGTTATAATAGGAAACGGATTTCTATGTGCTAAAAAGAGAGATTTAGGACTTCGTAAAATCCAATTTAGGACCTTTAGGAGTTTATGTAAAATTAACAATAATATTGAACGGGTTACATCAGCTTCTTGTCTATGCGGATGACGAGAATATGTTAGGAGAAAATCCACAAACGATTAGGGAAAACGCGGAAATTCTACTTGAAGCAAGTAAAGAGATAGGGTTGGAACTAATTCCGAAAAGACTAGGCCTAAGTATATGATTATGTCTCGTGACGAGAATATTGTACGAAATGGAACTATAAAGTTGGAGATTTATCCTTGGAAGAGGTGGAAAAATTCAAATATCTTGGAGCAACAGTGTGAATTACACTAGGGAGGAAATTAAACGCAGAATAAATATGGGAAATCCCTGTTATTATTCGGTTGAGAAGCTTTTGTCATCTAGTCTGCTGTCAAAAAGTCTGAAAGTTAGAATTTATAAAACAGTTATATTATCGGTTCTTCTGTATGGCTGTAAAACTTGGACTCTCACTTTGAGAGAGGAACAGAGATTGAGGGTTTTTGAGAATAAGGTTCTTAGGAAAATATTTGGGGCTAAGAGGGATGAAGTTACAGGAGAATGGAGAAAGTTACACAACGCAGAGCTGCACGCATTGTATCCTTCACCTGACATATTTAGGAACATTAAATCCAGACGTCTGATATGGGCAGGGCATGTAGCACGTATGGGCGAATCCAGAAATGCATATAGAGTGTTAGTTGGGAAGCCAGAGGGGAAAAGATCTTTGGGGAGGCCGAGACGTAGATGGGAAGATAATATTAAAATGGATTTGAGGGAGGTGGGATATGATGGTAGGGACTGGATTATTCTTGCACAGGATAGGGACCAATGGCGGGCTTATGTGAGGGCGGCAATGAACCTCCGGGTTCCTTAAAAGCCAGTAAGTAAGTAAGTAAGTAAGTAAGTAATAATTGTAAATTTAGTAAATATTCCATTTTAGTTGGAAATGTTTGTGTACAATCTTAGAAAAAAGTTTTGTCGCACGGATACTTTATAAGTACCGGTACTGGAAAGGAGGCAGTGCACATCATCAGAGGATTTGCGATCTGGTTCACAAGAGAAGGAATAGTTGAGGTAATGAAATTAGTTTTATTTCGTTGTATCCCTGGTCACATATATAACAGATTGACCATCGCAATGTTAAAAACGGTAGCATATTGAAGAGGACAACCACCAGAATCGCCACCGCCAACTGGAAACATATCGTAAACTTGATCAAAGTTATTGCCGTCAAAGCCTATAAGGCTGAGCAATCTGTTATATAGTGATCAGGGTTTGTATGTCTGATCATGAGCACTGCCTCCTTTCTGGGACTTGTAAAGTGCCTATGCGACAACTTTTTTTCTAAGACTGTACAAAGAACTTGTGCTGACAATGAGTGCTACTGAACTGAAGACTCAAATTCTAGGCTATCAGTGAAAGAGACTGATTGCTGATTGGTCAGTTTTATTTTGGATAACAGGGGTGTATTGATGCGAAAACTAATTTTTAAGCTCTCGCCTAACCTGAACAACCTACCACCCGTTTTATGATAGGATGGACTTTTCCAAACGAACTTCGGTTCCAGGAAATTAGATAAAATGTCCTTCCTTCCCCTTCTAAGACCAATTGGGAACGAACTTACCAGACCAGTGTTTGTGTGAAAGAGTTTTTTTCATTTTAAATAGTATTTTCGTAGTTTTTGGTATTCTTGCAATTTCAGTACCGGTATTTTTATTTTAAATAGGTATACGAAAAAGCTAAAAGGCGCTCTTTAGGCACAAACACGGTTTTTAGGAATTTATAGGATTTTATGGTTCATTTAGGCGATTAAGGATCTATAGAATTTTAATAGGGTGATCCTGTAACGTAGAGATATCTTAATAACATAGGCCTACGTCTAGGAAGTAGCAAGTAAAATAGGTACAGAACTAGAAATCTGTTCCCTAGTTACAAATAACAGTTTCTTGGCTTGCATCATGTTCTAACGTTTCAATTACGTGCGATATATGAAACTTATCAGGAAGAGAAAAAGAAATTGGTTGGGTCGCTACCTACTGAAGCATGCACTGGAAAGAAAGGTGAACGGAGGAGGAGTTCGAGACAGAAGAAGATATGAGATGATAGACGACATTAAGATAAATGGATCATAGGCGGAGACTAAGAGGGAGGCAGAAAATACGAAAACTTGGAGAATGCTGGGTTTGCAGTGAAATACCTGTCCATAGGCAGAAAACTATGATTGAAATTGAATGAAAAATTTATTTATTTGTGAAACATAATGAAGGACAACCAAGTATTGGGGTGTACTATAAGCAGGAACATGAGCTGCTGCCAGGAACTCAAAAGGAGAATAGCAATAATAAAGGAAGCTTTTACTAGGTAAAAGGAGCATCTTCTGCAGACTTCTGGAAAAAGAACTAAGGAAGAGATTGGTTAAGTCGCTTTATGTACAGTGTGGCACAGTATAGTGCAGAAATATGGGCATTACGGCGAAGTGGAGAGAAACGACTAGAAGCATTTGAAATTTGGATAGGCCTATGGATAAGAATGGAGCGTGTGAAGTGGACAGACAGAATAAGAAATGAAGATGTGCTAGAAAAAGTGCGTGGATAATGCTGAAACTGATCAGGAAGAGAAAAAGGAATTGGCTGGACCACTGGCTGAAAAGAAACTGCCTACTGAAGGATGCACTGGAAGGAATGGTGAACGGAAGAAAAATTCGGGGCAGAAGAAGATGTCAGATGATAGACGACATTAAGATGCATGGGAGATTAAACGGAAGACGGAAAGTAGGAAAGATTGCAAAATGATGGGTTTGCAGTGAAAGACCTGCGGAATTGAATATTTCATTTTGGTTCAACATATAAAATTATGAAGCTTGCGTAACAAATTCGCAGATAGGCTACTGTAGGAGTATAATGGGCAGAACAGTATGAATGAATGAGTTTAAGACAAGTAAATAATAGCCTATACTGGACTAGAATGCGTTCAGTTTGAAAACAACGCATTTTCTACATTCGGATTTTAATATTTTAAAAATTGTCCGTACAAGCAACATTTGTGAAAAACGTAATTTTTAGACAACCAATTACTGACCTTTAATGGACTGGTTATTATGAAGTAATATTTAAGATAGAATATCTTTCAAAAAAGGAAAACCGATATGTGCACTTATCGTGCCTTTGATGATTTTGATGTCTGATATTTCGAAGAAGTTCTTTGTATAGGCGGCAATATAATGTGTTGCCGAATTGCAGGCAGTTGAAATTTATCGTTGTGACAACACTGAATGAAGTGGTCTTTCTCCTTTCGGAAACGAAATTGATGAGCTTCGGAAAATGTACACATGTTAGTCGTATTTCCAAGGGGAAGATACAGAAATATCCACTTCTGTAATTTGTATCTCGTAAAACTACTGTAGGTCATGCTACTCCTTCCTCTGCTATTGGTCCTTAAACCACTCACGTTTCTATTTTCTGATCTCATGCCACTTACCTCACGTATGTGTGCTATTGGCCTTCTTCTAAGTCATCATGGTCTTCCTCCACACCACGGTGGTGTATATATAGACTATCTACACTCAAAATGATGTAACAACTCACAGAAACTCAAATTTGAGCTATTTAAGAATACACACACACACACACACACACACACACACACACACACACACACAGACACTCGTGTGCACGTACGAAGGTATTCCCTTTTTAATTGTCCCCTAACATGCTTTTACGTCTTTACATCGTTATATAATGCTGTGGTCTGTGCCAGGTATTTGTAGAGTAACTTCGCGCCTATAGGGCCGAGTCTATCTGTGCCGGAGTGTATTGCGGGCAGCATCAGCTCGAGGCCGCTAAGGGGTAAGATGCTTGTGGTAGAGAGTTCAGATAGAAATGATCCCCTCCCTGCAAGTGATTGGTAGCTTCGTTCAACTAATGCCTCCCCCCTGAGAGCGGTCATTGGCTCTAGCCCTCCCACATACCACTTGCGCAGAGGTCTTATTTCATCTTTCTACTCTACAGATTCCTGGGACGGACCATAGTGGCGGGTACTTGACTGTTCGTCATTCACCCATTTGAAGTCAGTTACATAGACTAATTTACCGACATAGTCGTCTGCCCAGGGTGTGCTATAGGAGGCTGGTCTACGCTATGCCCGCAATGAGATTAGATTATAACGGAGATTTGTTGGGATGCCACAGGGAAACCTGAGCTCCCGGAGAGAACCTCTATGTTACCTGATCACGGGCTTTCTCAACACAAGTTATGAATCTGAGGTACGTTGGGCATCGAATCCGGGTCCACAGGATTGTAAGTCCAGCGCTATAGCCACTAGACTACCGTGGCGGCTCACATATCTATTATATTGAATATGCCTGCACGTATTGTGAAGAAGATACTGGAAATAAAAAATAATAATAATGAAATGCAATGTGTATATTAATTTTTACAAAAGAAATCTCTTCGCTGTCTTTCTTACCCATAGTACGTCGTCTGTCCTGATTTTGAAGGGGGATGGCAAAATACAGCTTATTTTAAATACTTTCAAAGGTTAGCATGTCCGAATGTGAAACGAGCAGGGCCCGGGTTCAAGTCCTGGTTGGAATAATTTACCTCATTGTGGGTTTCCTGAGGTTTTTCTTCACTCAATTGAAGCACAACTGCTGGTTAATTGTCGACGTTGGACTTCCGACTCATTTCGCCATAATTTATTCACATAACCCGGATTAAGTTCACTGTGCAGTGTACTGTATACTCAGTATAACCCCGTCAGTACGCTAGTCAAGGGACTGTGGCCTTAAAGCGTTATAAACGGGAAAGCATTATAGACGGGGAATGATTTATGAAATGAGGAAAACAGTTTAGAACCACTTCATAACAAACATATTATTTTGTACATTAATTACAGTGCAAAATGCAAATACGTAACAGCAAATTTCATATGAAAAAATCTTTGATTGTTGTTTGCCATGTATTTGTACTGATAACATCTTCTATGCGGTTCAAGTAACTAACTATAACTAACTTCATTTGATACACCACTAGGAGCAACACTAATGTAATTTTTCGCTTGTAGACAGAGATTTCTGCTTTGACATTTTGCACTATCAAACTTGCTGCATATTACACAGAATTCAAAGGTTGACTAATTTTTACAGAAATGACAGGAATCTATAGACAAGGAGACTTTTGAATGTTAAAATCCTTTCATAAAAAAGAAAGTACCGATAAGTGCTACTTTCAATAGTGCCCATCAGAGGGTTTTTTCAGGTAGAGGGTGAAATTTCTTTCTTGTACTTGTGATGCAATGACCCTCAGTACAATCACAGCAACATATTTCTTCACCATGCTTCTAAAACATTACGGCCCAATTGTATCAAACTCCCTGACTAAAGATCAATTTTGATCGAAGATCGGAAAGTGAACCGAGTTCAGACACTTCTATTGTATAAAACTTTTCTGCGATCAAATTACCTAGGTTCAAATGCAATCTAAGTTCACGTGAAAAGGACTTGGCAACATCGCATAAACAGGTGAAGTACGTGATGCGCGGGCCATGTTGTACAGGTTTGTTCAGTGTAGCCAATTTAGCGACTTTAACTCTTTTTCGACGACAATTTCTTTTAACTTTTATATTGTTTAAGTAGGGATTTAGCGACCTTTTTAGTACCTCATAGTGACAAAATTTAATCTTTCTTTGGTGATAATAAGAAATCTAGTGAATTTCCAACTACTTTTTGGCGACTTCCTGCACACTCTGTTGGAGACACTGGTTTGTTTTGTGCGATGTAAATAATGGCGGACAATAAAAAGAAGATTGACCGTTCTCCAAATTATGTTATGGTGTTTGATACTGCTAAACATAATAAAGCTTTATAAAACGACAATTTTCGTTTAGTAATACAGTTAATTGAAAATTTATGAATGTACCTATCATATCCATGAATAATGGTTGTTATAAACATAATATAATTATAGGTTATGTTATTTGATACTGCTGAACATGATAAAGCCTTATAAAATATAACAATGTTTGTATATTAAGGCAAGAAATTGAAAAAAAAATATATATAGGCTATATATATAAAAGTATCTACCATATATATGAATAATAATGGTTATTCTTTTTGCACAATCTGCCACTCGTATACTTCAAACAGAAAAGAAATAACTGAACTTGGATCATCTAACTTAATCGGAGAAGTTTCTTCAGTCGAAGTTGACTTTAGTTTAAGACAAATTAATCTCAGATTAGACTTTATACAACACAAAATTCCAAGTTCAGCTAGAACGAGGATCAATTTAACCTCTGATCTAAGACTAAATGGTTTATACAATCGGCCCTACGAGTTTCGCAGTTTATACGGATTTTTTTTTTACTCATTTACGTTCCGAAAAAAGCGTTACAAGCGGGATTTGGAAGAGTTACAAGAGGGTAAAATAATGCAGGATTATACAGTGCGGTCGAGAAGTCTCTCCGCAGTGCTTTGTAACCGAGAATCCACTAGGCAGAGGATTCAAGTGTATTTGGTAGAGAATTGAAGTGGTACTAAGCATGTGATTGATTGGGGGTGTGAAGTTGTCAAACCGAAATGAATCGGGGAGTGCCAACTTTCTACAGGGTTGTATTCTGGAGTTACTAGAACTAATACAGCTGCGGAGGGACTTTTCGATCGCTGGGACCGTATAAAAAGAGCTTAATGAACGGGATAGCGTTATAAGGGGTAGCATATTAACGAGAGGTTTTACTGCATGTAGCCTAAAGGGCGCGACCGTTCAGCTACAAATAACGCTTATAATTCATACAACATGAGTGGTAAGCACAATAGCGTTAGGCTGCTGTGCAAGCCTTCGGGACCCTTCTTCGTATTAAGGAAAAAATCTGAATTACTGGTAGACTATGTTGTTTCGTCCTAATTTTTTTTTCCTGATTACTACTGTTATTCCAGAATACTCTTTTATAATTTATGACACGACAGACAAGATGGACTACAAAGATTAGTATATAGACTGAATCAAATTTGTAAACAATATAAGTTAAGCAACTCCATAAAAAAGCATGGCCTTTATAGAAAATATCCTGTAAGAAGTAAAAATGTCATAAATAATAAAAATAATAGAAGAGGTACAACATTTCAACTATTTAGGATACGATGTTAGATATAAATATGTTCAAGATTTAGAGATAAAATTATAGAGGTGCCAAATGATGTGTGGAACAATAAGAAGAACTCTAAAAACTACACTAAGAGACACAGAATTAAAATTTTGTAAGGTAATGGCTGTACCAGCTCTCTTGTATGGAAGTGAATCATGGAAAAGAGATAAAAACCGTATCCAATCAGCAGAAATGGAATTCCTAAGGGCCGTCAGAGGATACACTAGAAGAGAAAAATACAAGTAGGCCTACACAGAGAAGAGATGAACTGAATATACGAGTATAATTATGCAGTGAATTATAACATTTTACAATAGGTCTACAGGCAAAATTGTAGAGAACATTTGCATAGAAAGGAAGAAACCTGTATCCCGAAAATGGCCTTCAATTATCAACCTTAAAGGTAGAAGAAATGTGGAAAGACTTAGAAAAAGATTCGGCCTGGTTGGCGCAGTTGGTATAGCGCTGGCCTTCTATGTCCGACGTTGCGGGTTCGATCCCGGGCCAGTGTGCTTAAATGCGACAGGCTCATGTCAGTAGATTTACTAGCATGTAAAAGAACTCCTGCGGGACAAAATTCCGGCACACCGACGACGCTGATATAACCTCGGCAGTTGCGAACGTCGTTAAATAAAACATAACAATTCTTAGAAAAAGATGGCAATGAGACCATAGGAGGCCGAGGAGCCTAATACTTGACAAGAGGATGATGATAATGATGAATTTATTACACGGTAGGCCTATATTTCTTGTTCTTGGATGTAGGATAAGATGTTGAAATGCTCTTCTTGTCTCCTAGTTTTAGAAGTAGGCCTATTACTGCTACGAAAGTATGTTAATGGCATGTTGTCGTTTAAGAAAATTGGTACTAAATTATAATACGAAAAGAATAAAAAGGCCTGAATGATCATTGAAGAGGTGACGTGAGCTGTTTGAAGTGTGAATAGACCTTAAGGCCATGTAATCAACATACGCCAGAGATCATTCCTGGGCGGCCCTACTTTAGCTACCCTATGAGAGCCCTATTCGAATTGTTTTATTCCGAGATGGTGCCGTGCAGGAAGAAAGACGCAAACATGGCGGTGACAATGTGAGATTGAGTTGGGTGCGCTCTATCACTGCTGACATGTGCCTCGCCAGGTGGCGCCAATAGCGGGAGTTGTTTGTTTAGGAAGTTGAAACTCTCCCTCGTCCATCACTTCCGCTTCCTGTTTCTCAAGAAGTTCTCTCAGCTGCCTTTGATTCGCCACGTGTTGCAGTGAGATGTGAGGGCGGCTCCTGCTCGTTGTCTTGCGCGCCACTCCGAGCCCACGCACGCGGAATTTGTTCTGAAGCTAAAGCAAACAGCATAAACACGGGAATTAATAAAGTGTGAATGGAAATATGTAGGCCTATACAACTTATTAAAATACCGGCATGCATGTTTAATACATATACTGTATGAACAAGAATTATTGAAATATATAGAGTGAACCGTAACTAATGTCATTCATTTTAGTTGATTATTATTTGAGATATTTCAAACAAAAAAGTTTCAGACAATTTTGCTCGTTTTTGTTTCTTTTCCGAGATAAAAATTTTTTATATGAAATATTTTATAGCGTGTTTTGGAAAATCCATTGATTTAATTCCCAATATGCTCAGTCAAGTTAAGAGAGCAGTGTCTTTTGGTAATAAATGATTGAAATAATTTTAGTTTTTCCTTTAAATGTGCAGAAATTTCTCTTTCAATTGATATCGTATTGGTATTGTTTTGAAACACATTTCAAGAAGACTTATTTAACTGCATATTATGTTCTGCACATAATGCCTGTTACCTTGAGTTTCTTACTGGAAATATGCGACGGAAAAATCTCAATTGAAGTAACATTTGTGAAATTGAAGGTAAAGGGATAGTCAGTAGTAGGACGGCATAAATCTGATTTAAACGATTCAATAATAGACACCTCAGTCTTGAAGATAAACTTCATTCAGGAAGATGACTTATTCTAGTGATTGAGGATAGACTATATTCACTAAAATGTTAGGGCAACCACTCGCTAATAACAGTGAATTGTTAGTAGGCTAATTGTTTCTAAGTCCACAGTTAGTCGCCACCTGCACCAATGAAGATTGTGTCTAAACGACGATTACATTCATAATTAATGTTTAATTGACCTGAACACAGCTTTGAAGGGGGGAATTTTGAGAGGACCCAATTCTATATAAACATCATTCCTCTGATTGAGGTTCTGGCTGATACGTACATCTATTATCAGACAGTACATCTCACTTGACGATATGTGTCAGAGGAAGAACAATATTGTTTGTATGCATCTGAAGTCTGATTAATGTAATATGTAGCTTAGTCAGCGATGTATGCAATGGAGGGGTAAAGGAACTGGCCACCCTACTCTATTATCTCCTGGCCTAATTGTCTCATAGGTGGTGCTTTCTTGGTATCGCTCGTGAGGTTCAGACCTGTCATCGGACAGTTGACTAAACAACAACAACAATAAATGTGCATGCAAATGTGCAGAAAAATTCTTGAAGCTTTCATGTGTATGAAAGTTGTTATTATTATATGCACGCAAGGTAATAAATAACCAAACCAAAATATATAGGCCTACATAGCTATAAGATGAGCAAAATAGCCTAAGCTATAATATCCATACAAAATATGCAAACATTCATTTAAATATTATGGAAGGAAGTATGCGCAAAATTAGTAAGGTAAAAGTAACGCCTTTAGATGCCACGAAGGGACATAGAGATAGTAGAGATCTCGAGACTAGATTCAAGTGGTGTGATTGACACCACGATCCGACCGCCTTTCACCCTCGGGAAAGACCTGGTATGCAATTTGACAGGAGGCCGAGTGAACTCCAAAGACGTTCTGGAAGTTTTTGGAAGAGAAATATTCCAGAAACACCTGAGCTTGAACCTCTATCTTCCAGTCCATAGCAAATTGGTCTATGAACTGAGCTATCAGACGGCTAAAAAATTGTTAAAACATGTAATATGCATGCAAATGCGCACTCAAGTAAACTGAAACACACATTCAAATATTCATACAATGTATTGGAGTTAGCATGCAAACCTTCACAAAGATTGGGAAATACACAATGCAGCAATGTTTCCCCACTAAGGATGATCAAGTCGTAGCCCAGAAGATAGTCTAGTCTATTAGTTTATTCATGTTCGACTCCAAGAAAGTAGTAGAGATTTATCTTTATTGCATAAAGAGTAGGTCTCTTTCTCTTTCTGCTGCTCTATGTTGCCTTCAGCGGTAACCATCCGCCTGGCTCACCAGATCACCAGTGAGAATCGCTCCTTGCGAATGTCTAGAACTGTGGTGACTAACTAGTGCTCTTTGTGCAAGAGCACTCTTCACTGCACACGAGCAGAGTGTGAGAACAGATCGTCCCAACGCTTGAACTGCCAACGTTGCTCTTCTTTAATCGTGAATGCACACACTGCTTCGTAAGAACGGCTGAGTTGGTCACCACCTTTGCGGCCCTTTTTTTTTTTTTTCCGAATCGAATATTCTGAATAGCATTTATTCCGAATGTTCCTACTTTCCGAAAACAAATTTTCCGATTCTGTTTTTCCGAAGCGATTTTTCCGAATCGTGTCGCCTAGATACAAATCGCAGAAGCTGAACAGGTGTCAAATAATACTTGTACATATGATCCTATCCCTAGCCTTCGTGCCATGTGAAGATGTCTCCGAAACCTTTGAAGAATTACGAGAACACGCTTGCGATGAAATTCTGTATTACTTTTGACATCACTTGCGTGACAGGCACAACTCGTGGCAGAAGACTTGCAATACTACTGCGCTATCCACCGCACTTACGGAACAGTATCAGGCCACGATTCAAAATAAGTGAAGGCTTCCACAATAGGTTTCAACAAGTGATTGGAAGACACCATCCTGACTTTTGTTCTGCTCTGTCAGAATTTCAAAAAGAACAGGCCGATTGTGAAGTTATGATAAAGGAATTCCGAATGGAATGTCCCTTTCAATAAATCGTAGTTTACAAGATATGTTCTTCGGTGTTTTATTAAATTATTTTGAAATTTCGGAATTAATGACATTCGGATAAAATAAACTTCGGAAAATGAGTCTTAGGAAAACTTGACATAGGAACTTTCTGCTTCGGAAAAACGGTTTCGAAAAAATGACCCGTAACCAGTCTAAAGTTTGTTCGAAATCTTGACGAAGTTGGGAGCGAAATGAGGCACAGAAAACAGTCTTTAAAAGTAGTTCAACAAAAAGAAGTAATTTAATTATGAAATTACAATTAACTGACTTAGCCTACTTGTAAATGGCTTTTAGAGAACCCGGAGGTTCATTGTCTCTCTCGCGTAAGTCCGCCATCGGTCACTATCCTGAGCAAGATTAATCCAGTCCCTAGCATCATATCCCACCTCCTTCAAATTCATTATTACAATTAACGCAATGGAATAAATCTAATGCCAATAACTTTATCATATTATTTGTTGATGCATTATACAGTATGTTTCGTAGGGAAAACTGAAGTGTAGAGTAAGCTGTATAAATGTTCGAAGTGCTCACCGTCTTTCTGTGTACGTAGCTATTATATTTCGACGGATGATCCACTCACTGAGAACACGTTGCAAGATGTCAGGGATTACTTCTCTGGAAGCAGTTATGACTCTTGTTCGTAGAGACGATGTCAAGTTATCCTTTCTACATACAGAAGACTTTAAATGACACTACAATTAAAAATCAAGAGGCGTAAGATCAGGACTACGAGGGGGCCAATCTGTAGGTCCGTGTCGACCAATCCTTCGTTCCCTATGGTGCGTTACTTAAGGAACATCTTGTGTGATGGAAGACATTATGAGATTACCCATGGTGAAGTTTCTAGGTATTTCGATAGAGACTGTTTCATGCAGCGAAAGTGTTGTTCAAAAGTTTATTCGATACAGACAATTTACATAAACAACAGTAAGTTAGCTAATAAAGCAATTACGGCAGGCCTACATAGTTTCTTTCAGTAACCATTACCGTAAAATAATAATTGCAGCTTTCATGAAACATATCGACTTCAAAACCGACAGCCCAGAGAACGCCAAGGCCGACCAATTAACTACAGGTCTCACGTCCACATGCCTCAGCAGAAACGATCGTCCAATGATTAGTAAAATTAGGCAGGCTATTTTTTTTTCTGGAACTGTACATAGGCTACCAATACTCGGCCAACTACTGTCAATTTCTTAATTTATATTAGCGCAAAAATATGCGAAATAACTTTTCTTAGCTTATTCTACTTTTAGTAAGATAAGTGAGGAGGAATCTCTTAATAGATGATGATGATGATGACGACGACGATGACAACGATGGAGCCATATGTGTATTTCAACAGGTAGCGCGTTTAGCTGCTGATCCGGAGCTGCGGTTAGGCTTGGAATCGATTCCCGCCTGGGCTGATTACCTATTTGGTTTATTTTCAAGGTTTTCTCCAACTGTAAGACGAATGTCAAGTAATCCCAGGCGAATCCACGGACTCATCTCACTATCACTAATCTAATCGACGCTAAATAACATAGATGATAGTGACGATAATAAGATTATGACAATGGCGTATTGACTGGCAACGGCGATGATGGTGGTGGTGACGACGATGATGCTGATGATTGGTGATGAATATGATGGCAACAACAATGATGGAGCCACGTTTGTCTGTTGATACAGAGCTGCACTCGGGCGTAGTTTCGATTCCCGCTTGGACGGATCTGGTTGATTTCTTTCCGAGGTTTTCCCCGACTCTAAGGCAGTGACAGGTAATCCCAGGCGAATCCATGGACTCATCCTGCTACATACCACCACGCTAGCACCAATTTAATCGACCTAGTAGTTAATACAGTGTCGTCAAATAACAGACTAAAAAACGATGACGAGTACGAAAAATTTATAAAATGCTTTCCAAAATACATCACTCCTTTAACAGAGCTACTGTGAACTGTAATTCCACTAACAATTCGAAATAGGCTTTTGAAAGTCGGCAGTGGGATGTAATATTATAGCCTAAGAAGGAAAAAAAAAAGAGGAAACCTATTTTCAAGTTAAAAGTGGTACATTCTAGGTAGCTTGCAGGGGTCCAGGTCTAATAGAAATTAATTAAAGATCTCGAAGGGGGAGTGGCGGTGGTGGTGGTTGTGCCGGTGGTGGTGATGGAAAAGCATGCTAGACCTATTGGTGGAAAGTGAAAAGTGCCAAGATGGCTCAAGATATTGCTGGATAGTTTCTCGGAGGAAAACAAGTGTAATAATTTATTACTACTGCGTTATCTTTTGCTTCATTGTCGGCCCTCTGGCTTCGATCTCTCTCTCTCTCTCCACATGCATTGAGTACACTATTCGGGTCTCGAAATTAGAACCACGTGCAAGCTAACGTTCAACTATTTGGTCCGATGAGTGAGTCACGCAGTGAGTGGGCTGAGAAGCAATCATTCAATTTATAGCTCTCTCACCCCACGCACCCACCCCTGAGAAGTCCAGAGTCCATCCTGTCTCAAGACGATCTTTCTGTCTTTGTTCCATAATGTCAGCCTTCTTGTGTAACCTTTGTGATTACAATCGCTGTCAACTGCGAGGTTATCTAGCGTCTGGTAGCAGACGGTGTCAAGGATTCGCCATGAGATTACCTGACATTAGCTGTATTGTTGAAAAAGATTACTACGGTACACTGGATTCAATTAACGTCGTATCGTTCTTCAGTTGTACTGACAAACTACGTCTTCTGTTACCATCCTTAACGTGCATGTACAACCTGACTCGCCTGTATTGTATAATCCGGTCTTCAGTGGTGTTCATGATACAGTAACAGCTGCGGCGTTATCACAAATTGGAATTCGTTTGTGATGTATGCCAACATTTCAGAGGTGTAGCGGCACGCCACTGCTCATAAAAATGGCTGTCTTTGTGTCTTGTATTCATATACTTACTAGCATAGCATGGGAGGGGGGTGAAATACTGACAACTTCAAAAAGTGACGGCATTAATGGAATAGATTGTAGGCCTACAAGGCAATGAGCCCTTGCGGGAATCGAATCCACCCATGCCCGAATAGAGCCTCGAATCAGCAGGCAAACGTGATCTAAGCCGATGACCCATGTTTGTCGTATCTATGTATGTACGTATGTGTGTTTATACGGAGTTGAGCTCGGGCGTGGATTCGATTCCCTCTTGGACGTATTACCTGGTTGGGTTTTTTCGAGGTTTTTCCCAACTGCAAGGCGAATGTGAGGTAATCTATGGCGAATTCTCGGCCTCATCTCGCCAAACATCATCTCATTCTCACCAATCCTATCGAATAAGGGAGTAGTTGATACAGCGTCGTTAAATAACCAAGAAAAAAAATAAAAAAATAAATGTAGACATATGTAGGCTATGTGTATGTGGGCTACGTATTTAAGTATGTATGTGTGCGCGTATATGTACAGAGGTGTGAAAATTATTAGAATAATCTTAATTTTAAAGGTTTTTTTAATATTCCTTCACAAATATTCTTTGAATTGATGAATATTGGTATATAATATTACTATACTGATGTAGGATATATTTACTGCTAACAATGCCGGAAAGCATTGTTGTACATTGGTATTTTTCTTATTTTACAATTGTTATGGGAATTCAGAAATTATTATATTATGTTGGCGGAATTGGAAACATCAGAAATAATTAAGAAATACTTTAAACAAATTGTTCTTTGCGTTTACATTGTTGTGAAGGTTCAAATGAACGTATACATCTGTTTTGTGCATATAATTTTTTATGTTTCCAATTCCGCCAACATAATATAATAGGCTAATTTCTGAATTCCCATAACAATTGTAAAATAAGAAAAATACCAATGTACAACAATGCTTTCCGGCATTGTTAGTAGTAAATATATCCTACATCAGTATAGTAATATATACCAATATTCATCAATTCAATTAATATTTGTGAAGGAAATATTAAAAAACCTTTAAAATTAAGATTATTCTAATAATTTTCACACCTTTATATGTACGTGTGTATGTATGTAGCTATACGTAGCTATGAATTTACGTGCTTGCGTGCGTATGTGTGTACATATGTCTGTAGGCTTATGTACGTATGTGTGTGTATGTATGCCGATAAGGAGTTGAGCTCGGGCGTGGATTCGATTCCCGCTTGGGCTGATTACCTGGTGGGGTTTTTTCGATGTTATTCCTAACTGCAAGGCGAATGTCAGGTAATCTATGGCGAATCCTCGGCTTTATCTCGCCAAATAGCCTACCATTTCGCTATCACCAATTCATCGACGCTAAATAACCTAGTAGTTGATACAGCGTCGTTAAATAACAAACTAAAAAAGAAGAAGAAGAATTGGACATCATGACGCAACATGGTTCCAGTAAGATAGGAGCACTGCTCACACTGCCAAAATCAGCATGAGAAGATTGCGACAGCCGTTTCCTCGCCGACTAATTTCGCGCTTAGGCGACGTCCAGTGGTCCGCTAGATCTCCCGACCTATCAACTCCAGATTTATTTCTTTGGGACTTATTCAAGGTGAGAGTCTTTCCCGCTCGCCGGCAAAAATTTGGGGAATTGCGGGCTGCCATCCGTGCTGAAGTTGCAGCCATTCCGCGGGACATGTTGACACGTGTGATAACTTATATAGCTTTCAGAGTCTTGCAGAAATGTAAAGTGAGGGATGTCATTTTTAAGAAATAGGATCCATTGCCATCAGTGTAAATTGCACTGTCTACATATTGTTTGCAAAATAAATCACGTGCAGATATTCTTTCATAATTCTATATTTTTTTGTATCATAAAATTTGCTTCACTTTGTATATTTCGACCATTGTTTGAGTGTACTTGTTAGGAAAGCGAGTTACTCTTGTGGTGCAATCCAATTCCGTGATAAGTAGGTGCAGACAACATAAACAAGATACACTCGTTAGGGTCAAAATTTCAGCTTGTTGCTAAACTAACCCTGACAGTGAGACACATGCTGAGATGTTTAAGCTATGCAATTGTACGTACTGTTCCGCGTCGTAGCGACAGGCATCATACCTCACGTTATGGAATCGCTGAGGTTCGAGTCCATATGGAGAAGGAAATTTTCTCATGAAATTTCGGCCAGTATATGGGACCGGTGCCCACCCAGCATTGTAACGATATCTCCGTTCTAGTTGATGATCGTTCCCCTCTGCTGTGTACGTGAGGCCAGCAGCCGGCTGGTCGGCCATGGCCCTTCATGGGCTGTCCCGCCTCGGATTTATTTATTTTTTTAACTGTACGTGCTATTCCTTCGTCATGTGTCCTTCCTTGCGAAACATTTGTAGATTATTGTTTACGTGAAAAAAAAAAAAAAAAAAAAACACTAGCGGCATGACGATCAGATGAAATTAAGTGGTTCATAAATTATATGCATGCCTTGTTCGTTCATTTCATAATTACCGATGACTATTAATAGAAACTAACTATGCCATCTGATTAGTTAAGATTACTGTGTACTGTTAGGCCTGAGTCCTCGAATCTTATTCCTCATTCTCTCGACGCTGTCTAAATAAGGTGACACCGAACAATTACTATCTCGCCTATAAACAGCAGTCCCTTATGGGAACGCAAACCATGTCTGTAGTATTATATGTATTGGGTATAGTTTTCTATAAAAATAGCGTTCATCAATTTTTTCTCGAGTAATGTTATGCAATGCGTGAAAAGTAAAAAGTGGTATTTCTAAACTTGATTAACTCTATTTTAAATCAATGAGAAAGGGTCTTGTTGTTCAGCAACAGATGTTAAATAAAATTATTTGAGCTTGAAGTTTTTTAATGCTCTTGCTATTTCAAGGGAGATTACCAGTTAGTTTTTTTATCCTTGCAAAAACTAAATGAATCGCATTCAGGTCTAAAAAAAACCTATGATCCCTTCTTTTTTGTGCCTGTACGAAGGGTATGCCATACTACCGAGGGTGCTCAGGTCCGTGTGAAACACGAGGGACTCGCGTACGGATTCTGAGGCAGCACTGGAAGGAGGTATAAAATTTGCAATTGTGGAGGGAGGGAAGCATGACTTCCGGGTCCAGTTGCAATGCGGGGCGGCGTGCGAATCTCGCCCTCCCCTCGTGGGCATATTCGCACATGATAGGGCGTCTGCTCACTGCATATAATTTGCATCGCTCCAATGCGAGACGCATCTGGGCGGGGCCTACGTCTTTTGTTCTCTTTTTTATCTGCTGCCCAAGCAAGTGATCTCTATACCTGGTATGAATCCGCGACTCCAGTGAAGCTAAAAAACATGCCGGCAAATATGGCGTCCTCTAATCTCGTCACTGTAAACAGATAGTCATAATCATCATCATCATCATCGTGACGATACGAATCTTATATCTGCTCCCATCCCTTTGAAACTGGTTACTTCACCTCAGTCGTGTTCTTCAAAAAAATTTTTTGTCGATTTCCTTGTTTTATTTTTTTTAGTTGATTATTTTGCTACGATTTAACAATTGCTGTGGTTATCTGGTGAGATGAAGGTGATAATGCCGGCGAATTGGGACCAGGATCCATCACCGGAAATTATTCAGCATTTGCTCTTAATGGGTTGAGGGAAAACCCCGGAAAAACCTCAACCAGGCAACTTGTTTCAACCAGGGTTTGAACCCGGGCCCGCTCGTTTCACGGTCAGACACGTTACTCCACAGTGGTGGACTCTTTTCTTATTTAACATTTCAAATTATCTTCCGAGTATTATTCTACTTTTTTACATTCTCATCATTAAATGTAAGCTTATGTTGTTATGACTACCTTTTGTTGCCATGTCACTTGGAATTTGTTCTTGCGAATAAACTAAAGTTGTATTTCGCTGAAGGATTTGATAAGATACTCCTGCCACACTTTTAAAAACAAGTCATTTCCGCTATTTGTAATTCTCTTCTGTCACCTTCAGTCAGTGGCCAAGTCCCATAATAATCAGAGACACCAGTTAGAAAAGAATAATGTCATTACTTCAAAAATGTAATTTAGTTTTCTTTACTCCACTAATTTTTTAGACACCTCTTAGACCTATTGTGAAAGAAATTGTCTGATAGCACATTGAATTATGTCTGTCATAAGTTACTTATCTACATTCCTCATGAACTGTAGCCAATTTTTCAACGAAGTTTATTGAAGTTATTTATCTTTTCTAGCTGCCTTGGTAGAACGCTGGTCTTACTACAGTAGATGAGGCGAGACTTTTCCTGTGACCTTATCATGTGACGTGACTACATCACCAATGGATATGGAAGGGGAAGATAGATTTTAGTCTGAAATGAACTTCCGTGTAGGTAGATTCGTATAATATTAACCATCATGGAACAAGCTCTCTTTCTGATAGCTCATTCCTTCCCCTATCGCACACCTGACATGCCAGGTGTCACTTCCTCATCTATACGACCGCCGACCCGAGTTCAAATCTCGATAAAGGCAGTGTTGTATTTATGATTGACAGAGCCAAGGTTATGAGAGTTTCTTTTCGAATTCCTTTGTTTCTATCTCGTAATTTCATAGTCTCCACAGTAGCCCTTTCTCCGTCTCGTGACGTCAAACCCAGGATTTAACCCCAGCGGAGACATATTTCGTATAGATATCTTAAGTATAGAGTCCTGCATTTGCTAATTTCGCTCGAGCGTGAGAAATCAATCATATCGTTGGCTATTAAATACCTGAGATTGCACGAGGCTTTATTGGTCGCCACTAAACTTAGAGCGAATGATGATCGACACGAGCGAAACACTCGTGACAGTTGCCTACTTAACATGGATAGGAGATCTAAACAGGTAATGGAGACTAACCTTTTAATTCACGAATACAAATTAAGCAATTTATTATAGGGCCTATCTCAAAAGTGATGTAAGGGAAAAGTTTGTTACAGAACTAATATAAATCATTATTTAATTTCGTTGCTGTCGGTTGTTACTCTTGTATTTTTTTTTTGTTCCAAGAGCACAACTTAATACAGTATTTATTCTTGTATTATTTATATTTTTGATCCGAAGACTTCATAATTTAACATAGGAATTATTTCAGCCTTTACCTCCAGCGAAATAACCCTGTTACTTATTTATGTTAGAGGCTGAGTGAACCTCAAGCTTGTAGCGCTGCCGAAAGAAATACATAGATGAAGAAAATTGATGATCCTATTGGGGATCGAAATCGCGACCTTTCGGTCTGCAGTGAAACTCCTTAATAGCGACGCTGCCGCGCGTCTCAGAGGGATGGTAGTAAGTGATAATAAAAATAACTAAGACTACCCGACAATTTATTGCTCAAGCTGTATGTTCAGGAATATTATTCAAGTGAGCGTCTTAGTCTTTAGTGTTAATTCGTTCTTATATAGAACTTGTGAAAAACAATTTTTGGGGGGCAAATCGTTAAACGTAGTACAAGACATTATTGTACAGTTTTCTTCATAGACTGTGCAGTACGTGACTGATTAAAGTCATTATGCTGTGTGCAATTTAGAACTAGATGGTCGTGGAAAGGACAAATATTTTCTTATGCGCTAATTTTTGTTACAAAAATGTCAGCTTAATTTTATTATATCCCTATCTCTGTGTGTTTCGAATTACTCAATTGTAAGTAAAGGCCATTAATGTGAGATTTTAAACGAGTGCTTAAATTGCAATGGCTCTACAAATAAATCAGAATTAACTACTACATCAAAAAAGAAAAAAATAAAGCTCTCCTGAAACCACCTTTTCTTCGAACGACTATTCATTTTCTTCTCACGATGTTGCAGAACTGTAAACTTCAATGAAAACATAAAAAAAAATCCACAGCGCGACAGCCTATTAAGAGCCAGGGGGTAGACCAGCCGGCTGCTGGCCTTACATTCACATACCTCAGCAGAGGCGAACGGTCATCGAACCAGAAAGGAGGTATCGTGTTGTTAGTACAATGATCTCCTAGCCGTTATAGCTGGCTTTCTTAATGGGATTTTGCTACCTATCGTACGAGTAGCTCCCCAAACGCATCGTGATGGTGGGTGGGCACTGGTCTCATACACCGGCCAAAAACTCGTGAGAAAATTCCTTTCCCATGAGGACTCGAATCAGCTCGCGTGCCGTAACGCGGGTAGCCTACGAGGTAGGGTGCCTTAGATCACGACGTCACGGCGCGGAATTCAAGAAAGGTATTCCGTTAAAAAATTTGACTGTGTGAAGAGACTAGAGTCTTAGCGCGATATGTTTGAGTTTTTTTATATAAATGGTATTCTTCAAGCGATACACAGATAGTACCTGTTGGATTGAAATCTGGTGATCTTGATGGCCACCATAGTGCACTATTGCGTCCATGAAGGTAGCCTACTGTACATGCAATGATTTATGACAGGAGAGTTTGTTGTGTTGGAGCTCAATCGTACTTAAACCATATTTGTCTTCATAATCTTACAAGTAAACCTTCAGGTGGGATAAGAAACAAAACAAATGCCTTTATTACCGTTCGATTAAGCATTAAAACTAATGCAAAATACGTAAGTTTTACAACTCGAACGCAATGAACACCAGAGATCGCGACCAATCATATGGAAGTTGACATGAGCTACTTAGGCTAGACTGCAAACACGTATACCACGCAGCAATAATAGACGCGAGAGCTAAGACAGTGCTTCTCTAGATGCGCTGTCAGTTGTAGCTTACCTTGCAGTTTGTGTAATGTTATATACAGTGAGCTGAAGAAGATGAAACCAATGGTTAAAATTCTGGATAAACTAAAAGAAGAGGGTTTGACTGAAAGGAAGTAATGGTCTCTTAAACCAAATTGTAGTAATTTAGCAATTACTTCTAATGAGAAAATATAGTGTCGTGATGGAATTAATCAAAATCTTATTGGAATAATGAATAATCCTAATATAAGGAGACAGACTGCGAAATGTCGCGGAAGTAACTTGAAATTGTTGATGTTATATACTACTTATTAAAGAATTATGGATCGGAAGCAGTTGAAGAAAATCATACTCTGGACACTGATGATGACGAGATGTTGATGATGATGATGATGAGGACGATGACAAGTCTCATGTATGAGAATGCCTATACGCTCCGTCTCCTTCCAAAACATCCCGAGTCATGACTTTGAAGAAAATGTAAGATAATATTGGATCACCGATCAACAAAAAGAAAAAGCTTAACCAGGTCATGAAGCAGTATGAAACAAAAATTTACATGGCTAACACACGAAAATCAACTCTACGAAATGAAGCAAGCTGTCGAACAACAATACGATGTTATGAATAAAATGAAATAAGTGCACCGAAGAACATTTGAGGAATTTTGTCTCCGTTGGTTATCAAATTAAATTGTAAAAGGAAGAAACATAAAAAGAATTGCTCGCGATTTATTAGGAATAGATCAAAAGTCCTTCCTGGTTATATCGCTTTAAAATCATTATAATATTGCGAAAAATATATGAAACAAAGTGTCAGGTACACGAAGAGACAGCTCTAGAACAATCAATCCAAACTTTCAGACGTGAGTACCCGTCACTTATGGACACGTACAATGATTATCATGTGTTTAGTGCAGATGAATGTGGATTCCATAAAGGAAATGCTTTTCGGAGAACATTAGAACGTCAAGTGAACTAGTGAAGTGTATGATGTGCAACTACACATTCCTATATTATAATGCCGGTGGTTTCTAAAGCTGGAAAACTGATGCCAAAGTTACTACTGATTTTTCAAGAAACAAAAGGTATAAGTACAAGAGTTGCGGAACGCATTTCCCAGTCTGTCAACCTTGTAGTAAACTGGACCTCGTCGGGAAAAATGACCAAAAAATTATTATGAATAAAATTCTTACGAAAAATATTCCTTCCTAACATTGCAACACACAATCTTCTGCTGTTGGACTCGTATAGTATCCACTGCGACGGAAATACAGTTAAGCAAATGACAGAACAAGGGCACTATGGTCTTGGAAAATTAATGGTGAAAATCATAGGCCTACCACCAAATACGACTTATGAGCTCAACCTTTGAAGAAGTATTTTGTTCGAATTTACAAGCATGATTCGATTAATTTCTTACTGCTTAAAGCCTCGTGTTGTGCGCCGTGTATCGCACTTGTTAATTGCAGTCGAGTTGCGAAATTTGGGGATTATTCATATTTTATTATGCTGATTCCAATAATATTCGTTCCATTTCCATTGTATTTTACCTCAGGTGAAGGTTTACTTGTTAGTCGTAAATTTCCAAGGAGACACAACAAGGTGCTGTTAAGAAGCACACTTGATACTCTTATTCGATGAAAGAATTTATCTCATTTTCACATTATTTTTTGTTCTTTATTTTTTTTTTCCATGAACACGCACATGAAGACTGTGATTGAGAGTACATTGTAATCCCGCTTGAGCTGAATATCGAACTTAATTTTGTTTTTAAGATTTGCTTTTTGTAACGGAATGAAAGCTAATGTTATGGCGCATTCACAGATTCAGCTCGCTAAATATCACCTAGTTATCACCAATATCGCTGATGCTAGGTAACTACACAGATGATACATTCTCGTTAAGCAACCGATTGAAATGAAACACGCGAAAGATGATTTTCAAACATACGAATGGGTCAAGAGCCTTCGACTCCTGGTAGGATTTTCTCCAGCCGAACACTGCTTTCTGAGACTATAATTAAAACACAGTGGGACTGCCTGTATGTGAAACCGGCAAGACTGTTACTACAAACCTTCGAGCACAGGCATGTCCTGTGATATTTGCTTTAGACAGAATAACTTCTGTAATTACGTATTTCAATTTTCTCCTTCATTTTCATTTCATCATCATCATCAAATCATATTTTAATTGCTCTTTAATTTTTGTTATTCCAATTACCAATGCACGCGAAATCAAAACGTTATTATATTCCGCTTTATTTGCTGATAATTAATTTACGGCGAGTCGGCGACTTGACAATAATTTCGCTGTCGGCCGTGGAATTCACTCTTTTGACGGCATTTCGAACTAGAAAACTTCTGAGAAAAAGCAAAGGATGCCTATGATGAAAAGAATATGACGAAACGGTTTTGATTTTAGCATGGATTCACAATACGAAAAATGTCGGTTCAAATCTGTAAATCCTAAATACTTTCTGATAATATTGTGATACGTGAATTAACGCTTTTCTCCGTGATTAGATTTTGGGTCCATATTTAACACGTCACTTTACTGAAGAGGGTGGATGCCACTGAAAGATCTTAGTAATCATATTTGTTTTGTTTTAGTTGGTTATTTAACAACGCTGTATCAACTACGAATCCAGACGTTTGAGATGGGCAGGGCATGTAGCACGTATGGGCGAATCCAGAAATGCATATAGAGTGTTAGTTGGGAGACCGGAGGGAAAAAGACCTTTAGGGAGGCCGAGACGTAGATGGGAGGATAATATTAAAATGTATTTGAGGGAGGTGGGGTATGATGATAGAGACTGGATTAATCTTGCACAGGATAGGGACCGATGGCGGGCTTATGTGAGGGCGGCAATGAACCTCCGGGTTCCTTAAAAGCCATTTGTAAGTAAGTATAAACTACGAGGTTATTTAGCGTCGATGAGATTGGCGATAGCAAGATGGTAGTTGGCAAGTTGAGGCCGAGGATTCGCCATAGATTACCTGGCATTCACCTTACGGTTGGGGAAAACCTCGGAAAAAACCCAACCAGGTAATCAGCCCAAGTGGGGATCGAAGCCACGCCCGAATGCAACTTCAGACTGGCAGGCAAGCGCCTTAACTGACTGAGCCATGCCGGTGGCGTCATATTTGTTTCTTAATTATATTTTTGTGGTATGTATTAGGAGTGTTCTCTGTCGTAATTCGTGTATGTTTTCATTTCTTACTTCCGTGAGCATTTTGCATTTTACTTTAATAATTCTACGCATATTATATTGCATATTTCTTTATGAACTTATTGTTCGTGTCGGGCTGGGCGGCGCAGTCGGTAGAGTGCTGGGCTTCTGTGCCCGAGGTTGGAGGTTCGGTCCCAGCGCAGATCGATGGCATTTAAATGTGCTTAAATGCATCAGGCTCATGTCAGTAGATTTACTAGCATGTAAAAGAATTCCTGCGGGACAAAATTCCGACACCGGCGACGCTGATACAACCTGGGCAATTGCGAACGTCGTTAAATAAAAATATAATTTAAACATATTGTTCGTAAACTATGTGAAAAGACTGTCACTGCTCGAATCATGCTTTTCCTTATAAAAACTTCCCATGTGCAACGGAGAGGTAGGCTATACAGTTTTTAAGAGGTCTTGTTTTAAGACCGTGCCAATTTGTAGTATACCATGTCGATTTTCATTAAAGTTTATTCGGCAATTTCTTTGAAACTTTCGAGATTAAATCGTTTATACAAATGATTTTCCATGTTATTTCATAGCCCTGAGGACCAAGGTTTACTTACTTACAAATGGCTTTTAAGGAACCTGCAGGTTCATTGCCGCCCCTCACATAAGCCCGCCATCGGTCCCTATTCTGTGCAAGATTAATCCACTCGGTTCAAGGTTTACTGTCAGAATTTTATTTTATTCATAGATATATTCTCTTTTAAGAAATAAATTCTGTCTACCTCTTCATGTAGCCCTGGACCCCTGGCATGGCTTACGGGTCGGGTACTTGTACTTAGGTTTGTGTTCTATTTTCTATGATTTTTCAAAATTTTATTGGTGGCATGAGCGGCATTTGTGAATCTGACTTCGAAAGACGGGCCATCCTAGCTCAGCCCAGCAGCAGAACAATTTTCCATCCCTTGACGAGACCTTCAACCCCAGGGCTCGGAACCCCTGCCTAACCTATATATTGTAAAGATCGGATGCCCATCAACCCAGCCTATTTTTACCTATTGCAGATGATGACATTAGGGGGAGGTGACTTGGCTTGGCTTTACGAGAACTCGACCCAAGACGGGTCCCTACACTTAGGCACGGTTTGACTCATTGTGCGCCTTATATACTTATTTATGAGATGATTGTCCAAGTCCGACAGGTGGCCTTGGTGATATTCGTGAATCCGGTGCTGACAGGTGGGCCATTCTGCCTCAGCTCCTGACAGAGCCAGGTCACCTTTCGCGGACGATTAGTCTGATAAGCTCAAAGGGTCCGGAGCCTCAAGCCCTTCCTGATCAGCCGACGCTGACAGGTGAGCCATTCTGCCTCAACCCCTGATAGAGCCACGTCCCGTCCGCATACAAGTAGCCTGATAAGCCCCAGGAACACCAAGGCCCAAGTCTTTCTTATATCGACATTGGAAACCCGTACTACCCCCAAAACTACTTCAGCCCAGACTATTTTTACTATTACAGATGATAGATGAATTGAGGGAGGTGGAGAGTGTTGTGGAATGGTAGAAGGAAAAGGGAGTATCCCGAGAAAACCACCACAAATTTGATCACAACCTGGCCAGGAATCGAACCCGGGATGCCTGGATGGAAGACCAACGCGCTCGCACTTGATCTAGGAGAAGGTGGAGAGTACTGTTGAAATGCAAGAATGAAACCGAAGTAGGGCTACTCCGAGAAGAACACTTTGCAAAGTCTGCTTTGTCCACCACAAATTCTACCACGGCCAGGCCGGGGATCGAGCTCTGGGCCGTCTGAACAGAACAGAAGCTTTGAGCCCAACACGCGTCTACCCTGAACCCTTGTTACTAGGTACTTATTCCAAGAACAGACTACCTTGGTATTATTCTTAGTATTCATCCGCTTTCAAAATAAATACCAAATATAAAAGTAGCTTTTCTTTTACATAACGTTTTACTTATGAGTGAAGTTACAGCTATGTTTCATCGTATTTAATAAATAGAATTCAATTTTTAATTTCAAATAAAACAAGGTTATGGTTCCCAAATAAGAAACTATATCTTCCTGCTCCGCGACAGTGTTTCGACTGGGAGCCAATCACGGCTATGACAACCACATGCTTGTGTTTACATTGGATTTTTCTTACAGTGAAAAGAGTATAGGCCTATACTCTATTTTTTTTCATGGAGTGCAGTTTCATAGAAAGGACTTTGCCGACAGACCTTCTACTGCCCCCTACTAATTGGTTGTCATAAATGTCTTCCTTATTGTGACGGAAATCATGTCTTCTCCTGTCAGTAACCAATCACAACCCTCGTTCAGAAGAATTGACAGGTTCCCGTCAAATCTACGTGGAGGCAGAGTTGTCGCATCTTTTCCGAATTCCAAGAATCCCGTCAGTCTCATTTCAAGGGTCACCAGGATTGTGGCAACTGTGCAATGTTGGGACGAGGGGACAGGATGGAATTGTCAGAGGTGTTTGTGTAGGAAGTCATAAATCTGTAAGTGGGTTTTCAAAGGAGCCACCGAACTGCACACCTTGAAATAAAATAAGGTATACCTGGTCGATCGGCTCTTTACCTCCCCAGGGAGAGTCGGTGATTTTCATTTTCAAACTTTCTTTAAAAGAGCTCCACTTGGAGTTATTTTCATGCCGGATATGCAGTTACGCATAGCTGAATTCAGGCATCAAGGAAATAGAAAACTTAGCATGTTGTACACAAGGTACTGCTTTCTGGATATTCCAAACGCATAACTTTTTCTTCGTTTCTTTCCTCGTTCCTTCCTAAACTCCACTTTAAATTTGCTTCCTTCATTTCTTATTTTTGTTGTTTTTCTATTTCTTTCTTTCTTTCTTTCTTTCTTTCTTTCTTTCTTTCTCGCTTTAATTCCTACTTTCATTCATTCTCTCTCATCTTCTACATTTTAACATTGAATAACGTTTATCTACGAGCCTGCGCTAGACATCAAATGGAAGTCACGCTGACGCCTAACATAGTGAAAATATTTCAGTAACTCAGTATCTGTAAAAGATAGACATCACAAACTAGTATGAAAATCAAAAGAATAAATTGATAATTTTTATTACTCGACCAAGGCGAGTGGAGCCGCGTGCGTATTGTGAACTATCGCGAAGAATGGAGAAACAAAGGAAATAAACTAGAAAAAAGAGAGAGGAAAAAAAAAAGAACCAAAGGTATCAAACATGAAAAAATGGACAGTGCGATCTCGGTTCTCAAGTTATTGATAACGCTACGTAATGTATTATACAGAGTGGAAGTGAAATAATCCAGCAGATTGAAAGGGACGATAAGTTACAATTAAATTAATAAAAAAAACTATATTACGTTTTTGGTTAAATGAATGGTTAATTGGAAAATTAAGTTGGAAGTTTCAGCAGTCCGGCAACATCGCCACTTTTTTCTTCTAGTAATTACAGATGTAAGAGATCAATGAACTCAGGTCTGCCTTAGTGAACTACCCCCCACCTCCCTTTCTGGCTACAATGTTGCAAGCTGGCTGCATCGGTCAGTGGCTTCAAATTAGTGATGTTTAAATTAAATTTACGTGAAAGCCGTTCAAGCTATTGAAATACGCCAGAGGGATAAACGATTCTTTATTAGATTTCCTATCGATATGCAGTAGACATTTCCTACTTGAATGCAGGATACAGGTTTTATTGTATCCGCAGTATACTGCTCAGTGTTTACATTAGAGGCATACTCCATCCTTTGCACGCCCCCTTCTCATACAGTCTATACCGCGTGCGCAGTAAACCTTGCGATTCTCGTGGCAATTCCAGAAGTCTAAATATAGGTGTGAAAAGCTCGTGTTTACTTACGTATATCACTCCAATTTGTATACAGCTCGTTTATTTTCCTTTAGGCCTATATCTTTCGTAACTTTACTTTTCCTCCATTCCTTTACTGTCTCGTTAGTTATTCCTTTCGGCAGATTTCTATGGAATGAGACGGAGGACACAGCGAGTTTCGTTCGGGAGGTTTGACGCTACAAACCAAAATTTACGTGTGTGGCCAGGGCACGTATTTTAACACGCATGCACTCACTCTTAAAAATACACGTACACATGCGGCTTACGGCGGCTGCAGACTCGAGTTCAAATCTCGGCGATGGTAGAATTATATTTGTGGTGGATGAAGTCATAGTTGTAAGGGTTTTTCTCGGGATTCTCCCTTTTTTTCGCCATTCCACCAACACACTCCACATCTTTCATTATCATTTCTGTTTCGTAGAACGTCATCACTTGTGTTGAAGACTAGTCTGTGAGGGACGGCAGATCATCACCACAGTTATGATTAGACTTCTGGAATTGCCACGAGAATCGCAAGGTTTACTGCGCACGCGGTATAGACTGTATGAGAAGGGGGCGTGCAAAGGATGGAGTATGCCTCTAATGTAAACACTGAGCAGTATACTGCGGATACAATAAAACCTGTATCCTGCATTCAAGAAATATAATGAATAATTATTGAAGTAGGAAATGTCTAAACATGTAAATACACAATTATTTTATAGTGAGATATTTAACTCTTAAAATTTAATATAAGATACATCATCCTTGAATATGTGCATTGCAGTGAAGAGTTACGTACATTTTGAGCGACTGCAAAGTAACCTCATCCGATGGTCACTTAAACAGTTTTTATTTTGGGAAAATGTACGTTCAACATCACACGATGTAATACGTACATATTTGAAGAACGGAAAGTCACTACTTTTTAGTACACCAACTTCAGATGTCTTGTCGTGACCTGATGGTACATCATTTATAATACGAGTTGTGGATAGGCAGAATTTTTAGCAATAATGTTTCTCAACTTACATTTCACTTTTCTGAAATTAGTGAATTGTTATTTTGGATAACGGTTTGTGATGCTTTGTACACTATATTAAGGGCTTCTGAGAGTTGTAGTTCAGACGATTCTAACAGGATGATGCTTTTGGACACGATTTTAAAATTAGAATCAATGAACAAAATATCTTCCAATAGCTGTTCAGAAGGCAATGATTTTACAGCTGCAACAGCGGAACTGTCTGTGCTATCCAACGCATCAATTACCTCCATTATTTTGCCGTAATGTTCTGCATAATAATTAACAGCATCCAACCACGTTCCCCAACGGGTCAAGACTGGCTGCGGGGGTAAGGGTATTTCAGGGGCAATTATTTGGAACAGCAATACTCTCATTGTAGTATGTTTGATTGAATTCTTGTGTGCACTGAACAAATGTTAAGCTTTGACTATTCCAACCACAGTAATGCAAAAACAAGTGCTTACATAGGTATACATTAGCTGTAGCTGCTCTATCTATTTGGATCGGTCACATCTCTTAACATGAACTGCTTATACTACGAGACCGGGAGTCGCCCACTTCATTTATACTACCGTACATCAACAACCTGATTGCATACTGCGTGTGGCAATTCAACGAAGTCTAGTTATGATATAAGGTTTAGAAAAATAGAGAATAATACTAGTGTGATGGATCGTGGAGCGGGCTTAGTCGGGCAGCACTGTTAGCACGCAACTCATTTCATCACAGGTGCACAAAAAGCTTCTTTTGGATGCTGTGCTTAGAGATATTTTATGTCCCACCCGATAAGCACTTCTATAGGCTTACCTTTGTGTGGTAGTGTGAAATTGTGTTTACTAACTGCAATCTATTTGGAGGTTGTCTTGCAACTTCGCATTTGTCTGTGAAATTAAAAGAATTGAAGACATTGATATGTAGCGTTTCTACGAAGTTCATCCACAAAACGTGAATCTATGAACAGTTTAATTTTATAGAAAAATTTAATAGGATATGAAGATATTACTAAATTTGCCACAATAGGTATAGTAATACACTTAAATCTAGCATATAAGAAGTCAAAAGGAGGATAGCAATGACAAAGGAAGCTTTTAATAGAAAAAGGCGCATCTTCTGCGGACCTCTGGAAAATGAACTAAGGAAGAGACTAATGAAGTACTTTGCGTGGAGCGTGAAATTGTATGGTGCAGAAACCTGGACATTACGACGAAGTAAAGAGAAATGAATAGAAGCATTCGAAATGTGAATATGAAGAAGAATGGAGCGTGTGAAGTGGACAGACAGAATAAGAAATGAAGTTGTGTTGGAAAGAATGGGTGAAGAAAGAATGATGCTGAAACTGATCAGAAAGAGAAAAAGGAATTGGTTGGGTCACTGGCTGAGAAGAAACTGCCTACTGAAGGATGCACTGAAAGGAATGGTAAACGGGAGAAGAGTTCGAGGCAGAAGAAGATATCAGATGATAGACAATATTAAGATGTGGATCATATGAGGAGACTAAGAGGAAGGCAGAAAATAGGAAATATTGGAGAATGTTGGGTTTGCAGTGAAAGACCTGTCCGTGGGCAAAACACGTGTGTGTCTTTCTGTCTCTGTTTGTCTGTCTCTCTCCCCCTCTCTCTCACTCCCTCTTTCTCTCCGTCTCTCTCTCTCTCTCTCTCTCTCTCTCTCAGAACTCGTGCAGGACATGGTCCGCGAGAAGGAATCTAGGATGAGGAAATAAATGATCGACGGTAATTTTCTCAAAAATTATTTTTATTTAGAGCCAGAATTTTTTTTACATTTAGTAAATCTATACTATGAAACCCCGGCTTTATCATTCATTTGAACAAAACGAAGTTAAGGTTTTTTGTCCTTAAAATGGCTTGGCTTAGCATGAGTTCTCGAACTCTGTATTAAGTGACAAATGTCATCACTAGACCATTGGGAAGAGTTAGACTGCACCTTAGTATACAAGAAACATTTCGTAGAAAAACATCTTCTTTACATATAATTATATTACTTAAACTATATTAATATCTGAAGGAATTAACGCCTTCTTGTTTCGAACTTTTTTCTGCATTGAGCAAAGTCTAATTGGGATTTCCCTGTCTCTTATTGGGTAAAAAAATCCTAATAGAACTGATATTCAACCCTTGTGGTGAATTTCGGTGACGTCCGGAGAGCCTATCTAGTCAAATTCACTCTCCTCACCTCCATATTGGGGCACCCTGGGATCTTTTAAAATGCGAGAGAGTGGTGTGCGGAAAGCAACGTGAAGCTACGGCATTTATCTTTCCCAAGAGAAACTGTAAACATGACATGCTGTAATGCTGGGTTTGCAGTGGATTCAATTAGTTTTCATCCGACTTTACTCGTATGTTATTAAGTTATTAGGTACACTTTAGTCGTCCGATGATTATTCAGATATTGACGGGCGTAACGCAGCATTCATCGTAATATCTGATCCCCAAGTGTTATTTATTAATGATTTTCTAATAATATTAAATAAAACTCTCATTTCATGGTCTCATTGGGTTGTCCGACATTTTGTATTTCGGTTTGGTATTCCCATCCACAAGTTAACAAGTACCGGTACATTAAGGAGTATATCTAATTGGTAAGTTCTACTGTTACTGTTTACACCTGTTTACTTTTGCAAAAATTGGCTAATAATATAATTAATAGAAAGGCTTATTACTAAGTAGGAAGTACAGAAATGATACTTCGAAAAAGCCTGCAACAATAGTCATTGTTAAGCAGCGCTCTCTGCTGTTAGTCTGGCGAACCACTTCCGTTTATTGTGTAAACAAGAGACAAGCGCTCCTAATTACAGCCACCTGAAGTCCAGAAGGAAGCAAATGTTTCCTTTAATGAGCATTTGGAAGATTAGTTTCCCAAAACACGTCATTGTTTCAACGGAAATTCCTTGTTTTGAATGCAAATTTGGGATCTGGGTGACAGCTCTTCTGTTCTGGAGCGTGGCGCGATTCTCGGAAGTTGACTGTTGGAAAACGTTGCACCATCTGATGTCATATCCGCAATTATATGTTCATTTGTGTCTCCATATTGTTGTTGCAGGTTTGTCTGCTAATGGAAAAAAGAAAACTCATTTTATTTATGGTTTTCTAAATAAAGTTCCAAAATGCCGAATATACTGAAGTTGAGACGGAATTTCAAAATAGCGAGTATTTACAACTTAAGTCGCGTCTACGACGCAGTCTTAGGCTGGGTCTTAACGGGCGAATAAAATGTCCGACACTAGGGTAAAACGGCCAGGAGGTGTCTGAAATCTAGTGTCGGACATTTTACTCTCCTGTTAAGACTCAGCCTACGTCGAACTGCTAGAACAAGTACTCCTAGGAGCGTAGTTAAAAATCTAAAGTTTCCAGTTTGAGTTTTTGGTGGACAAAAATTGTATTTGGCAATTGGATATTGCGTGATACACTTTGAATAATTTCATCATCTTTCCAAGAATTATCTCCGTTGCCCTGTTGCAGTGTAGATCCTTTTCCATATGCGATTATCGTCTAAGACTTCAATGTGGTCTGCAGCTTTGGCGCATAACTCATAAGTGGGAAATCTTGAATCGATAAAATCAATATAACCAATCAACTACAAGCCATTGGATTAAAAACAAGTTTTGTTGCATCCTTAGTTGTTTATTATGTTTATCTTTAATCAAAAGATTATAAATATCAGGTGCAGCAGTATACGCAACGGGGCGATAAATTTAAACGTTGCATGGACTTCATTCTTGAATTCCGCGTGGACATGGATATTTGTCTGTTGTAAATATGATATCTGTGTTGTTGTCTTTGGTTGTAACTCTGCGTCTTGCACACCCCACTGCGTGTATGTCGAGTTTAGATAGAAAAATCGAAAAAATTAAATGTCTCAATTAATCCTGCTACTACTTGTAGGAAAACAACTTTACAAGATGTATGGGTATATGGATGGACGCGATATCCACCGTAGTAACACTTAATATATTCTTTTGTAATCGTTGGAATAATCAATTTACTGTTTGTAAATAGAGGCAACAGAAATTTAAATTCGTTATTACAACATTGAAATAAAAAAATGTAGTTGAACTGGGAGAAAATTAGTAATACTTCCAAAATTAGCTAATCATACTTAAATTCTTATTTTGTGCGATTTCTGATGGGCAGTATGATTGTGGAATATCCTGTCATTCTTATTTTCTGTAGATTGGTTATTTCTACATCATATCTGTATACTGTATCACCTTTCGTGGCAGCTCTTTAAATTTCAAAATATACAGTAAATTCATAATTACATTGCATAGCAGTCAAAGTTTGCGAAAGAAACTTAATGGAAAACAAATACTTTATCGAAAATTTCACTGAAAATTACATTCTTTCGCAATATACATTGTATGCAGCAACAAAGGTATAAAAAATTAATAATCAAGCGAGCGTAACAGATCCAATAAAATGCACGATTCTTCCTGTCAGGAACGATACTAGCTTCAGATCGTAAATATCATTTTGAGGAGCCAAATTACAAATGAAGAGTCCACTGCAAGAATGATGGATGTCATTTGGAATACATTTTTCAGGAGAAGCAATTGAAACTGCACTCGTGAACAGCGAATATTTTCAAAGTCCACTTCGGGTCGCGGCGATGTTACACGATGCATGTGCTTGTACAAGCAATTCCGAAACTATGAAAGTGTTCCATATCTGCGCCTCGTAGACCAGCGGTAGAGTGCTTGTTTAATGATTCAAACGTTGTGGGTTCGGGCCTTCTTCAAGTTTTCATTTTATTTTTTAATCGTTCTTTAGCGATGTAAATGCTATTCAAATTATCATTTATATTCAGTTATCGTTCTTTATGGATATCACGTTATTTATATTTTGTTATCGTTCTTTAGAGATATGAATAAAATTCAAGTCATCATTTGTATTCTGTTATCGTTTTATAACGATATGAATAATAATAATTATTATTATTGTATCTCCAATGGGGGTTAGCCCTATTTTACATATATATGTTAGGGCTATAGTTTCATACACAAAAAAGATAAGCATAAAGAGAGATGGAAAAGAAAATGAAATTAGCTTACGCGATGTAAACAAAACATAAACAAACCGTAAATTAGGCATTGCGATTGCAAAACAAATATCAGGTATCAATTTGAAACATACAAAAACATTAACAACACACATACGTAACACTTCTATAACACAAATATGCAGCTTTCCGTACCATACATCATAAATCAATACACAATAGTCACACAAACACAATCAAACTATAATTACGACATTGCGACGACATCAAGCATCCCATAACTGACTCACATACATAACAAATCAAGCATCCGTTACAACACATACACTTAAACATAGTAACCACACTTTTAAAAGTTACAAATTTGGCTCCAAGAAGAATAAATAGGACACTGTTACTAATTACAATTCTTCTACAATTTCTTAAATACATCTGTAATAAATCTGTGAAATTCCGATATGAATAATATTCACGTTTTTTATATTCTGTTATCATTCTTTAGCGATATAAATAATATTCAAGTTATCATTTATATTCTGTTTTCCTTCATTAGCATTATAAAATAATATTCAAGTTATTTATATTGTTATTGTTCTTTCGCAATATAAATAATCTGTAATTATTACAACACAAATAAACATCTTTCTTTGTAATGTAGGTTATTTTATTTAGATAATTAAATACATATTATATAATATCTTATATTAATTAAACAAACCGATATTTATCATTTATATTCTGTTATCGTTCTTTAGTGATACTGTATAAATAATATTCAAGTTATTTATATTGTAATCGTTCTTTAGCGATATAAATAACATAAATTTAATATTAGGTTTGGAAAAATCCAGTTGCATAATACTGGTATTAGTTTTTCTTTTTGTATTATTACATTATACTATCTTGAACCATAATAAAATGAAAAGGAGTAACGAGGAATTGAACCTGAGACGTTGACATCTAAATTCCTACGTTCGTCCGCTGAGCTACGAGGGCAAAAGTGTGGAAACATTTTCGGAAAAATTGGCCCAATCACACTCTAAGATTTTCTGATGATTCGTAGAAGCTAGTCCAGGATGCGGGGGGCAAAGGCTAATTGAGACTTCCCGGTCTCTGATCGGGTCAAACATCCTGATAGAAATAATATTTAACCCTTGCCGTGACTTTCGGTGAAGTCCGGAGGGCCCAATTAGTCAAATCCACTCTCCTCATCTCCACGCTTGGGCCCCCTGGGATTTAATAAGAGATAGTGGTGTGCGGAAAGCAACGGGATGTTACCACATTTAGGCCTATCCTTCCCAAGAAAAACTGCAAACATAAACAAATGAAGCTTTTAATAGAAGAAGAAGGATCTTCTGCGGACCTCTGGAAAAAGAACTAAGGAAGAGACTAGTGAAGTGCTTTGTGTGGAGTGTGGCATTGTATGGGGAAGGAACATGGACATTACGACGAAATGAAGAGAAACGAATTGAAGTATTTGAAATGTGGATGTGGAGAAGAACGGTGCGTGTGAAGTGGACAGACAGAATAAGAAATAAAATTGTCTTTGAAGAAGTGAGTGAAGAAAGAATGATGCTGAAACTGATTAGAAAGATAAGAAGGAATTGGTTGGGTCTCTGGTTGAAAAGAATAATAGACGACATTAGGATATGTGGATCATATGAGGAGACTAAGAGGAAGGCAGAAAATAGGAAAGATTGGAGATTGCTGGGCTTGCAATGAAAGACCTGCCCATGGACAGAACACTTATGTATGTATGTTCAGAATGCCTGGAATATCGTGTCTAAGAACAGTCGCTATTTGCAAAGACTAGTCGATTCCATGCCCACTCGACTGCAAGATGATCGAGATAAGAGGAAGATAGACTAAATATTGAATTGTGGCTTTTTGTTTTGTTTTTTGAACGCTTAATTGTTTGAATGTTTAAGGCCGACGCCAGTAAATTTGTTTTGTTTATGCCACGAAAGATATTTTTATTGAGAATAAAATCTTTTTTCTTTCCATTTGCAGCCACAATATCATAATGATAAAGTCATGGCATAATATATTAATGAACCTGATGTTAATTACTAAAATAATCGTAAAAGTGAAAGGAGCCTTTATGTATAGTTCGTCTCTCTCAAAACCAGAACAAAAAAGAACATAAAAAGCACGAGGTCGTAGTGGAACACAGGACCTCTCGAATAAGAGGCCTGAACGCTACCATTACGCTATCGAATAACACACAGAGTACTTCAATTATAATTGTAGATATCAGGCAACGTGGTCCAACAACATGTAACATCGCCTGTCTCCGAATTGTAGCGAAGATACCCGAAGGGAACTTTGTTTCAGGAGAGCGGCCACTTTTTCTTTTGACAACCGAACATTCTATATGTCTTAAGCTATGCATTGACAGTCTTGGTTCATTTTCGACAAGAAAGTGACATCCATCATTCTTGCAGTAGACTCTTCAAATTTATTATCAGCAATCCCATACTTATGTATTGATCTAGTACAACGAGTATCAGTTGGTTTCGCTGTAGTATGAATCAGAATTGGTTTCTGATTTTAATGCTGAATACAGAAGTGGTGGTTTTACATTAATTTTTTTGGCCGAATATGCTAGTATTTTATTTATGAGTAAGATTAGATAATCTGACATATTTAAAATCAAATAATCAAAAAAATTCCATTATTTGATATTCTTGGGTATTTATCAAAATCAGAAAAAATATTCAAAACTGATAGATTTTTCTTAGTTCTGAATGAAATGTGATCACATAGTTATAAAACCCAAATTGTGAGTAAAAATCCGAATAACTACGGTAAAGTAAATAGCAAGGATAAGAACAAGCAAGAGGAACGATAAGAGCAATCAAGAAGAAAAATGGTAAAGAAGATGAAAGACAATGATAAACAACAGCATGTGTAAGGATAAGTAAGAGGAATTACAATGATAAACAAGGAAAGGATAAGAGCTATAAGTAAGCAGACGGAGAATAATAAAGATGAAAGATAAGGATAATAAGAGGAATAATAACAATGAGGAAAAACTAAATATAGGAAGGCAGAAGACTAAGAATTAGCAATATGAAAGATAAGGATAAACAAGCGCTAGCATAAGGATAAGGAAGAATTATAACTTTATAAGTAAGCACAATGACAAGAATTAACACGATGAAAGATAAGGATAAACAAGAGGAAGGATAAGAATAACGAAGAAGAAATACTGTATAAGAGAGCGGAAGGATATGTATAGGCACTAAGCAAGATAAAAAGATAATATTTACACGAGAAAAGATACGAACTATAAGAATGCACAAGGATGAGGATCAGCAAGATGAAAGATAAGGATAAACAAGAGGAAAGATAAGAATAAATAAGAAGTACAAGAAAATGGAGGGATAAGAATAAACGGGATGTAAGATAAAGTTAAACAAGAAGAAGGACAAGAGAAAAACTGTAATAAAGCAAACGGATAAAAATAAGCAAGATGAAAGATAAGGATAAACAAGAAGAATACGAATAAGGAGTAAGATAATAAATCAAAAGAATAAGAATAAGCAAGATGAAAAATAAGGATAGGTCTAAACAAGAGGAAGAATAAGAATAAGGAGGAATTATAATAAAGCAGAAGAATAGGAATAAGGAAGAAGATCTGTAAGAAAGCAGAAGGATGAGAATAAGCAAGATAAAAGATAAGAGTAAACAAGAAGAGTAAGAGTAAAGATGAAGAGCTATTAAAAAGCAGAAGGAATAGGATTAGCAAGATGAAATATAAGGATAAACTAGGGGTAACAATAAGGAAAAATAACTATAAGAAAGCAGAAGTATAGAAATAAGAAGGAAGAGCTATAAGAAAGTACGAGGATAAGGATAAGGAAGAAGAACTATAAGAAAGCAAGATGGAATGAGCAAGAGGAAAGATAAGGGTAAACGAGAGACAGGATGAGAATGTGGTGGAATAACTATAAGAAAGCAAAAGCATAGGAATAAGGAAGAAGAACTATAAGAAAGCAGAAGGATAAAAATAATAAAGGAGGACTATAAGAAAGCAGGAGGACAAGAATAAGCAAAATGAAAGATAAGGTGTAAACAAGGGGAATAGTAAGAATAAAGAGGAAGAGCTATTAGAAAGCAGAATGATATTAATTAGCAAGATGAAAGATGAGAATAAGGAGAAGTAGGCTAACTATAAGAAAGCAGAAACATAGGAATAAGGAGGAAAAACTATAAGAAAGTAGGAGGGTAAGGATAAGGAAAAAGAACTATAAGAAAGTAGGAGGGTAAGAATAAGGAGGAAGAACTATAAGAAAGCAGTAGGATAAGAATAAGAAGGAAAAACTGTAAGAAAGCAGACAGATAAGAATGAGGAAGAATTGTAAGAAAGTAAAATAATAAGAATAAGGAGGAAGAGCTATAAGGAAGCAGGAGGATAAGAATAAGGAGGAAGAAATAATAAGGGTAAGGAAGAAAAAGAGTAAGGATAAGCAAGAGAAAGAATAAGGATATGCAAGAGAATTTATAAGGATAAGCAAGAGAAAGAATAACGATAAGCAAGAGAAAGAATAAGAATAAGGAGGAGAAATAATAAGGATAAGCAAGAGAGAGAATAAGGATAAGCAAGAGAAAGAATAACGATAAGCAAAAGAATTTATAAGGATAAGCAAGAGAAAGAATAAGAATAAGGAGGAGAAATAATAAGGATAAGCAAGAGAGAGAATAAGGATAAGCAAGAGAATTTATAAGGATAAGCAAGAGAAAGAATAACGATAAGCAAAAGAATTTATAAGGATAAGCAAGAGAAAGAATAACGATAAGAAAGAGAAAGAATAAGAATGAGGAGAAAGAATAAGGATAAGCAAGAGAAAGAATAAGGATAAGCAAGAGAATTTATAAGGATAAGCATGAGAAAGAATAACGATAAGCAAAAGAATTTATAAGGATAAGCAAGAGAAAGAATAACGATAAGCAAAAGAATTTATAAGGATAAGCAAGAGAAAGAATAACGATAAGAAAGAGAAAGAATAAGAATAAGAATAAGGAGGAGAAAGAATAAGGATAAGCAAGAGAAAGAATAAGGATAAGCAAGAGAATTTGTAAGGATAAGCAAGAGAATTTATAAGGATAACCAAGGGAATTTATAAGGATAAGCAAGAGAATTGATAAGAATAAGGAAGAGAAAGAATAAGGATAAGTAAGAGAATTTATAAGGATAAGCAAGGGAATTGATAAGAATAAGCAAGAGATCTGACAAGGATAAACAAGAGAAACAATAAGGATAAACAAGAAGGATAAGGATAAGCAAGAGAAAGGATAAGGAAGAGGAAGGATAATGATGAGCGAGAGGAAGGATAATGATGAGCAAGAGGAAGAATAAGTATAACCAAGAGGAAGGATAAGGATAACCAAGAGGAAGGGTGAAGATAAGCCAGGGGAAAGAAATGATAAATACTCAAGAGGACTGATAAATATAAGCAAGAGAAGTAATAAGGATAAGTAAACTGAAGAATAAGGATAAGCAACGGGTAGAATACAGGTAAGCAATGGGACGGTTAAGAATAAGGAAAAGGTGGATAAAGATAAACAAGAGGAAGGATAAGGATAATCAAGAGAAAGGTTAAATATAACATAAGCCAGGGGAAGGATAATGATAATCAAGAAGGGAGATAAAGATAAGCAAGAGAAGAATAAGCATAAGGAAGAGTAAGAATAAGCAAAAAGAGGGATGAGGATAAGCAAGAGAAACGATGAGGATAAGCAAGAAGAAGGATAAGGATAAGCAAGAGGAAGGATAAGGACAAGCAAGAGCAGGGATAAGGATAAGCAAGAGGAAGGGTAAGGGTAATCAAGAGGAGGGATAAAGATGAGCAAGAGTAAGGCCTAAGGATAAGCAAAAGGAGCGATGAAGATAAGCAAGAGGGACGATAAGGATAAGCAAGAAGAGGGATAAAGATAAGCAATAGTAAGGATAAGCAAAAGGAGCGATGAAGATAAGCAAGAGGAACGATGAGGATAAGCAAGAGGAACGATGAGGATAAGCAAGAGGAGGGATAAAGATAAGCAATAGTAAGGATAAGCAAAAGGAGCGATGAAGATAAGCAAAAGGAACGATGAGGATAAGCAAGAGGAACGATGAGGATAAGCAAGAGGAGGGTTAAAGATAAGCAATAGTAAGGATAAGCAAAAGGAGCGATGAAGATAAGCAAGAGGGACGATAAGGATAAGCAAGAGAATGGATAAAGATAAGCAATAGTAAGGATAAGCAAAAGGAGCGATGAAGATAAGCAAGAGGAACGATGAGGATAAGCAAGAGGAACGATGAGGATAAGCAAGAGGAGGGTTAAAGATAAGCAATAGTAAGGATAAGCAAAAGGAGCGATGAAGATAAGCAAGAGGGACGATAAGGATAAGCAAGAGAAGGGATAAAGATAAGCAATAGTAAGGATAAGCAAAAGGAGCGATGAAGATAAGCAAGAGGAACGATGAGGATAAGCAAGAGGAACGATGAGGATAAGCAAGAGGAGGGTTAAAGATAAGCAATAGTAAGGATAAGCAAAAGGAGCGATGAAGATAAGCAAGAGGGACGATAAGGATAAGCAAGAGAAGGGATAAAGATAAGCAATAGTAAGGATAAGCAAAAGGAGCGATGAAGATAAGCAAGAGGAACGATGAGGATAAGCAAGAGGAGGGATAAAGATAAGCAATAGTAAGGATAAACAAGAGGAGTGATAAAGATAAGCAATAGTAAGGATAAGCAAGAGGAGGGATAAAGATAAGCAATAGTAAGGATAAGCAAGAGGAGGGATAAAGATAAGCAATAGTAAGGATAAGCAAGAGGAGGGATAAAGATAATCAAGAGGAACGATGAGGATAAGCAAGAGGAGGGATAAAGATAAGCAATAGTAAGGATGAGTAAGAGAAGGGATAAAGATAAGCAAAAGGAACGATGAGGATAAGCAAGATGGTGGATAAGGATAAGCAATCAATATCAAAGATTGATAGGAAAAGTTAATGATAAGGTGAAGAGGATAAAGTTGAAGTTAAGGAAGAGTAATATAGAGAATAAGTATGGAATGGAAAACAATAAAGCTAAGGAGAAGAAACATTCCAGATAAGCATGATTTCGATCAGGAAAAGATGATGAATACGATAGGAATGAGAAAAGGCAACAATAGGAAATATCAAAAGAAAAGAAAGATTGAAGATAATGACGAGGAAAGATAACAAGTCTGAAAATAAAATATAACGATATGGAACATGAGAGGAATGGTGGCAAAGATAATGAAGAAGGATAAGAGAAAGCACAAAATAATAATGTCGAATAACGATTGTGATAAGGAAGAATGACAAAAGTAAAAATAAACAATAGTGTTAGGAGTAAGCAAGTCTTAAAGGGATATTAAAGAAGAAAGTTGAGGCAAAAATGAAGAAATGCATTGATATAAATTGTGTAACATTAAGGATAAGAAATATGATGGATGATTGTAAGTGATAAACACGATGAAGGGCAAGGAAGATGAGGACCAAGAAGGATGATATAAAAGGACAAGGGTGGATGAATGCAATTATAATAATGATACAGGTATGGAGGAAGGAGGAAATTAATAAAATAAAACAAGATAAGTAAGAGAGTAAGAAAAAAGCGGATGAAATATAATAAAGGACGAAAATAAGGAAACAAATGCGAATAGAAAAAATGGGAGGATTAAGAATTAGAAAAAAGTACAGATATTTTATGAGTAAACAGAAGGGTATAACAATAATTTTATTCCCAAGATGCGTCATAGAGTCCCGTTACGAGTCTAATTGACTGTCTCTATTTTCATTTCGTTTATTATATTCCATAGATCTGGTAGCCACAGGCGTAGCTCAGACGACAGGAGCGTTTGTCTGATGATGTGGAGTTGCGCTCGGGCGTGGGTTCGATTCATACTTGGGGTGATGACCTGTTTGGGTTTTTTCCGAGATTTTCACAAAGAATAAGGCGATTGTCAGGTAATCTGTAACGAATCATCTCGCCAAATACTTACTCACTGTCACGAATTCCATCGGCGTTAAATAACCTAATATTTGATACAGCATCGTAATTACGCCAATTTGAAATGTGTCAGAACTTTCTGCCGAACCCATTATATAGTCTAATAAATAATAATAATAATAATAATAATAATTGTTATTGTTGTTGTTTAGTCAACTGCCCGAAGACAGGTCTGAACCTCATAAGTGATACCAAGAAGGCACCACTTATGAGGCACCTAGACCAGGAGATAATGGGGTAGGGTGGCCAGTTCTTTTCCCCCTCCATTGCATATATCGCCGTCTAGCTACATATATTACACTAGTCAGACTTCAAATGCATATAAAGAATTAATTATTATTAATACATAGTAAGTAGATTAATTTAAGTTACAACCATAAACTTTTCATCGGTTGAATGGAGGTATGAAGAGGAGAAAATTGGTTAATTTATAAAATTTGAGAAACCTCTTCAAGGATGTCATTTTATGCACAGCTGTTATTCTTAGGGCTTTATTTTGTAAAACAAAAGTATGTTAAACTTCAGATGATTTTTTTTTTACTTAATTACTGTGATAGCGAGACGATATTTGGCGAGATGAGGCCGAGGATTCGTCATAGATTATCAGACATTTTCCTTACGGTTGGGAAAAATCTCAGGAAAAAACCCAACCAGGTAATCAGCCCAAGCGGAAATCAAACCCACGCCCGAGCGCATCTCCGGATCGGTAAGCAAGCGCCTTAGCCGACTGAGCTACGCCAGTTATCAGATGTTTTAACCCAGAATATTATTTAATTCATATTTTATTGTAGAATGAAAGTATGCAAAATATGTCATAAGAGTGTTTATGTCGCCAATAGGGTCAAAATTCGGCAAAAAATCGTGGTTGTATCATCAACTTCCTAAATAATGTTTCTCCTTATACTACAGAGAGGTGACAAACGTTTAATAGCCTATAACTAGTGCGGAGCATCCGGTTTCATTTCGTGGTGCTCTTTCTCTGCACTTCCAGTCACTCATCCGTAATCCTGCTCTTTTCAAGATTTTCCTATTTCGAGGTGGTATAACAGGTTTTTCCTCAAGGGCAGGTCTTTACTGTAAACCCAGCACTCTACAATCTTTCCTATTTTCCGCCTTCCTCTTAGTCTCCGCATATTATGATCTAGTATCTTAATGTTGTCTAGATATTTTCATTTACCCGAACTTTTCTTCCGTTCACCATTCCTTCCTGTGCAACCTTCAGTAGGCAGTTTCTTCGTATTATTATTATTATTATTATTATTATTATTATTATTATTATTATTATTATTACTTACAAATGGCATTTAAGCAAAACGGAGTTCATTGCCGCCCTCACATAAGCCCGCCATCGGTCCCTGTCCTTGCAAGATTAATCCAGTCTCTATCATCATACCCCATCTCCCTCAAATCCATTTTAATATTATCCTCCCATCTGCGTCGCGGCCTCCCCAAAGGTCTTTTCCCCTCCGGTCTCCCAACTAACATTCCATATGCATTTCTGGATTTGCCCATACGTGCTACATGCCCTGCCCATCTCAAACGTCTGGATTTAATGTTCCTAATTATATCAGGTGAAAAATACAAAACGTGCAATTCTGCGTTGTGTAACTTTCTCCATTCTCCTGTAACTTCATACCTCTTAGCCCCAAATATTTTCCTAAGAACCTTATTCTCAAATACCCATCTCTGTTCCTCTCTCAAAGTGAGAGTTCAAGTCTCACAACCATACAGAACAACCGATAATATAACTGTTTTATAAATTCTAACTTTCACATTTTTTGACAGCAGACTAAATGACAAAAGCTTCTCAACCGAATAATATCATTATTTCCCATATTTATTCTGCGTTTAATTTCCACCCTAGTCACATATATTTGTTACTATTGCTCCAAGATATTTGAATTTTTCCATCTCTTGGAAGGATATATTTCCAATTTTTATGTTTCTATTTCGTACAATATTCTGGTCACGAGACATAATCATATACTACGTCTTTTCCGGATTTACTTCCAAACCTATCGCTTTACTTCCTTCAAGTAAAATTTCCGTGTTTTCCCTAATCGTTTGTGGCGTTATTATTATTATTATTATTATTATTATTATTATTATTATTATTATTATTATTATTATTATTAGAGCTGTCAATCGGCTAAAAATTTTGTACATAAGAAAGTCATATAATGCATATTCCTAAAAATTTTGACCGGTTAACCGAATGCCTTCAATCTAATCGATTTTAAACAGTGTAAGTTTTAACAAAAGCACTTAACATTATTTTATAATAATTAGTCCCTAATTCTACATGCTATATATAACACACTTTTTACAAATATTTCCAATTTTATTTATTTACATAGCTAGGGTGACCAGATAAAAATGTTCAAAAGCGGACATTTGGAGGAAAAAAGCAGAAATTTTGAGAAAAAACCTGACAACACATTAAATTCATTTTCATTCACTGAGAACAATAAAAACAATAGGCAAACACAGTACCAAAGCTATCCATTGTTATTAATCTTACAATTTTCATTATTCATACTTCTGTGAAAAGGAAATGTCCTTCAGTAGCTTTGGGAATTTCAATAAATAGGGTGAAATTCTTTACATGTAAAATGCTTCAGATATTTTGTAATGTTACAATACCCTTCACTGCTCCTACTGATAGTCTGTTCCTTTCATCTGACTATTGGGTATTGATTAGTGAAAATACCCTTTCAACCTTGGAATTATGTGCAATTATTGAAAAAAAGAAGGAATTAACATATATACAACAAAGTTTGGAAACACTTAACATACACAACCTGCTCAAAAAATGTACTACACTAAAAATCTGTTGTTTCCAAGAAAAATCCTTCATCTTGCTTCAAAACAAATTCTTTTAGAGCACAGAATTCATAAAATGCATATTTTTCATATAACGACAGAAACACATACTTTTGACCTCAGATTTGATCTTATTCAGGCCCTACTATATTTAAATATTTGATATATTATGTTGTTGAAAGGCAGAAAGCCGGACATTTTGGCTTTATCGTAAGAAGTAGGCAGGACGGTCACAAAATACTAAAAAAGCAGGACATGTCCGGCGAAACTCGGACGTCTGGTCACTCTATACATAGCTAGTACAGTATTCAATAAGAAGCAATTAGCACTGATAATATATACAAGAAGTTAAAAAAAATAAATAAAAAGTTCCCTATTCACATTTACATACAGTCACTATTTGTGCTTCCACTATAACTGAAGACGATATTCCTCTCCGCTACCTTTCTACAATCATTTAATTAAAAATTCCAAACTTTATCAAGTTTTTCACGCAAGCAAAATTTGTATAACTAAAGTTCACAAATGTAGGCCTACAACACAAATACACTGATCCCTAAATAACCAACAATCACGCACAATCTTCCAAAGTGAATTGAACTCATAGATTAATTATCATTGATAATCAAGAGTCACTGGACAAATATAATGATTTTAACGCCACTTAGTTCATACGTCTCATCTTCTTCGGGGCTACAATATTTTGTCTTGGCGCATGTAAACCTTAATTTCCCATAACTAACAGCGATTGAGTCTTAACTAGGAACGTTGCTTAAGCGCGAATGACTCGTGTTGTTCTGTGTGGCTAAAAAGCCGCGACCTCCATGGATGTGGGTGAAACAAAATGTATTCAACTTAAAAAAAAATACCTTTTTTTTCGGAGGAGGAGGCAAGCACTGTAGCCTTAGGCTTATTGTGCAACCTATTATGTTGGAATTATTGTTGAAGTCCTTAGGATCGCATTTTTCAAGCGCGTGATTCACTGCATGTTGTCATTGTATCGATTCAGCCATAGCATTCCAGTTCTGACTGGAGACCTGATCCTCCACCTGCCTGTGATGTTGTTCTGCAGCCTCCTCAGATCGATGGCATCTGTTCGCAATTCATGTGCCTGAATATGCTGCATCCTTAACCAGAAGAACATGTCGCCATCTATCCCACGGCTCACTAAGGCGACATCTATCCAAGGGAGCTGCATTCCCCCAGTCACCAGCAGTCCGCTTATTAAAGCCCCTGCTTCGCTCCCGCAGACAGATGCCGCCTATAGGCAGATCCTGGAACCACGTCCGCCATGTCCTCCCGGTCGACCTGTAAACTATTGAGATTATTAATGGAAATTATACTAATGAAGGCCAAATGAGTCCGAGGTTCAACGCCAAAAGTTACCCAGCAATTCTGCTTCGAGTGGTTGAGGAAAAACCTCAGAAAAACTCCAACCAGGTAACTTATTCCGACCAAGATTTGAACCCGGGCCAGTTCGTTTCATGATCAAGAAGACTAACCGTTATTCCACAGCGGTGGCCAAGAAATACCATTACTCGAATCATTCTTTTCCAATTGCAAACTTCCAGCTACTTTCGAGTATTTTGACAAAGGACAACAGATCCGCAAATAGGTCTATAATAGTACACTATATGGTAAGTCTGGCCCTTTTCATACGTAGTTTGTGAAAGTAAATGGCGCCTAAATCGTGTTTTTAAAGAAGAAAGCTATTATGAAAGGATTTGTACTTAAGTTGTGCTTAACATATTATTGCTTTTACCTTTGTAAAACAAGAAGACAAGAACGTCAGTTTACACTAACGACCTGTCAATCTTAGCTTTTAAGAGTTTACCGCACCAAGTAATATACCCATGCAGATTCTGTGCTACACAGACTTCAAAAAGCAGTTATTTTTCTTTCGCCACACGATAATTCTGTAGTGTTTGGGTAAAGGGAGATAAGTCATAAAAATGAGTTCGGAGATAAATGAAAATTAAACTTGGAACCCATATTACAAATAATTTTCTAACAAATAAAACACATCAACTGCTTGTATTCTTTGATTTTTGCACACCCACTTGTATAATTTAACTTGTGTGTTCATCTGGGGAACAAAATTCCACCTGGACAAAAAAATGACTTATGCCCCTTTACCCGAATACCACAGAATTTTAATCGGTTCAATTAATCGATTGAACACAATTGATCATTTAATTAGATTTAAAATTAATCGAGTCACAGGCGTGGCTCAGTTGGGTAGGGCGCTTGCCTGCCGGCCTAAAGTTGCTCTCGGGCGCGGATTCGACCCCCGCTTGGGCTGATTAACTGGTTGGGTTTTTTCCCCGAGGTTTTCCCCAACCGTTAGGTGAATGCCAGCTAATCTCTGGCGAATCCTCGGCCTTATTTCGCCAAATACCATCTCGCTATCACCAATCTCATCGACGCTAAATAATCTAGTAGTCGATACAGCGTCGTTAAATAATCAACTAAGAAAATAATCGGTTCGATTATTCGATTTAAACATAATTGATCAGTTAACCAGATTTTAAAATTAATCGGCTTGATTAGTCGATTAAATCGACAGCTCTAATTACTATTCTAATTACTATTATTAAAATAGTAAAGAAGGAAAGAATTGGAGATGAAGACCAATGATAATTGGTAGAACTGCTTGCCATTAATTGAAGTAGCTCAATTTAGTAACAGCTTTGTTATCAAAATTCTGATATGTGCAGTTTCTTAGTCGGTTCACCAAACAGGTAGTACACCTGCATTTACAGAGATAACTTTCTGTACCACCCTGTGGCTGCCGACGCGAGTACGTTATCAGTAATGTACTGTATGCTGAAGAACGATAACGTAACGCTCACACATACATATTTGTTATCACAACCTGACCGAGGTGCTTGCTGCGGGCTCTTAGCTTCTTACTTGTTACAAGCCTGACTTGTGAGGCCTCCCTCAATATACCACAACAGGATTCATATGCTGTACTATGGTCACCCCCAGTTGTCTAGGGTAAATCGCTCTCCTCTAGACCAAAGGGTTGCGGGTTCAAACTCGGCTTGGATCAATGTATTTTTCAGGACGCAAGAACCCGGAGTGCAAGTCCTCCGGGAGGGACTTTAAGCCGTGTGTCTCATGTAGCAGTTTTCCGGCACATTAAAGATCTTCCTTTTCGTGCAATTGTGTTCATGGAGGTCGAGGCATTTTAGTCACCCAGAACAACACGAGCTGTTCGTTATTAAGCAGCGTTGCCTAGTTGTATTGTTAAGATTCAGTCGTTGTTAGTGGTGGTAATTTAAATATTATGCGCCCAGACAAAATATTGTACCCACGAAGATGAGACGTAGGCTATGAACTAAGTCGCGTGAAAAGCATTATAAGGGCTCTGGACTAAATTATGCTCTCTTTCGCGTCCTAGTAATACCTTAGTTGCAAACTAGGTGGAGTTTGAGGTGATTAGCTTACTATTTGTCCCTCTGTCCCCTGTCGACAAATGAGTATAACTAAATTCCTTGTAGATATGGAAACCTCCGCTAGGGGCCACCTATGTTCCGACTTCGGAAGTATGGAATAATTAATGAAGAAGATTATGCATATAGTCATAATATGTAGTACATTAGATGCTGTCTTTGGCATCAATCCTGGTTGTCATAATATTACAGATCCGCCCTGGGTATTTCTCTTTCTTCCTTCCACAATTAGACTCTTAGCTCTGTTATGACTTCTGTTTTAAATTTTCCATTCAGAAATACAGTATACCTACGTCTATACCGATGCTGCATTTACTGCCACCCAGCTTATCGATAAACAAAGAGATTTTAATATCCCATTGCATGTGTTTTTCAGTGTCTATTAAGTATACGGCTCACAAAATATTGGAAAAAGCTCCGACAAAATTTAATGACATAATGAATGATACAGTACTGTATGAGAATAATATAAAACGTAATTACAACAATAACAGAATAATGATGATGATGATAATAATAATAATAATAATAATAATAATAGGAATGATAATTTTCTGGAATGGGATAGAAAATTATACGAGGGGTCAAAAATGATGTCCATATTCACCCATGCTTTATCCTAAAGCAAATTTATGATTATTTCAAAATTTAACTCTGCTAATAATAATTTTCGCTGTCGTTCTATCATAAATTGAGGCGTTCACCGGAATACCAACTTAAAGTAATTTACTTAATTTTTTTCCATTTCCATTTAACGGGCCTTGGGCCTTATACTTGTTTGGATGATGATGGTGATGATTATTATTATTATTATTATTATTATTATTATTATTATTATTTATTACAATTCAAGTGAAACTTCTTTAGGCAGGATACGAGTCGAACGCTTTGAAATAAAATTATGTGCCACGATTTAAGAGGACTTTCCATGTTGTTGCACGGGATTGTGTATGTTTGCTATGTTATCGCATAAACAAAGTTGTTGATGTTTGCAATTTTCCACCAGTTTACATAAGTCAACGTATAAATTAGAGGGAGTCGGACTGCAATCGAGTAGAGCGTTTTCTGTATAATGATGTGACGTTATACAGTCGAAATCAATCAGAGGCATCTAACGAAGTATGTCACAAACAATAGCTAATATTTTCAAAATGAGGGGTCATTGGCCATCCATACCAGGTATGACTTTAAACAGTACTTCTTGTACTTTCATCTCACACAATCTTATTTCATTCGGTGATATACAAAGCGTGTCCTCTCCTTGTTAGTGAACCCAGAGCTATAATGCGGCCGGAAGAATTAGATCGATAGAGAAAATGCAAGACCACATCGGGAATCGAACTCGCGATTCTCCGACATGCAGCATAGCACCTCAATCCAGACGCTACGGCGCGCTCTTTACTTTTGTAATGATAAATATTATTCTATTTATTTTCCATGTTTTAAAATTTGCGGAAAATGCACACTGTTTTTGTAACATATAGGCCTGCTGTAATAGGCTGTATTCTATTCTTCTACCTAGAATATCAGTATTACTTGCATTTCGCGCAAGATATTATCTACCATTAAGTAATTTTGACAGTTGTACCTTAAATGATATTATTATTATTATTATTATTATTATTATTATTATTATTATTATTACTAAGAGTTCGCTGTATTATTTAACATTAGCTTTACTTTCACAAGCATACTGATGTGATATAATAGCCATGTACAGTAGGCCTACTTAGAACATTGAGTATAATACTACCAGCAACTTATTGTTTATTTACGCCTGATTTATATTTAATTATGAGATCGAAACTCGAATGTACATTTCTGAAGTCTACACTTCTGTTACATTAACTGACTAGGCTAAATTATAAAATAGGTCTATCTAAGGCAAATTGATATCGTTATATTCGTATAAACCGTCGGTAGGGCGTTTTCCTGCTAATCCGGAGTTGCTGTCGTGCGTAGGTTCGATTTCCACTTGAGCTGATTACCTGGTTAGCTTTTTCCGAGGTTTACCTCAACTGCAAGGCGAATGTCAGGTAATCACATGGCGAATCCTCGGCCTCATGGCTCCAAAAACCATTTCGCTGTCACAAATTCCAACGACACAACGTCGTTAAATGAAAAGCTAAAGAGGAAGAGTGCAAGAATAGTTACCGTACAAATATCAGAAAAATTGAGATTATTTTTCAAGTTTTGCAGTTTGTTTTAGACATCAAGACCTTGATGTCCTATTTTTATTGAAGATCCCTAAAAGTAACATGATCTGTGAGACTTTAATAAAACTGTGTTAGCTTTCGTATTCTATGACATTTATGCAAAGTTCCAGTCTTATCCACAACAGAAATTCTAAATGTCCTTCCACGGTCTTCAGATGCTTTAAAATTACTGCCTCGTTTAGTAATAAATATGATTCACTTAACTTATAAATTTAGAGTTTGCATAATGGTAATATATTAAACATTATTATTATTATTATTATTATTATTATTATTATTATTATTATTATTATTATTAATATTATTATTATTATTATTATTTACTTGATGCAAGTAATAGAATAGGTTTGCAAGTAAATTCCGAAAAAAACAAAGTATATGATTGTCTCCTGACCAGAACATAGACTAGTACGAAATAAAAATATAAATATTGGAAATTTAACCTTTGAAGAGGTGGAAAATTTCAAATATCTTGGAGCGAAAATAACAAATATAAATTACACCCAAGAGGAAATTAAACACAGAATGAATATGGAAAATGCCTTTATTATTCGGCTGAGAACCTTTTGTCATCTAGTCTGCTTTAAAAAAAATTGAAAGTTAGAATTTATAAAACAGTTATATTACCGGTTGTTCTGTATGGTTGTGAAACTTGGACCCTCACTTTGAGAGAGGAACAAAGGTTAAGGGCGCTCGAGAATAAGGTGCTTAGGAAAATATTTTGGGCTAAGAGGGATTTGAGAGAGAGGTGAGGTATGGTAGTAGAGGCTGGATTAATCATGCTCAGAATAGGGACTAATGGCGGACTTATGTGAGGGCGGCACTGAACCTCCTAGTTCTCTGAAAATCTTTTGTAAGTTCCGGATAAGTAATATTATTATTATTTACTTATTTACAAATGGCTTTCAAGGAACCTGGAGGTTCATTGCCGCCCTCACATAAGCCCGCCATCGGTCCCTATCCTTTGCAAGATTAATCCAGTCTCCTTCAATTTCATTTTAATATTATCCTCCCATCTACTTCTCGGCCTCCCCAAAGGTTTTTTTTTCCCTCCGGCCTCCCAACTTACACTCTATATGCATTTCTGGATTCGCCCATATGTGCTACATACCCTGCACATCTCAAACGTCTGGATTTAATGTTCCTAATTATGTCAGGTGAAGAATATAATGCGTGCAGTTCTGTGAATTGTGTAACTTTCTCCATTCTCCTGTAACCTCATCCCTCTTAGCCCTAAATATTTTCCTAAGAAACTTATTCTCAAACACCCTTAATCTCTGTTCCTCTCTCAAAGTGTGAGTCCAAGTTTCACAACCATACAGAACAACCGGTAATATAACTGTTTTATAAATTCTAACTTTCACATTTTTTGACAGCAGACTGGGTGATAAAAGCTTCTCAACCGAAAAATAAAACTCATTTCCCATATTTATTCTGCGTTTAATTTCCTCCCAAGTGTCATTTGTATTTGTTACATTATTATCATTATTATTATTATTATTATTATTATGACTACTACTACTACTACTACTACTACTACTACTACTACTACTACTACTTTAATATTATTATTATTATTATCATCATCATCATCTTATACTAGCCTACTATTGGCTAATCGGTGTTGGTAGCACATTAATATTAATCAATTCGTGATAAATAAATGCAAATACAGTAATAATGGCAGTTATGTGGGGATTCCAGTAGCGTCGACATTATGAGAAGAGACACAAAACAGAGAGTGTGAGAGGGAAGTCTATTCCCGAAAATGATAGTTCAGGAAATAACTAATAACAATCGCCAGATAGCAGATCATTTACATGAGTACTGAACCATTACAGTATTTCTAGTAGCAGTAATTGTAAGTAGCACATATTTGGTGTTGAGCATTGAACATAAAACTGAACAAGAGGAATGGAAATGACTTTTTCTTACTCTATATTGTCACCTTGTTTGTACGCTTTGAGGAACTATAATTTTAAGATTTGATTACACTGCCATACCAGTTTGACTCGCAGTGCGTCGGTAAACAAAGTTTTTTCTTCTTTTCGGCTGTGAGGTGTGGCACATTGAGTATTCTGTCGCCATTTGCAATAAGGTCGAGTAAAGCATTACAGCAAGCCACCATTATAGTCCCTAACGTCATCTGATTCAAACTCCTAGTAGTACGACAGGAAGCAGCGCGTAGTACTACGGTTGCCATGGTTACGCGAGGCGAACTGTTTCGAGCAAAAGCGGTGCAAGAGACCTTGAAGCCTTTGAGTATAAGCCAGATGTTTTGTTTCACTGCTGTATGGGTACAGCGTTCGGTACGATTGTTACATTTTATGCGGTCGCAGAAGCATTTACATGTGGTAATCCATTTATGAAGTTCTAGTTTGCTTGTTTCGTTACTATTTTTTGTAATTTAACTTAGTTCAGTTCTCTGTATGAAATTGGTGGAAGTCCGAGGGTTCGATACCCGGGAGGAAAATGAACTTTTGTCAGCATTAGAACTTTTTGATAAAACGTTCTTATTCTTCTGGGAAGTTTACATCAGCTGAAGCTCAACAATGGAGCTTCTTTAAGAGGATACGGGTGTTATTTTGGTCATTTTCAGTCAATCGTATTTTCGTTTTTTTTATATATTTTTTTCAGTACATTTCATCGTGTTCCAAGTGTAATGGCTCTTACAATTTTGTTGCTAGGGATATGAAACTTTTACTGCGTGTTCGATATACAGTAATAACGAAACACACTGGCATTCGTTTTTGATAAACTAAATACTTTCGAAATTAAAAAAATAAAATATATTTAGTGACCACTAAAATTTCTAATTTTAAATTGCAAATATATATTTTTTAACTTTCTCTCCTTTTGTAGATGTAAATCTAAAATTCTGGACACTTTGATCTTTTGTAGCCATATCAGAGACGCCGTAAAAATTGTCATGCATGAAATTTACATTTGATAAGTAGAGATATATTTTGAAAATATGCAAGAATACTTACAACAAATGAAATTTACATTTGATAAGTAGAGATATATTTTGAAAATATGCAAGAATACTTACAACAAGGGTATGAGATGTAGGAAATATGAAGACTCTGGCTTAAAAATTGTCGGAAATAGAAATTTCACCCATCACGCCGCCATTAGCCTAAAAGTTTGTTCGACCTGTTTATGTATAGGCTACTATAGTGGGGATCACGTAAGTGTAATTCCTAAATCTCTAATTGAGCCATCTCTTCATTGTTGCCAACTAATACCAGTTATCACCAAAGAGGGAAAAATCACAATGCTACGTACTGAAATAATAATAATATAGTTAATTAGCAATAACTATATGTCTTACTTATTTACCACATCTCATCTTTATGTTGAGATGTGTTTTCTACACGATTCAATAATTTATGAAATAATATATTTTCTTTCTGGAATTCTCGCATATTATGTTGGTAATTAGGATTAGTATGATCTATTATTAAAATTTATTTTGTCTGACAACATGAAATTCATTGCTTTAACTAAACAGTTTACGATTCAGGAGACCTAACCTAAAAATGTAGTTTGATCACGTGAAATGATTAGTACGAATTCCGAAAACAGAACACCACTTTAAAATGTATAGCTTACTTAAAATACTTACAAGCACTTTCTTTCTTGGAGAAGTCGCTACCATGCTATTTCCTCTCATGGACATTTTAATAAAAATCTAAACACGAAAGAATTTAATTAAAATGTCAATATATTTACATGCATGTTTCATACGAAGTAGGTCTATAAGTTATTTCTTATTTAATTGCACTTACCTGAATATAGAGTTGAATTGCAATCACAACAAAACAGGGCTGAATTGTGTATTGATATAAATATTAATACCGGTACTACTAATTAATTATTAATTCACAAACCTAGGTACTTGCATTTTCATCAGTTTACTTTACTGGAAACCGAAGTTATTGATGCCAACGTAACAGTTAGAAAATAATTGTCAGTTGTTGCATTTGTCAGTACCGGAAATTCGAAACAAAGTTGGTAAAAGAAAATTCAACCTGAGAGCTGGAAAATCACTATAATCCACTAGCATATGTAGTAAATGTAGTAATAGGGGGAAAATGGTATTAAGTAAGCTGACCCGGATTATAGATGGGCAACGCTCGGACTCCTCATGACGATGCCTGCTCCTGTGCCAGGCAACAACAGGACATTATCATTGACATACTGAAAAAGAGTAGGCCTAATGCCCTAGAAGCGACTCAAACGCATGACCGTTGTTTTATTTTCTACCAAATAATTTTTATGAGACAAAGACCAACCGAATGATATCACTATGGATTGGATTGTATGCAAGTCCCTACCTGCTTTACTAAAGATAACTCTAGTGACGACATTCTCTCATCCGTTACAACAGAATCCTACATTTTTTTAGAATCAAGTGTTCAGTTCTATGTCTAAAGTGGGTAAAACGTTCGTTATTACTAGATAGGCTATTACGAGATTTTCGGATGAAATCTGCCAATAGGCTGCAGTAAGAGATTGATATAAAGCTCCGAGTTCCGTGTTACAGTCTTACGACATGTATAGCGACCCTGTCCCTGAAAGAGAATGTTCCAGGCAAAATTTCTTGTCTACGTAATTAATGTATCCTTGTTACTTACGATGTTGGCTACCTGCTGGAAATACGCCGGTGGTCATGTTAACTACATGTTATCCTCTTACTGGTTGTATGATCGTTCTCCTCTGCTGAGGCATCTGGACGTGAGTCGGACAGTCGGCTGGTCGGCCTAGACCACGGATTATTACCATTCTTACATTTATAATATTTTTGTTAACTAATTGTTTCCCCCCGTACTGGCTGGATGATCGTTGACCTCTGTGAAAGCATGTGAACTTGAGACCATCAGTAGGCTGGTAGATCTTGGTTCTCTACACACTGTCGCGCAATGGATTTTTTTATTTGCTGTCAAATAAATCTCTTTCCATTACATCCACGAGACCTCATTGTCCCGTGTTTTAAATCCAAATGATAACAAAGAAACGCATCTTTCCTTTCCATCTTTTTGCTTATGTCGTTAAAATAACAGTTCTGTCAGCTTCTGTGCGGCTGGGGAAGAAGTTGCATAAATTTACCTGCCTATCTCATTAATTGGTTTTGCTTGCGTTACCATGGCAACGCTCCAGTCTCTTCATATTTCTATGGAATTGAAACACTTGTTTTTGTCATCTAACTGGGAGTACATTATACAAGACTATATTATTTTCTCTTGCGAATTTTATTTTTTTATTGGTAATTCTGTTTATTTCCTGTCCGCTTTTGCCTTATGGTGTCGAAATTTTCACTTTGCACATGATTTACAGACCAGAAGGTCACGCCGGACGAAGTCTAACACAACATATCTTTTCTTGTATACAGAATGAACCGTAAGATCGGCCTGGTAGGCTCAGTGGTATAGCGCTGGCCTTCTATGCTCGAGGTTGCGGGTTCGATCCCGGGCTAGGTGGATGACATTTAAGTGTTCTAAATTGCGACAAGCTCATGTCAGTAGATTTACTGGCATGTAAAAAACTCCTACGGGACAAAATTACGGCACACAGGCGACGCTGATATAACCTCGGCAGTTGCGAGCGTCGTTAAATAAAACGTAACATTAACATTGAACCGTAAGTAATAGCATTGATTTCAGAGGGATATTCTTTGAGATGTTTAAAAAAAATGTTTCATACAATTTTGCTCGTTTTTGCCTCCTTTCCGAGATAAAAATTGTTTTATATGAAATATTTCACAGCGTGTTTTTGGAAAGCCTTAATATGTTCAGTCAAGTTAAGAGAGCAGTGTATTATAATAAATTATTGAAAGAATTTTAGTTTTGTCCTTTAAATATGCAGAAATTTGATCCGAACAAAAGTAACGTTTTAAAATTCTACTGATACTGGAAATTAAACCAACGGCTTTCCCAAAACACGCTATGAAATATTTCTTATGAAACAATTTTTATTTCGATAAGAGAGCAAAAACGAGCAAAATTGTATTAAAGTTTTTGTTTAAAATGTCTCAAAGAATAACCCCCTGAAATAATTAATGACAATACTTACATTTCACCTTGTATAGTGAAGTTGCCTTTGCATAATTGCATCTCAGACTACAAAGTGAAAAAAGAATTAAGAAGGATCAAAATAGAATCACAGTCTAGTATATACAGTCACGAAGCTCAATACGTAGTAAATATGCATCCATAGATAGTTGCTAACCACTAGGATCGCTACTATCGCCTCATTACAAACAATGCGAAATAGTACCTGCACAGTCTATTGTTCCTAGTACCCTCATAAACTCAAACTTCGTGACTGTATATACTAGGCTGTGATAGAGTTGTAAGGAAAAGTTATCGAAAAAATATCTTAGGCTAATTTAATTATTTCAGTCACATAATCTGTGTTATAAGTCATTACAGACATAAAATTACAAAAATAGAACAAAATAAATGGAATTATAACAGTAGTTTGGAAAAAAGAGTTTACAGATATAAAATTACGATTGTATGCTACGGAAGCAAAAGGTTCCCTGAACTATCTTAGTAGTCGAAGGTGGGTCCTATATTCCAAATATAAATTCAACTCCAAGCAGTCTAAATGAGATTTTTACATTCTTTTTTAGGTTTAAACAGAATCGATGAAAAGGTAAATACAGACAGTCGGAAGAAATTAAAAGTTTCAAACATAATGGAAGATATATAAATATATAAAAAGAACTGGTTTGATCATGTACAAGGAATGGTATCAACACCTTTACCAAAGAAGACATTTCACCATCAACCTGAAGAGAATCCGAGATAAAGCTGGACCTAAACAACGGTGTTCATATCATGACTACCTTGAGATATAAGAACAGGCTCAATTCTAACCGCTTCATGATGATGATGATGATGATGATGATGATGACTATATAGTGAAATAATATAACATTGTCCTTAATGTAAGGCCCCAAGACTACAAACATTAATAATTGTTTTTATTAACCTGTTGGTATAAATAGTGTTTGAGGGCGAAAATGAGTCAAATGGTAGACTGTAGTTCCAGAAATAAGTATGCTGCATTAGCAATAGTAGTACAAGTAACAGTATTCCGAGCAACAACAAAAAAAAAAAAACGAGAATTTGGGTTATTGCTGGACATTATTAAATTCACAATAATAGCAGATGATGCTGACTGGTGCCCGTTATCATCGCAGCGAAAAAATATCAAATGCCGTCTTTCTAAGGTTCCCACAAATTAATACCAGGTAACTTGTGTTCTTCCAGTGCCGTATCCAAGAGTGATGAAAACACCCGCACCTGCAACAAACAACATTTTATAATAGGCATTAATTTGTTACAGAAATTTCTGGAGTGTAACTTGTATTGTTTCCTTTCCAATACAGTACAACATTATTTTCCATTATTTCAAATAATTATAGTTGTCTATACTACCCCATTTAATGCGACTTAGTTCGTTGGGGTCGCAGCTTTTTAGCCGCCCAGAACAACATGAATTATTAGCGCTTAAGCAACATTGCCTAGTTGTAATGTTAAGACTCGGTCGCTGTTAGTTATGGTAACATGATCCCAGAAAAAAATACTGTAGCCATGAAGAAGATGAGACGTATGAACTAAGTCGCGTGAAAAGCTTTATACGGTAGTTAAGAATTTTCGTATCTACGTTGGAGTTCATTCAAGGAATTCTATCTACCTGGTATCGGAAGAACGCAGTAGTGTCGTTCTGTTAACACGATGCCAGTATTAATCAACAGCATATATTATTAGGAACATTAAATTCAGACGTTTGAGATTGGCAGGACATGTAGCACGTATGGATGAATCAAGAAATGCGTATAAAGAGTTAGTTGGGAGACCTGAGGGGGGGAAAATACCTTTGGAGAGACCGAGAAGTGGATGGGAGGATAATATTAAAATGAACTTGAAGGAGGTGGGATGATGCTGGGGACTGTATTAGTCTCGCTCAGGATAGGGACCGATGGCGGGCTTATGTGAGGGCGGCAATGAACTTCGGGTTCTCTGAAATCGATTTGTAAATAAGTATACGAGTATATGTCTCTCATAAACGACGCGTACTATTTCCCCCTTCCCTGAAAAAACGTTAATTTCCATTGGTCTCCTCCCCTCCTCCCCCCCCCCATCATCATCATCATCATCATCGTCGTCGTCATCGAATGTTTCATGAGTATTATACCAGTATAAATTAATATTGTTTCTTAAACGTTTCAGGTTTTATTATTTTTAGTATAATGTTTAGTTGGTACTTACATATTTGTTTCGTAATTGATTTTTGTGTTGTGCAACCTTTTCTTTTCCTTAGGAATTTATCTCTCTAGTCTGTATTTATTGTAAATATTTTTTCACTGTAGATCATGGTTCTCAGTTAGAGTGGGTACCGGTACTGTAGAATGTTCAGTATATGCATATATGTACATTATATTTTGGCATCATGTCCCAACAAAATGTTAATACAAAAGAAGTGTAATGAAATATGCAAAAACAAGAAAATATTGTGTCTCGTATTCGGTGGTCTGCATAAATATCGCTAACTAGAGTTCATTTTTGATCGAGGGTCAGGAAATTAACCGAATTTTATTTTTGTTTACGTTGTAGATCCTTAACATGATATTAGCTTATGTGAACTTGGTTTATTGCTGATCTAAGTACACAAAAATACTTATGACAGCGCGAAAGGTGTTCAGGGAGAATTAGTTTACAATGCATTGTTCAATATTCGTCTCTTCTCGATAACACGCTTAAACAAAAAGATAATCATGAAGAAATACAATAAAAGAGAATTAATGTAGCAAGGTAAAAAATTAATAGAGGAAGATGTTATTTGAAATTCTTGTCAAACACGATCTAGTTATGGAGAAAAAAAAAATCAGATTCTTCTATCACCAATAAAATAAAATAATCAGGGTAGGCAGTATGGGAGAGACAGTCGGAAGTTTTATCAGTGAATATGTATCTCGGGATGGAATGTTGAATGTAAGGTATCGGTTGTTTTTAAGCTCTCTCTCATTTGAGCTGCATATACTTCTACATTGTGAATTTTCTCTCACTACTCAATTTCACTTGCGAATTTTTCCAATTTAACTTGTCGACTGGTGAGTGTTGCTCAATAATTGAGATTATAGCCTGGTTCTTTATGAATCGTTTGACGCTACTGCGAACGTTACATCGCTTCGCATTCTCGAGTTGCACTGTCTCGGCTGCAGCGCGACCAACCGATTCGTACCTCAAATTTCCCATCCAGCTTATTATTAGATGATGACACTCGCTCCAACTCAAGGTCACGTTGAATACATTAATTCTTCGTCTGTCGATCGCAGTTTATGTCACTGGGCTATGTCATGAAGTTTAGAAATTATAAGCGTAACAAAGCTGGGCTGAAAATGTGTTGTCGACTTTCTGGGATGATATCCTAGTACGGGACCAAAGTTTCAGACCTTTTCACGTCAAAACGTAAAATCTGGAAATAATATACGATACATTATAGTGTTATGCGAATACTCGTACGCCGCCTTTGTAGTTCAATTGGCAGAGCGCTGGCTTACGACGATCGCAGAATCGAGTTCAAATCTCCGCGGTGACGGAGATGTAATTTCAGTGGATAAAGCCAAAGTTTTTAGGGTTTTTCTCGGGGTTCTCCCATTTTCTGCCGTCATTCCACCAACATTCTCCATTCGCTTTTCATGATCATTTTCGCCAAGAAAAGTAAGGCATCTTCTGTGTGTGTATGTGTGTGACACCTAATCGATCGTGCGCCATGGCGGGTATTTCTTGAGGTTTGCCTAAAGATTGGTAGATGGCAGTGCTTGTGAAAAAAGACCTTTGAAGAGGCCGAGATGTAAATGAGAGGATAATATTAAAATGGATTTGTGAGAGGTGGGATATGATGGTAGGCCTGGATTAATTTTGCTAGGGATAGGGACCGATGGCGGGCTTGTGTGATGGCGGCAATGAACCTCCGAGTTCCATAAAAGCCATTTGTAAGTAAATAAGTAACAATAATGAAACAATTGGCAGAGAAGTTTCTGTGAAACCTGACTTTTGAATAACTCGATATATTTATTTAGCAATTAGTGGAATTGTATTAGTTGTTCCCATTATAAAGTCTTCTCAAATTTATTAATTAGGCTATGACATAAACTACAAAAAAGAAAAATAAATTTTACAAAGACCAAGTGATGTGAGTCAGAAGTCATAAACGCCAGATAACAAAACAATGAAGTATATGGAAAAGATATATACTGTATAATACAATCCCGATTAGTTTTAACATTAAATAACACAGATTGTAGCGATAAAATTTCTATCGAAAATGATTTGCTTATAATAAGAAATCGATTACGAAAAAAAAAAGATGTAAGGACTGAATTGAACATACACTGCATTGATAACATAATATATGATAATAAGGACAGTTAATATAGAATGTGTAAATTATGTGGTTATGATGAAATAGTGAATTGAATTGCTAGTATAAACCAGTTGCTGAACGGAAATCTAATCTGATTTGTTATTTTTCAATAAGAGCATTGTAGACAGTTGCGGCTTCAAAAGCCCACCAACTGGTAGGGATAGGATGTTGCGAAGTTCTGAAGGCTTTTTGCTGGGTCATTGAAACTAGCGGAATTCATGGAATTGGACTAACATTGTATTTGATATCCAGGAATACATATAAAGCCGAGAGACTGATTGATATGAAGGTTACCTCTCACTCCAACTATAATCAAAATCTAAATGTAGACATGAATTTGAATTGAATTTCGATCAAAATTCATTGACACACATGCATGATCGTGTTGTAGGAATTGTTACCTTATTCAGGCAAGATACCGAAGGATATTTAGCTTTAATTAGGTGTTCTTACATAATTGGGAATCGGAGTGATCGTGGAGTTGAATAAGTGGCTATATGAAATACGACGATAATGACAAAAAGATAAAGATGACATTCATGATGATACTATGGTTTGGTTTAGACAATGTTAAAGTTTTTCATATTTGTATTATTCATTAACAAACAGATTTTCATTCCCTATACATTCTTTACACAGTATGCACCAAAATAAACTACAGGTACAGAAAATGAACACTGCGCTTTTATGTAATTAGTAATCTAAAACTACAATTAATAAATTTCAAATTTCAGATTTATTCATAAGTTACATTTGAAATGGTATATTTGAATAGATACCCGAAATGAGCATGTCCAGTAGTCTACATAAATTTTATGGACATCAATGATGATGATAGAAATATTATTATTATTATTATTATTATTACTATTATTAACAATAATAATTAATTAATAAGAATAATAGTAGTAATAGAATAACAGTGACGGAGATATTACAAAGATAGTAATACAAATTAATTAATTAATAATAATAATAATAAATAAAAATATTGACAATAATAAAATAATAGCTAAGATGGAAAAATTAAATACAAAACCACTTAGCGAGAGAGAGTTAACACACTTATATAAGCATATAATAACCAGAAAAAAAAAATAACAAACTCGAAATCAACAAAAAAGTTCGTGATATCGCTTACGACAGCAACTGCAGTAATGATATTGTGTTGTGCATTATTGGTAGGAGGGGTAAGCCGAAGGTCTACATCCTAACGTTCTCTTCGAATCTTCTAACAAACAATCGTAGGAATTTAATGCTGAAAACAATGTGTCTACGAGTCAAACTGTTCATTATTACCAGGATAAATACAACAATAATACTGAAACATATTAATCAAGTTTAAGTTATAGGTCTCCCCTTTTGATGCAAGAGGTATTATATCAAAATATTTTGTGAAGAACATAAACATCATTGTAAAACAAAATTCCATGCTCACCGACACCATTCCTTTTTATAAAGCACATATTCAAAATGCTTTCCATTATTATCTAAACAAAATTCATAACACGAAAGTAGATTCTCAAACATACTTGCTAATAGATATCATACTTGGCGAAAGAAGTAACTGTCTACTCCCATAATTCCACAATAAAATTATTGTTATCGGTGGATTCTCCATAAACATGGACTAAATTAACATAACCCATACGTATTGTTCATATTATAGTTGTAATCCCCTGGTAGAGGGACAGAGAAGACCTGACGGCCTTATCTCTACCAGGTTAAATAAATAAATACTAAATACTAAAACATGGACTAAATTAACATGTCCCATACGTAAACAACAGGCGGTGTAGGTCTGGTGAATGCGATGGATAAGGACAATGTGTTCAACGGGACAATATTCGTTCCCTAAATTGTCACAACTTGTAACATAACTGTGCTACTCGGTAGCGATTTGTGAAATATATCAAACATATTTCAAACTTGGACCATTTGCACGCTTAAGTACTTATGGACAGAAATAATACTCAGTAATAATAAATATCAGGACTATCAGTCTAATATCGCACTCGGCGAAGATTCTCTTGCGAATACTGAATCGACGTTTATATTCTAAGATTGAACAATAGTTAGAAGAAGAGCAGTTTGCCTTCAGGAAGGGGAAAGGTACGATAGATGCAATTGGACTGATATGGACAATCGGCGAAAGATACTTAAACAAGAATAAGGAAGTGTACATAGTATTTGTGAACCTAGAAAAGGCTTTTGACAGAGTAGATTGGAATAAACTGATGGGGATCCTAAAGAAAATGGGTGTGGATTGTACAGAGAGAAGACTGTTCTGTAATCTTTATATGAAACAACGAGTCAAAGTCAGGATAGGAAAAGAAATGTAAGAAGGAAGTGAAATTGGGAGAGAAGAACGTCAAGGATGTCCTTTATCACCTACCCTGTTCAACATCTACTTGGAGAATTCAGTAAAGAACTGTTTTCAGAACATGGGAGGAGTGATAGTAGGAGGAAGAAGAATAAAATGCATAGGATTTGCTGATGATATGGCGTAGTTATTAGAAGAGGAAATGATACTAAAGGATATGCTACTGGAGCTAAATGACACCTGTGAGCAGTATGGGATGAAGATAAATGCAAATAAGACGAAGAGCATGATCATAGGAAGAAAAATATAGAAGATAAACTTGCGAATTCTAAATGACGCAGTAGAGCAAGTGAACAGCTTCAAATACTTGGGGTGTACTATAATCAGTAACATGAGCTGCTGCCAGGAAGCCAAAAGGAGGATAGCAATGGCAAAGGAAACTTTTAATAGAAAAAGGAGCCTCTTCTGCGGACGTCTGGAAAAAGAACTAAGAAAGAGACTAGTGAAGTGCTTTGTATGGAATATGGCATTGTATAGGACAGAAACATGGACATTACGACGAAGTGAAGAGAAGCGAATAGAAGCATTTGAAATGTGGATGTGGAGAAGAATGGAACGTGTGAAGTGGACAGACAGAATAAGAAATGAACTGTGTTGGAAAGAGTGGATGAAGAAAGAATGATGCTAAAATTGATCAGGAAGAGGAAAAGGAATTGGTGGGTCACTGACTGAGAAGAAACTGCCTACTTAAGGATGAACTTGAAGGAATGGTGAACGGTAAAAGAGTTCGGGGTAGAATAAGATATCAGATGATAGACGACATTAAGATATATGGACCATATGAGGAAATAAAGAGGAAGGCAAAATATAGGAAAGTTTGGAGAAAGCTGGATTTGCAGTGAAAGATCTGCCCTTGGGTAGAACACTAAATGAATTAATTAATTAATACCTTTCCCACTCTTGTGAGAACCGTAATTGCTGCTCTAAGCCGAGCACAAATCCACATTATGTCTAAGTATTCTGGTAAATAAATAATTGGTTGCTAAGCAAACATGCTCAGTAGCCGAGCGATAATGCCAGTACCTGTACCGTTTGTTTTGCCACATACTGTACTTCTTCACTATGTTATCGATGTAAAATGCACGTCACGTGTTTCTTAAAATAGGTATAAGATTACAGTATCTAGATAGCTAAGCTGCTGCACTTGTAGTACGGTATATTAAAAGGAAATAATTTTCTGAAGTAAGAGACAGTTCAACAAAAGTTTCTAATGAGAACAAAATCTATAAAACGTGAAGTAGTTGAAATGCATTCCCAGATACTTCACTTGTACAATTTTGATGTCAGAAACGAATGACGCTACGGGAGAATAATAATAATAATAATAATAATAATAATAATAATAATAATAATAATAATAATCACTATAGTTATTAATCTTCTACCGTCAGGCATGTTAAAAATACGAAAGAATAAAATATTGTAACATACATAAGTCTTACTAATGTTTGATGATTGAAATTTAACGCAAGATAGATTGTTTTATACAGGACGAACAGTAATAATGTCAATAATCTCAGAGGATTATTCTTTGAGATATTTGAAACAAAATAGTTTAATACAATTTTGCTCGTTTTTGCTTCGTTTTCGAGAAAAATTGTTTTATATGAAACATTTCATAGCGTGTTTTGGGAAAGCTATTGTATGTATGTATGTATGTATGTATGTATGTATGTATGTATGTATGTATGTATGTATGTATGTATGTATGTATGTATGTATGTATGTATGTATTTATTCACACTGCAGTGGGTATATACCCGGTGGCAGTGGTAACTAATTACACTCAATAATGACAATAATAAACTTATTAATTAAAATACAATTAATAATAATACTAATAATTAATACTAACAATAATTAATAATAATAATAATATTGATTTAATTCTTAATGTGCTCAATCAATTTAGGAGAGCAGTGTATTATGATAGTAAATGATTGAAAGGATTTTAGCTTTGTTCTTTAAATGTACAGAAATTTATCCGAAAAAGTGTAAACTTTCGCTCCGAAAAAGAATTTTACAATGTTACATTTGTTTGGATCAAATTTCTGCATATTTAAAGAACAAAACTGATATTCTTTCAATCATTTATTACCGTAATACACTGCTGTCTTAAATTGAATGAGCATATTGGGAATTAAATCAATGGTTTCCCAAAACACGGAATTAAATATTTCATATAAAACAAATTTTATCTCGGAAAGAAAGCAAAAACCAGTAAAATTGTATTTATTTTTTTGTTTGAAATATCTCAAAAAATAACCCCCTGAAATTAATTACATTACTTACGGTTCATGCTGTATACATGAATACAAATTTTGGTATGTAACTAAGCTAAGTAAAACATGGGCCAATTTACATAGGATACAATAAATAGTTTCATTTTTCCATGAATGTTATAAACACAATACCAAATATAAGATAATGTTATTGCTCTTTGAAACTTGTATATGATATTACGTTGTGTTATGTTTAAAAAATAGCAACTTTTTGCGAAATTGCTGGCACATTTTAACGAAAAATACAAAGACTTCTTTATTTCTCCCAAAAAAAGAAGAATAAAAAACCGATCTTGTTTATCGTCATTATTATTATTATTATTATTATTATTATTATTACCATCAGAGCATAATCATAATCATCTAGCCTACACCATAATCATCATCTCTCAAACGTTTGGAACTTTTCAATTATTAAGCTCATCCCATGTTTCTTCTTCCTTTCGGATTACAATAAACATATCACTGTATTTCGGATGTCAATTTACATTCATTTTTTCTATAATCATGTATTTTAAAAATTAAATATAGGCCCTATTCAATTTGATTCGACGTCATTTCTTAACCAGTCGCTTTTTAATTCCAAAACATTTTTGAAAATCTCATTTCGACTGTCTGTCATCTGCTTTTCATCGTTTTGTGTCATGGCCCTAGTTTTGCGCACATGCATTTAAAAAGAATTAGCGTTATTCCTTGTTAAAGAAAATTTTTCCCTTATATAGCTATATTACATCATTAACTTCATCATTGTCGACAATCTTCTTTCATTATTTTGGCGTGTCATGTTTACTAATTGCTCTGCAGTTCGCAGTCGTTGACGTAACCCTGAAATTATCACTTCCTGTAAGCAAGTACGTGTAATATCCAGTTATTTCTTATATGTTAGCTCTTAAGAATCATTTCAATGAAATACTTTTGAATTTTTCTCAATTATCTACATTTATCTTATCATCATTTGACATATTCCTTAACTTTATAAACTTAGGCCACTTTTTCGGTGTCCGCTATTCTTTATTTAATTTATTGTTCAAGCTGCGCTTTCATATAATCATTTTGATACAAATGTCACTTGTCTAAATTTTTTAAGTAACACAACTTCAGTTTTATATTGTGAAATCTGTCTTTAAAATATTGTTCATTTAATTTTATCAATTTGGTCTATTCTTCACAAAAAACAAGCACAGGAGTAGTATTTGGGTACAAGTTGTTTAATAACTCCACTTTTCCACTATTTTAACAGCTCACATTTTATTTATCACAGATTGACTACGCTTTACTTGTATCAACGATATTGTCGTACTGTATTCCGGGACTTTTCATATTCCTCACATATAGTATTATATACATTTTTTGGAATTTCATTGCGAATTTGAGCAGAAATAGACTTTTGGATATTCTACCGTGTCCTGGAACTTAACATTTTCAACGTCCGGAACTACATACAGTTTCAACATCAAGACAAATACGGGTAGGTCAGACGGCTACTTTGTTGGGCTCGTTATTTCTGATTATTCCAGGCAACTGAGGAACGATGTATCTTGGCTATTGTTTATATAAGAAAATAAATTGCTGAAGCCAAAGGAAACTCTGCAATAACATTAGGATATATAAATAAATTATGTAAAAGAGAAGTTGTAATTTAGTCAACTGTCCGAAGTAAGGGCTGAACCTCACAAGTGAAACCAAGAAGGCACCACTTATGAGTAAACTAGGGCAGGAAATGAGGTAGGGTGCCAGTTCCTTTCCCTCTCCATTGCATACATCGCCGACTAGCTGCATATTACACTAGTCAGACTTCAGATATATACAAACAATTGTTCTTCCTCTGACACATATCGTCAAGTGAGATGTACTGCCTGATAATAGATGTATAGTAGTGGTAAAAAAAAAAAAAAAACGGACCGACCCTCGTAGCCGATTTCAAAGCCTTGTTCACTCCAGAGCACGATAGACTGGTAACTAAGACTTTCGTGGTTCGAATCCTGCCTGGGAAGGAAACTTTTTTTTGTTCTTTATTCAAATTTATTCCCAATACTTTTCGATTGCTGGTAAAATTCATGTTATGGGAATAATAAGTTAATTAAGTAGTAAAATATCGCTGCAATCGGTCCGGTTTTTTTTGCCACTACTGTACATATTAGCCAGAACCTCAATCAGAGGATATACTGGGTTAATAAAACTAATTCATGATATTGTTATCAGGACAGAGAATGAAAATCCAGTCAATTTGTATCAGACATGAATATCGTAGGTAATTCATATGATGTAATTTGTGATACCATGCTGCAGTTAGTAGCCTCAGCTGTCGTGCAAAGCCAATATGGCAGATCATATACAATAACTTTTTGCGTTTAAGACCCAATAATTGGATTTTTCTTCTCTTTCTTAATTGAATTTATTTTATTAATCCATTAGAAAGAATAATGCTGAAACTGATTAGAAAGAGAAACAGGAATTGTCTGGGTCGCTGGTTGAGAAGAAACTGCCTTCTGAAGGATCCACTGGAAGGAATGGTGAACGGGAGAAGAGTTCCGAGCAGAAGAAGATATCAGATGATAGAAGACATTAAGATATATGGATCATATTATGCGGAGACTAAGAGGAAGGCAGGAAATAGGAAAGACTGGAGAATGCTGGGTTTGCAGTGAAAGACCTGCCCTTGAGCAGAACACTATGAATGATGAGTATATTATTTATAGTCTTATTTTACATAAATTTATATTATAATGTGCTGTAAATATGTTAATCTTATTCGAGTGTGTCATTTGACTCCAGCAACTAGGTATCTTATATAAACAATAGCGAAGAATTACATTTGCTCAGTTGCCTGGAACAGCTAGACATAACGAGCCCAACAAAGTAAGCGACCACTCTATGACCAATCTGCCCTTATGGTGTAACTTGTATGGACACGGTGAAATACCGAATTCTATTTGTGATATCATATAATGATTTTTGTATATTGTTCTCGTAACTGATGGGCTATAGGCTATCAATTTATTGACAACAAAGAAAAATACTAGTGTAAAGCTCTTCGATTAAAGTAAAGTGAATAAAATTTTGAGGCTCCTCTCCATTTTCTGACATTTTCATCATTTTAAGGTCTCTACTAATTTTCTGACATTTTTGTCATGTTCCCTTATCGTTACCATAGTCCGTGTTTGGAAATAATAATTACACCATCTTCATTAATTTACAAATGGGTCTTTTGGTCCGACTCATTTGAGAAAGTAACTAAGTAAGTTAGAAAGTATCTTCACATTGTCGTCTGTATCTTTCAATATCACGCCTCCCCTTTTGTCTGTAAGTATTGTTGAATTTATTGGACAATTCTTATATTTTTTTATCCGTAAAATGTTGTCGAATTAGTCGCTTCATACATGATCTTTAAGGATGAAATCAGCTACAGATCATAACAACTTCATTTCAGCGTCTTCACTGTTCTTTAATTAGTACTGTTTCTTGTCTAATTTTCCGATCCTCGCATCAATATTGGCATTGCCATCATTTCATAGTATTTGAACATCGTATCTCTTGTGACTTTATTTCGTAATATTCTATTCTTGGAATTTGTACAATTTTTTAAAATTATTATTTATCATAGTTGAATGATGCTTTACACCCGAAACAATTAAAAGCTTTATATACTGTAGGCCTAGTTATATATATGTCTGTTTGTGTATGTGTTTTAAAGCAGTCAAAAATTGGGCGTAAACAATACAACAAAAGGTATTTCTTAAAATGCTGTGAAGCATAGAAAATACACTTATGAGCATGTAGGATTTTTATTCAAATTGAGATTTTAAAACCAAAACCGTTACCTATAGCAACAGATATTCTGTTGTCTAAGTGCTCAGTTCGACAGTTGCAAACTGCAGCTGTCATTGCTTTCAACTGTTTCAAAACATCACTGAACGTTTGATAGGGCACTCTTGCTCTCATGCAATGGATGCCTTCATCGATCTGAAAGGGGGAGCGTAGTGACGAGGGTTGGTATTGCCACGAGGGGTGAGTGTAGTTCATCCCTTTCCACACAGGGGAGGGGGATTCGGCGTTCAGCTAGGTCAGGACCATTCGGCTGACAATAGATCGCTTTTTTTGTAGGATATATTGTTCGGGTCCGATCTGCTGTAGCCAGAGCCTCTGTTTCCTTTTCAGGCTGATAAATTCGATACAGATTGGAAATGGCGCGGTCGAATCTAGCCGCCAGTACTTGTTTAGGCATAGCCAGCGAAAGAAATCATTGACACAGTTCTGTTCCCACTTACAGCTCTATCACCACAGACTTCTGACGATAGCAAATACATTACAGTCGTATAGACGTATCACAACCAGTGTGATATTAATTTCTGTACAGTAAAGCCCCGATTATCCGTCACCCTATTAACTGAGTGGTGAATTATCCGTCTGTTTTTCTCGCTCGCAGAAAAAAAATATGAACTACTGTACATTATATTAGTACGACTTTTTTCTACAGAGTGTTTTTATAGATTTTTACCCTTACGCATTATGGCCTACTCTTCGAGTTCATCTTCTAGACAGAATGTCTTCTAAAAGTATCAAAAGAAAACATGTTGTACTACAGAAAAAAGTGCAAGTACTGTTCTCCAACCAGGAGATAAACCGTGAAAGGAATGTGCTTACTATTGCGTCATCTATTGAAGCGAAGTACATAGATAATATTAGAGTTATAACGTCAGTTTAAAAATCATGCGCTCTCCTGCATATGTTATTTCCTGTCTGGAGGGATTAAAAGACCAGGAGATTAACAGTGATCTAATTTTGTAACTAGGGTAGTATAAAAAATATGTGTATCAGTGTTATGTTTGTGCTTTGAGAGATAGCCAATAGAGATACGAGTACATACATATGTGACCTTATGGCATCTTATGACATCAACATTCATTCACAGCATACTGTATAAAATTTGTAAATCTACAACATGAGATCTCTACTATTCCTATCTTTCCACACACAGTCGTCATAGGTTTTTTTGGCCATTAAAAACCCGTCGTTGAAAAGCAGACATAAGTACAATAAATAGTGTTTTAATAACTGCCTTATCGAAAAATCAAACATGAATTGTTAAAAAAAAACAGTCTTAAATTAGTGAACTTCTGTTCCACTATCTAGCGTATTAAAAGAAAAGACCATGGAGGAAATTACGAAAATATTTTGTACTTAGTTTATGAAAACTTCTTATGATACGGATTATCCGATTTTTCGATTAACCGTTTACTCCACCCCCTTCATTACCACGGATAATAGAGGTTCTACTGTATATGAACAAATAAGTATATAGGCTAAATAATAAATAATACATAGTCAGTCGATGCTTAGTTTTAGCAAATGATCGCTGCACCAAACATAATCATTAATGAAACATGGAAAACGAACTAGGAATTAGGTTTTAATCATGAATAAATTGTTAAGAAATCCGTCACGTGCTAAACTGTTCTATTCTGCAATCGCTGTATAAAACAGGAAATACATTAATTGCATTTGCTTTTTTTTTAATATAGCAAAAAAACAGCAATCTTCAAATTTTCAATGATGAAGCAAGAGAAATGAGCTTTACAGGCACCTCATATTATAAGAACAAAAATCGAAATAGGAGGAAACAATTGAAAAAGTCTCTAATTTTAACTACAGTATTTTTTATGCATAATAGCCTACACATGAAAATTAATGAGATAGGAAATAAATACATTTAGACAATTAATATGTAATCTTAAACGAACATTCCCACTGGAACACAATATTGGATTGCAAAAGAAGTGAAAACATAAAAAAGAACCAGAAATAAACAATATAATAGGTAAATATTGAGACAATTAGTTTAAATATTACATGCTTAGATGGAACTATTTAGACTTAGAGTACCATTACAAATATACAGGGTGATTCACGACGATTTACCGTCCATTACGGAGCTTATTTCCGAAGATGTTCTGCGCAAAAAATATGTCATAAACATTTGTCCTAATCTCAATATTTTCAGAATTACACTAATTAGAAGTTGTTTGTAAAATACCATTATTCTTGAGTTTTAAGGGTAAAAGAATATTACAGATAAAGAATGAACTATTCAGGAGTATCATTTCTTTAAATAGCTAGTATTCTGAAGCTAAAAATGTGTTGTGAATTCCATAGTTACTTCGTAAAGAATTTTCTTTCTTTTTTTTTTTTTTTTCTTTTTTTTTTTTTTTTTTTTTCGATTTTTGACTACAAAATTACATTTTCTTAGCATTTATCACAACAATTATTACAAATCACGCCACTCTTGTAAATTCTTTAAGACTGTACATTAGGATGCATAATTAAACTGTAAAGAATCAAGTTCCTAAAGTTATATAATCTATAACAATTTGTGATAAGTGCGTAAGAATGATGTAATTTTTACTTAAAAATTGAAAAACAAAATCTGTACAAAGCAATTAACAGCGCATTTTAAATTTCAGAACGATAGCCAATTAAAGAAATGACACTTTTGAATAGTTCATTCTTTATTTGTAATATTTTTTATCCTTAAACTAAAGAAAGAAGATATTTTACTAACAATCTCAAATTAGTATAACTCTGAAAATATTGAAATTAGAACACATGTTTATATGGCATTTTTTGTTCAGAATGTCTTCGGAAATAAGCTCCGCAAATGACAGTAAATCTTCGTAAATCACTCTGTATAACTGAAGATTTGATTTGACAAACATCCCAAGTCCATTGAAATGAAATGTTCAGGAGAGTAAGAAAACTCCATAGGTTTGTCATTTAAGAGCATTGAAATAAATATTTGTATGATTAAGATTTATTCTTCGAAGAGGAGGAAAAATTCAAATATCTTGGAGCAACAGTAACAAATATAAATGACACTCGGGAGGAAATTAAACGCAGAATAAATATGGGAAATGCGTGTTATTATTCGGTTGAGAAGCTCTTATCATCCAGTCTGCTGTCCAAAAATCTGAAAGTTAGAATTTATAAAACAGTTATATTACCGGTTCTTCTGTATGGTTGTGAAACTTCGACTCTCACTCTGAGAGAGGAACATAGGTTAAGGGTGTTTGAGAATAAGGTGCTTAGGAAAATATTTGGAGCTAAGCGGGATGAAGTTACAGGAGAATGGAGAAAGTTACACAACACAGAACTGCACGCATTGTATTCTTCACCTGACATAATTAGGAACATTAAATCCAGACGTTTGAGATGGGCAGGGCATATAGCACGTATGGGCGAATCCAGAAATTCACATAGAGTGTTAGTTGGGAGACCGGAGGGAAAAAGACCTTTAGGGAGGCCGAGACGTAGATGGGAGGATAATATTAAAATGGATTTGAGGGAGGTGGGGTATGATGATAGAGACTGGATTAATCTTGCACAGGATAGGGACCGATGGCGGGCTTATGTGAGGGCGGCAATGAACCTTCGGGTTCCTTAAAAGCCATTTGTAAGTAAGTAAGTATGATTAAAAAGCACAGACTTAAAATCGGACTTCGGATATTCCTTTTTAAGGAATGACAGGCTATGCAAAACACAACATATGTCAGGTAAGAAGTCAAATCTGGTAAATTTTGGAATTCGAATGTTTCTCAATTGAGGTCTTCAGTTATAAACTTAAGGGAAAGCGAAATATTGGCAGACCTAGAAAACGCTGGAGAGAAGAATTTTAAAATCAAACAAAACTTGTTGAAACTGGAACAGCACAGGAGACCCAATCCGTGCAGTTTATAATAATCATTTTATTATTGTTTAACGACGCTGTAGCAACTATGAGATTATTTAGTGTCGATAGAATTGGTGATAGCGAGATGGTATTCGACGACATGAGGCCGACGATTCACCATACCTGAATTTCGCCTTGCATTTGGGAAACATCTGACGAGGTAATCATTCCCAAGGGAATCGAACCCATACCCGCGCACAGCTTCGCATTAGTAAGCAAACGCGCACATCATCAGAGCCAAGCCTTTGACCATTGTATTTGTTTAGAAGCATTTTGGCACTCAACACAATTACACACAAGACACGATATGTTTGTGAATTAAAACATTTGCTTTGTAATCGACGCTTCGGTATTGCCAACAGACAACATTGATCGAGTACAGAGACATGTGTTGGCATAAATGTGAAACTAATCTAGCAAGAACATTATGAACTATAAACAAGTTCGATAATACAATAAATTGGAGTTTATACATTAATGTGTAATTCCGGGTATTAACTAATGTTCAGATTGTTGTACATGATTTTTAGTAGGTTATTTTACGACGCTCTATCAACATCTTAGGTTATTTAGCGTCTGAATGAGATGAACGTGATAATGCCGGTGAAATGAGTCCGGGGTCCAGCATCGAAAGTTACCCAGCATTTGCTCATATTGAGTTGAGGGAAAACCCTGGAGAAAACGTCAACTAGGTAACTTCCTCCGATCGGTAATCGAACCCGGGCCACCTGGTTTCGCGGACGGACGCGCTAACCGTTACTCCACAGGTGTGGACTGTAGATAAATTACAGGTTAAATATAATAATAATAATAATAATAATAATAATAATAATAATAATAATAATAATAACTTACAAATGGCTTTTAAGGAACCCGGAGGTTCATTGCCGCCCTCACACAAGCCCGCCATCGGTCCCTATCCTGTGCAAGATTAATCCAGTCTCTATCATCATATTCCACCTCCCTCAAATCCATTTTAATATTATTCTCCCATCTACGTCTCAGCCTCCCTATGGGTTTTTTTCCCTCCGGCCTCCAAACTAAGACTCTATATGTATTTCTGGATTCGCCCATACATGTTACATGCCCTGCCCATCTCAAACGTCTGGATTTAATGTTCCTAATTATGTTAGGTGAAGAATACAATGCCTACAGTTCTGCGTTGTGTAACTTTCTCCATTCTCCTGTAACTTCACCTCTTTTAGCCTCAAATATTTTCGTAAGAACCTTATTCTCAAAAACCCTTAATCTCTGTTCCTCTCTCAAAGTGAAAGTCCAAGTTTCACAACAATACAGAACAACCGGTAATATAACTGTTTTATCAATTCTAACTTTCAGATTTTTTGACAGCAGACTAGATGACAAAAGCTTCTCAACCGAATAATAACACGCATTTCCCATATTTATTCTGCGTTTAATTTCTTCCCGAATATAATAATAATAATAATAATAATAATAATAATAGCTAAATATTTTACAATTTACTAAGCTTTGCAGATTATAAATTTGAGGTAAATTCATCAAATTTATTGATATATAGGCCAACAAAATTGGCAGACGAGGGAAGTGGATGTAGCATTTGTTGTGTAAAAGATTTTGACATGTCTTTCGTAGGAACGCGTAAGCTAAAGTAGTTTATGGAGTATTAACCTTTAATGATCTTGAATGAAGACAAGAAAATTATAATAGAATAATAATAATAATAATAATAATAATAATAATAATAATAATAAATGGTTCATACGAAAATATTTGGAGCTAAGAGTGATGAAGTTACAGGAGAGTGGAGAAAGTTACACAACGCAGAACTGCACGCACTGCATTATTCGCCTAACATAATTAGGAACATTAAATCCAGACGTTTGAGATGGGCAGGGCATTTAGCACGTATGGTCGCATCTTGAAATTTATATAGGCTAAGGCCTGAGGGGAAAAAAGACCTTTGGGGAGGCCGAGACGTAGATGGGAATATAATATTAAAATAGATTTGAGGGAGGTGGGATATTATGATAGAGACTGGATTAATCTTGCTCAGGATAGGGACCGTTGGCTGGCTTATGTGAGGGCGGCAATGAACCTCCGGGTTCCTTAAAAGCCAGTAAGTAAGTATTATTCTCACAGTGATGAAAAGCCCCGAACCAGAAGCAGCTTTACAAAATAGTAATTTTAAGTTATTTTTTAGCATGTAGGTTTTCACGACCGGAGTCTATGCGATGCAAGTCAGCCGGAAAACCTGCATCACAATTGTAAATTATATTTGGCAAAACTGTTTTGATAAAAGGAACATTACCAAAAATGGACAAGATGATACTGTTGGGTAAAAGAAAACAGAAAGAACATACAACTACTTTCACAGATACCAACTTCAATAGTATCTTGCAAATACTGTACCTCATTTGTGTTTTCAAGAAAAAATGAAATACAAATATCTTACCGAAAAGAAATGTTGAAGATAAAAGCATCGAGGAGTTATCAATAGCAACATCCACAGCAAACATAATCAAACATACGTAAGCAACTAAACCAGGGTTTATGACTATTTTTTAACTTTGGAAATTGGTCGACCGTATTATTTTAGCGTGCTCTTTCAATTTTGATCTGTACTCAATTATGTCTTATTAATTTATATCAGACACACTTAGTCTCCATTTTGAGGAAAGAAATCCTCACTTGTCTGCAGCAGATAGAACCCGAGCTTAAAGAGTTATTCATAGTCATAATGATATTGATAAACTACCTGGGATATTATATTCACTAAAGAGTTTGAAATAAATAAGTACAGTATATTGCATCGCTCTTATATAATACCCTCATTTTCAAAGATAGAGTACATAAGAAGCGTACTGTAGCAAGGCGACTGTAAAGAAGTTTTAATAATCCTTCCTTATGTCTTTTCTAGCTCTAGGCTGGCCAGACTTACACACTATTATTCTGCAACTTCCAAAAATTGCTTGCACAGAAGACTTCATAATCTTTGTAATTAACTTATGTGTAGTGGCCAGATCCTTCCTCCCTCCACTACATACAACGCCGACTAGCTACACTACCGGTCAAAAATTTTCGATCAGCTGTGAAAACAACTATATACTTTATTTCAAGTCCACACCTGTGGAGTAACGGTTAGCGCGTCTGGCCGCGAAACCAGGTGGCCAGGATTCGATTCCCGGTCGGGGTAAGTTACCTGGTTGAGGTTTTTTCTGGGGTTTTCCCTCAACCCAATATAAGTAAATGCTGGGTAACTTCCGATGCTGGACCCCGGACTCATTTCACCGGCATTATCACCATCTCATTCATACGCTAAATAACCAAAGATGTTGATAAAGCGTCGTAAAATAACCTACTAAAATAAATAAAAATAAACTTTATTTCAATGTACAAACACATGGGAAAAACTAAATAGACCAACAAAATAAACATTTTTTCTCTTTAACATTATGATATGATATAGAATATTCAAAACGAAATCCCTGTTTTAACCACAAATCCATAGTTGTGATAGGTGATCGAAAACTTTTGACCGGTAGTGTAGCTAGTCGGCGATGTATGTAGTGGAGGTAGGAAGGATCTGGTCACCGTACCCCATTATCTCCTGACTTACATAGTTCCTCATGAGTGATATCTTATTGGTGTTATGAGGTTCAAACCTGTATTCGGATAGTTCACTATTGTACATCAAATGTGGTTTATTCATTTTCTAATTGCCGGTGGCGATCTATAAGTTAGATATAAGATTAGAAAAGTTGAAATAAGGTGTCTATTAGCAGTGACTGTGAAATGTGACATGGAGAGGGCAAGATTAACGGGTGTAGCAGATTTCCATATTAAGTCAAAGGTATATGTAGGCCTATTACCATGGTAAATGCAATTCACTATCTCCTAGTACGATTGAAAATGATTTGGTTTATAATTTAAAAGACTTGCACGTGTTATGCATGAAGGCAATTTACTATTTACTAACTTGCTCTATAGTTTCAAAGAAGACCGATATTTTCTTATTAGAGATGCAGAAGAAAAGATTATTCGAGAAAGATCTTCGTCTTTTACTCCGCAATCCATCGTTGAAAATTACTAACAGTCTCTATCTCTCTCTCTCATCTGGAATGACTTTTTATAGTGAAAGCTTAATACACTCATATATCTAAATTTAATTTATTTTGTCACTATTTCATCAATCCATACATCGTCGTTGTTCCTGCAATAACTCCTATGTGACATATTTATCGATTTTCAGACTTTTGCTCTATTAAATAACTTAAATAGTGATACAGCAAATAATAAAATCTCCGATATATAATTATATTTCTTTGTTTCGAAAATGTAAGAATTCACAGTCTCCTATGTACGGCTGCCATAGGATGAATAAAAGTGTTTTTTCGTCCTACTGAAAAATGTTATATTTTGCACATAGGAGTTACTGCAAAACCAACGACAACATATATTTACGCAGTTTCGCTGAGCAGTAGAAAATTGCAATAAATATTGAATTATGTTACGGTTCTGAAAACATATTCTTTACTTTAGGATTCCAAATTTCGAACATTAAAAGAATGGAACTGACTGAGTCACTGGCTAAGAATTAACTTCAGTGAAAGATCTGTCTTTGGGCAGAAAACTATCAATGAATGAAAAGAATATTACAAAATGGAGTTCCGGAAGTAAGATTTGTAAGACTCCGACAAGTTTAACATGACTGACAGAAGAAGCCAAGAAATATGAGAACAGCCCCAGTTAATGTCGATGTAGCTCAGGAATTGGTGAGTTGGACTCTTTTCGAGGCTGCGCTCGGACATGAGTTCGAATCTGGCTTGGACTTATTTCCTAGTTGGTATATTTTCAAGTTTCTTGCAAATATAATATGAGGTAATCCCATGACACGTCCACGGATTTATATCTCCAATACCATCTCGCTATCGCCAATAGCTACTTATTCGATGTAGCATCGTTATATAAACGATTACATCGGTATTAACGAAATAGATGAACATTAAGAGAAGTGATGTTAAAATATTAACGATAATAGAATAGCTAAACTATCATTAATCGTATTAACTTACACAAGATCGAAGGAACGGAGAATAATCTGCTTTGAAATGGAAACTGCATTTGACGTCAGAACTGGAAGAAACTGAGTATGGTGGTGGTGGTAGCACCAGTACCAGTAAATTAATACGTAGCGAGATAGTTCATGAAGGGCCAAGGCCGAAGAACTGACTGTTGACCTCACACCCACATGCCTCAGCAGAGGTGAATGATCATCCAACCGGTACGAGGATAACATGTGTCCAGCACGATGATCCTCCTTGCCGTTATAACTGGCTTATTAAATCGGATTTCGCTATTTAATGGATCTCCACAAAATATCACGATGCTGGGTAAATATCGGTCTAATACACTGGCCGAAATTTCATGAGAAAACTTGATCTTTCATAATGAATCGAACCAACGCTCATTCCGTACCTCCTATCCGAGACATGACACTACACCAGGCAGTACTGGGCGGAACAATACGACCACAGTCTAGTATATACACTCACGAAGCTTGAGTTTATGAGTGTACTAGGAACAATAGACTGTGCAGGTACTATTTCGCATTGTCTGTTACGAGGCGATAGTAGCGATCCTAGTGGTTAGCAATTATCTGTGGATGCATATTTACTATGTTTTGAGCTTCGTGACTGTATATACTAGACAGTGGTACGACGACAGTAAGGGACGATGTTGATGAAGATTTGAAAGCTGAGTTTCCTTGCTTGTTTTTCGAGTTCTGTGAAGATATTTTTCTTAACTTGAATTATTCTTTGGAGGGTCCGATGTGTTGGTTTGAAGACGACGCCAACTGATTCTCTCCGTTGTTCCAAGTTCTGTTCTCCAACAGAGGCGCTAAATTATATGAAATTGCGTTAAAATTAAGAAATAAATTCTGTGTGTATGTCCCATTCCTTTTGCGTTATAGAATTTATTTCTAGCCGGCCATCTCCTTAACGATAAATGGCGAGGGTAAGATTCAATAAAACACTTGACGTCTACAGCGCGCCCAAGTTCTCTGTATCACACCAGGACTTTCCCGCGCCATTTCTTGCGACTGCGCAGTTAGTCTTAAAAGAAGTAGAATTCGATGCCCAACGCCAACAGAGCAAGTTTTCTGGCTGGCCTCCTCCAAATCTTCTATCACACTCACATGCCGTCCAAGAATGAGTCCGATACTTCTTAAATAAAGTGTTCTGTTCTGAACAGAAAATACTTATTTCTAACTTGTGTGTAATTTCTTCTTCCAATGTTTTGTTGCAAAAATGAATGCTGACTTAGAGCTACTGTACGTACATTCACAATGATTGAAAACTTTTTGTCGCAGATTTGGAGACATGCAAATGGCTCTAACTTGAATAATTTCACTAAGAACTCTTATTCGACTGACTCAACTTGCGACGCTGTTGATCCTAATACATTGTCACACTTACGTACAGCCTTAGAAAAAAGTTTTGTTGCATGGATACTTTATAAGTTCCAGAAAGGAGGTAATGCGCATGATCAGAGGACGAGCGACTTATAAAGTATCTGTGTGACAAAACGTTTTTCTAAAACTGTACATCCATTAATCAGGCAGTACATCTCACTTGACGATATGAGTCAGAGGAAGAACAATTGTTTGTAGCCTATGCATCTGAAGTCTGATTAGTGTAATATGTAACTAGGCAGCGATATATGCAATGGAGGGAAAGAGAAATCGGCCACCCTAACCCATTATATCCTGGCTTAGTTTCCTAATGAGTGATGCCTTATTGATGTCCCTTATGAGGTTCAGATCTGTCTTCGGACAGTTTACTAAACAGCAGTATATCCAATATAATGTCCATTATGGGCAGTGCAAGGTAGAAAATAAAAAGACTAAATAATCCATATTAATAAATCAAGAAATCCTGAATACCAGAAAGTTTGTAAAATATGAGATGATGTGAAAGGAACGTCTTTGGACATGCATAAAGACTTGTCTCCTTCTGTGAAACAATTAGGGTATCTTATAAGTACCGTATGAAGCTGTTCCATGCAAAGATTATATCCATCCTCATGGCATAGACGTGATTTTAACAATTTAATAATTTATTTAATCTGGCAGAGCTAAGGCCAGTAGGCCTTCTCTTCCGCCCAGCCAGACTCTAATTCTAATTAAATACATTTGCTTACATAGTTATTACATTAATATCTAGATCATAAAACAACATGAAAGTAAATAATGAAAATTGGATAACTAATGTTAGTGTGACAATAATAAACACTGGTAAGAAATAGTTATAATAATAATGATAATAATAATAATGGTAATAATAATAGTAATAATAATAATGATAATAATGAGATAATTTAGATATTTATCTGTGATATATATAACCATTAAACATTGAGAAACCTGAAACAGCTATTATTGTTGACAAAAATTGTTAGAAAAATATCTCGTTAGCCTATTCTTAAATTGATTTGATGTCTGACAGTCCCTGACATTACTCGGTAGGGAATTCCAAAGTCGAGGAACAGCCACAGTGAAAGAAGATGAATATGAGGATGTTCGGTGGGAGGGAATGGATAATATTGAGGAGTGTTGTGATCGTGTGTCTAGGTTATGATGGGTGGATAAAATTTTGGGACCATTTAAAGAAAAAGAATTTGAAAGCGTAGGAAAAAGTCTAAGCTACATATCTGAAAAGGGTACTAGGAGTGTCGAAATTCACACCATCCAGGTTGGTCTATGTGATAACAAAAGAACCCTAGGGGATCGAGAATCTACGGTATTCACTAATTCTGCCATCCACAGACGTGTATACAAGTAACTTCTAGAAGAAAATACACAGAAGAGGAACAATATAGACGAGTTCTACGCCACTAGCGCAATGGTCGACCGAAGCTGGACTGGGACTAAATTGTGAAAAGTATCCGAAATAGTGTTTTAACTAATTAATTCATAGTTTCCTGCCCTAGGTCAGGTCTTTCACTGCAAACTCATTATTCTCCAATCTTTCCTATTTTACGCCTTCCTTCTAGTTTCCGCATACCATCTAAATGTTGTCTATCATATGATATTTTCTTCTGCTCCGAATTTTTTCCCCCTGTTCACCATTCCTTCCAGTGCATCCTTCAGTAGGCAGTTTCTTCTCTGCCAGCGACCCAACCAATTCCGCGATAGTGGAGGAATGGCAGAATAAATTGCACAAGATAAACAGAGTACTGCGAGAAAGTTGCAAATGTAATGGCAGCCATGAACTTTTCCAGCGACAGTTGGATGGAAATTTCCATGGCTAACTTCAATGCTGCGTCCTTGCTGCTGTGAGGAAGCTTGCGGACAAGTAGAAAAACTGAAAATTTCATCATCCCGATATTGAACTTAAAGTCCAGCGTGAAGGTATCGCATTCTGTAAGTAACAATAGAAGAATTGCTGTGAAATATCAAATTTCATAGCAAGGTGGGTTTACTTTTCGGATATAGGTCACATGGACAAAAAATATTTGTCCATGCTATGTTTTTGATTGCCTCCGCGGGAGGTCTGAACATATATGATATTCGCAATTATGTGAGGACAGATGGCAGTCTCGGTTAGTAGAACCAAAAGGGAATTTCCTCTCACACTCGATTAGAGAGGTCAGATTACAAGGGATCTTCGTAAGCAGATAAGCGAGGGAAGTACCTGAGGCAGCTAATGCGTTAAAAATTGCACAAATCCTTCTCTGTCATCCCGTCTTAACAATATCTGCCTGAAAGATGAGTGAGTGGCGGCTAACCCCGGCATCCAGAGAAGGGACAGCTGCAGCCAATTCTTGGAAGGTTCGGGACACTTCCAAAATTTCACCAAGACCGCCTACTTCCTGTTTGCTGCAAAACTGGCTTAAAGAATCTATTAACTACATTAACTAGATTTTTGGGAAATACTTAATGCGCTTCAGAAATATTCAATTCATTACATCTTAAAAGTGACAGTGATCCAAGGCATCACGAAAGAAAGAAATAAATGTTATGAACTCTATTCGCCTCGTAACGTTGACATAAAAGCAAACAGTGAACTTTCATTGCATTCTTTCAGTCATTTTAACAAAGGGAAATATTTGCTATACATTCATTTGATACAATGTCATCACCATTCTCAACAAAACGTGTTAAGTCAAAAGTATGTTGCAATCACGAAGTATTATCAAGGCTATCATATATTCGTTTTTATTTTTGACGTTTCGACATTTTCGTTAGTTGTAACATTGAATAACACGTCAATTGAGAGTGATTCAGCTAATTCTACAACGTGGAATTTCGACAATCCTGAATTTTATAGAATGATACGCACTTTCAGATCCCCTTTTCTCATGGTCTGAAACAGGAAATCTAGATGGGGTGTTACTGTAAACAATTAAGCTTTAAATTGATTACAATTATTGAAATGTAAATATTATTAATATATATTTTTTTACTTTTTATTAAACATAATTTTTCAAGGTAGCAAGTGTTCGAATTAGCGTCCGTGTTTGTGGGAATATTGATGGTACTTTAGAAACGGTTCTGTACTATAATATTCTATCTTGACGATCAGGAATATTTTCTTTTGAAATAACCTACTGAGGTATGGATGGATGGATGGATGGTTGGATGGATGGATGGATGGATGGATGGATGGATGGATGGATGGATGGATGGATGGATGGATGGATGGATGGATGGATGGATGGATGGATAGATAGATAGATAGATAGATAGATAGATAGATAGATAGATAGATAGATAGATAGATAGATAGATAGATAGATAGATAGATAGATAGATAGATAGATAGATAGATAGATAGATAGATAGATAGATAGATAGATAGATAGATAGATAGATAGATAGATAGATAGATAGATAGATAGATAGATAGATAGATAGATAGATAGATAGATAGATAGATAGATAGATAGATAGATAGATAGATAGATAGATAGATAGATAGATAGATAGATAGATAGATAGATAGATAGATAGATAGATAGATAGATAGATAGATAGATAGATAGATAGATAGATAGCTTTGTTCACTGTTAAGTTACTCTATTGGAATCCATTAAGTCATTGGTTTATCATCAAACTAGTAAACCCATGGTACTATTTCATGGTGAAGTGTTTACTCACCTCTGTTAATCGATGGGACTGCATACCTTCACAAATCGCACAAGAGTTTAATTATGCTAGTATTTACTTTTTACCTAGTTATTTTAAGTACTTACAGAAAATGTTCTCTCTTTTTATTTCAAATATAGGTCTACTGTAGTTATGTACTGTAAGTTATATGTAAACTTATCAATGTGTATACATTTGTCCTTAAAACTCTCTGTTTACGATTCTATGAAATTAAATGATTAGTTTTAAATAAAAAAAATAAATACAACTAATTTTGGACTCCATTTTACTTCTGATCTTTTCATGAATAATCACAATCTATGGTCCGTTCGAGGAATCTGTAGACTGACTTGGCGCATTTGGGGGCGGAGTCTATTTGTACCGGAGTGTATTACGGGCAGCATCAGCTCGAGGTCGCTAAGAGGTAAGATGCTCATAATAGTGTGTTCAGACAAATGATCCCCACTCTGCAAGCGATTGGTAGTTTCGTTCAACCAATGCCTCTCCCCAAAGCGGTTAATGGTCCTAGCTCTCCCACATACCACTTGCGCACAGGTCTTATTTCGTCTTTCTACTGCACAGATTTATGGGACAGACCATACATTTGATTTTTGAAGTAATACATTAATTCATTTATTGTTATGTTTTCGTCGGTCATGCCGACATCATGACGAAAACGTTAATACAGTATTAAATTATGTAATATAAGGACTTGTACCTTACACATATATAAAGTAAAGTCATTGACTGAAAATGAATCTTTGTATTGAACATCGTTTATAGTTTTTCAACTATTATTCGTTAAATTTACGACGAGCTGAAGAGAAATTAAATGTGAATATGAAGAAGAATGGAACGTATGAAATGGACAGACAATAAGAAATGAAGCTATGTTGGAAAGAGTGGGTGAAGAAAGAATGATGCTGAAACTGATCAGAAAGAGAAAAATGAATTGGTTGTGTCATTCTACTGAAGTGGCCACCTAGGCCACTGGAAGGAATAGTGAATAGGACAAAAGTTTGGGGCAGAAGAAGATATCAAGATATCGTCTAACAGACGATATTAAGATATATTGTTCACATCCGGAGGCTAAGAGGAAGGCAGAAAATAGGAAATATTGGAGAAAGCTGGATTTGCAGTGAAATACCTACCATTGGGCAGAAAACCGTGAGTGAGTGAATTTATTAAATTAAATCATTTTATATAGACAACATTAAGATGGTTCGTGTGAGGAAGATTCGAGAATGCTCGGTCTGCAGTGAAAGATCTTCCCTTGGGCGGAAAACTATGAATGAAAATGATAGGGAGATGAACTTCGGTTTTCTCGATTGAAAACATTGTCGTTAACCCCGCATAACAAATAGGTCTACAACTGACAGATACCACGTGTGTGGTACTATCTAGGCGGTCCGGATTCGACTCTCGGTCTGATCATGATGGAGATAAAAGGGACATTGCTGAGGCCTGCTTCCTCTTTCCTATTTTATTCCACCGACACTCTTCACCTCCTAATCATTTCATCTATCACCTGCAGTAGTTAAAAAATAGGCTCGAAGGTATTGGAGGTAGTACGGGTTTCCCATGTTGATATTGGATATAAGGGTAGGCTATGTGGCTCCACGCCGTAGGGTTATCAGGTACTTGTCTGGGGATAGGAACTGGCTCTGTCAGGACTAAGGCAAGATGACCCACCTATGAGTATCGGATTCACAAATGCCACCTAGGCCACATGTCAAACTGGAACAATTATCATATAACTTATATGACACACAATGGGCCAATGTAAGCATAAATAAGCCCAAGGACTCTTATCGTGTCCGGTCCTCGAAAAGCGAGCCAGCCGGCCACAATTAACCGATAATCCTCTAACCCTAACCTTATCTGTTTCTGCGCGAAGGTGATGAAAGATAATCTAATATTATAACGAAGAATATAAGAATTTTATATAGTACAATAATTACTCGTAGTTCTTGTAACGAAGGTGCTTCGTCGTCGATATTAACTTCACCGACTCAATCACCAGTTATTCTACACAGTAAAACATTTCCATGTGCATCATTCTCATATAAAATTAATCATAGATACTGAATATGAATAAAATCTAATACTTAAGGAGAAATCGTTGTAGACAGACGGTATGCCCAAAAACATTATTCTGAAAGCAAGTAGACCTATTTACATGAAAATCTCGAAATCAATTTCTTCATCGTTACAAAACTTTTCCTTACGTTAGTGTAATAATCATAAGTAAAATTCATGTTGGCCAACAATATTATTGTAGGTACATTTTCAGTCATGTTTTATTGAATCTATGGTCGGATGAATAGAAGGAAGGATAGAAAGATGAAAGCATTAATAGACGGATCGACGAATGAATATAGTACAGTATGAGCGAATGGACATATAGACCGATGCATGGACGGATGAATAGTTGTATTGTTGGACGGATGAATACATGGACGAATGAGTGGATGGATGCATGAACATATGGATGGATGAATACATGGACGGATGGAAGCATTATCAGACGGATAGATGGATAAATATGAGTGGATGGACGGATAAATAGATGGAGAATTGTACAAATGAGTAGATGGCTGTATAAATAGGTGGACGGATGAATAAATGGAGAATTGTATAAATGAGTAGATGGATGGATAAATAGATGGAGAATTGTACAGATGAGTAGATGGATGGATAAATAGATGGAGAATTGTACAGATGAGTAGATGGATGGATAAATAGATGGACAGATGAACGAATGAATAGATGGATTTATAAATAGATGCATGGACCGATGGATGGATGGATGCATGCATGCATGCATGAATAGATGAACCGATGAATAGATGATCGAAAGAAAGGATGAATAGATGGACGGATAGATAGGTAGAAGGGTAGATATACGGATGGGTAGATGGATGGATTGTACTGTATACGTTATCATAGACATAGAAAGAGACATACAGCAGAAATTAATATGAAATAGAAGGGAAATAAATAATATTATCGTAATTTAAAGCTTTTTTTCCCCCCTTAAATATCGAAGTACCGTGATATGTAACTATCATAAACACAATGATGTGGATTTACAATTACTGTATGTACACTATAATGCGTCTCAGAGTAGTTTCAATGTCAATATCAAAGAGGGCGTCTTGGTAGACTTCGTTAGTTCGAATGTTTGACACGTCAGTCCGCTTGAAGACTGTGTTACGGCAAGTCCTGGCATCGCATCCAAAGCAGCTCGACGAGTTGAGCCGCACAGAACGGAGTTCGCCCAACTGCAGGTAGAGCATTCCCGCGCGCCATCTGTCGGCCCATTAATTCCATTATATAAAATTATACAGGGGGATTTTTTTACCCCCACATAATATTTTTTGTCTCCAAGTGACGGGGTGACTGTGTTTGATTTGTTAACGTTTTGTTGCTCCTGGGATAGGTTGTAGTATGTGATTTGCACCGCCCTACTTTTTTGCCACCATTCTATTCTAATTTTTTGTACTTTGAACTATTCAGGTCGCAGTAGTTTACCTCAGCCTTCACTGCCACCATTGTCCTGCCTACTTCAATAGTTACACGCAGTTTGTAAGTCTGTACACGTAGTACAAAAATCGTCGTAGTAATGGGCCTTCGCCCGTTTCCTTCCGCAGCCTTGTGAAATTAAGAATTATCGTTACATATTCACAAGTAGTTAAATAATTTTAAGTCGTGTAGTCATGAATGGTAACCGTTTAAGACAACACGGAACAGTGAATTTTCCTGTAGGAAACAAGTTCGGTTCCACATTATTTATTGTTAAAAAGTCATCATTTAAAACACAAGGAATAAGGTCTTAATGTATCAAGTAGTACCCGTAGTCTAAGTATAACATTATTATTTCTTCGTGGTCTTTTCCGGCAGGCAACGCAAGCGTAGCGGAGGGCCACTATAGTAACCAAGACTCGTACTGTACGGCTCCATGGAAAAGAAAACAAAAGTTCGAAAGATGTACTAAGGATTCCTCAGCCACCAAAAACAAAACTAAGTGAAATTAGTGCCGAGGTAATTCCGGTAATTTCAGACGTGAAACTTGTTTAATTTTATAAGGGATCTTTTTGTGAAGATGTAGTTGACAGTAGCTATATGCAAGGCGTAGTAAATCCTAACCTAATCTGTCACATATTCGTATAAGCAAGGTGTGTGAGCGGAGTACGAAGGGAGCTACCTCAGCGCTGGTTTAGCCCAAAACTATTATGAGCTTAATCGTGAGAATATAAGGGCAATATATTTTCGATGACGATGACTGACCCCACAACTTTCTGAACAAAAAAAAATTTGACATAATTGTCATTATACCGTCGTTTGTTGACATCATTTTGAAATAAATTAGGTACACAGAATTCTGTAAAAGATAGGATCTTTTCAAACCTATGTAAATTGAACGGCAAAAATCCGCCATTCTGTCTATAGACTTGTCTACTTTCAACATTAGAGTCGACGGCAATTCGGAAGGCTGTAGTCTGCTAGCGTTTGTGTCGAGAGAGTCAGATAGAGAGAGCAAGGCAGCGTACAACATTGCCACATCGTACCTCATGCGCACGTGCAACACAAATAGCGCAGCAGAGAATTTAAATTATCAAAAGACAATAATGAACTTAGCCGTTGATTACTGTAAGCATGACACCAAACAAATCCTGTTTCCTTCACTAACAATATTCTTTGCACGTTTCTCAATCCCACACCACATGCTTCTACAGTTGTTTCTTGCGCGTTGGCAACGTTGCAGCCAGCATCAAGATGGCCGGCAGCGTTCTCCTCGTCAACGTTTTTAAAATAATTATACACCTTAAACACTATTTACCGCGCCTACCTGTGCAATACTTGTCTTTTTACAGTCTCTTCTTCCATTTATTTATCTTACACACACACAGTAAATGTTAGTTTTACTTATTCAGTGTATTGAAACACTCACACGTGAACAAACGAACAAGGGAAGTACTTGTTATAGACTGATTCCGATTGGTTCTGCAGTACAAGCTTGTGACGTCATATACCAAAAATGCTACGGCGCATATAGCAGCCGACCGCCTTCCGAACTGCTGTCTAGTATAAGATAGCAATAGAAAAAATGGACAAGGGTTTGAGGAAATCTATTATGATTGCGTGTAACACCATACAATTTGGGTAAGTAAACAGAATATCGTCGTTGTTCCTGCAATAATTCCTATGTGACATAGGCCTATTTATCGATTTTCAGTTTTTTGTCTGTTAAATAACTTGAATATATAGCAAATAATAAAATCTCCTCTATGTAATTATATTTCTTTCTTTCGAAAATGTAGGAATTCACAGTCTCCTATGTACGGCTGCCATAGGATGAATAAATGTGTCTTTCTTCCTACAGAAAAATTGTATATTTTGCAAATAGGAGTTATTGCAGGAACAACGACGATATGCTGTAAAATTTAAGTGCGTCTAATGAAAGGAATGAAATAAACTATGAATAACAGTCAACCCTCTGATGACAATAATAATGATGATGATAATAATAATAATAATAATAATAATAATAATAATAATAATACTCGGCCTACTTACTGGCTTTTAAGGAACCCGGAGGTTCATTGCTGCTCTCACATAAGCCTGCCATTGGTCCCTATCCTGAGCAAGATTAATCCAGTCTCTATCATTATGTCCCACCTCCCTCAAATCCATTTTAATATTATCTTCCCTCCTACGCTTCGCTCTCCCCAAAGATATTTTCCCCTCTGGCCTCCCAACTAACACTCTATATGCATTTCTGGATTCGCCCATACGTGCTACATGCCCTGCCCATCTCAAACGTCTGGATTTAATGTTGGTTCCTAATTATGTCAGGTGAAGAATACAATGCGTGCAGTTCTGTGTTGTGTAACTTTCTCCATTCTCCTGTAACTTTATCCCTCTTACCCACAAATATTTTTCTAAGCACCTTATTCTCAAACACCCTTAACCTATGTTCATCTCTCAAAGTGAGAGTCCATGTTGCACAACCATAAACAACAACTAGTAATATAACTGTTTTATAAATTCTAACTTTCAGATTAATAAAATAATAATAATAATAATAATAATAATAATAATAATAATAATAATAATAATAATAATGAATAAAAATGCATTGACACAATACGTTATTAAAAGGACAAGTAAAGAACTGGATAATTATGTAGTAATCATCGGCCAGACCTTTTTCCTACAGTCGAGGTAGAGGGCACATAAATCACCAAATGTGTAAGTAATTACTAATTAAATGTTCAACGTTTTCTTATGAGTTATGATTGACTTACTGTCAGCCTCTTTACACTCTAAGGCCAGCAACATATTGTATCGGACATTCTGTCACGGACAGGACGGTTTTGTCGGACTGTTCGACGTGACGGTGATTACACGCATTGTAATGAGGCTGCAGAGAATGCCCGATGCAGGATGCTGCAGCGTCATTAGAATGCGTGTAATCTCTGTCACATCGAACGGTCCGAGGCAAAACCGTCCTGTACGAGACAGAATGTCCGATACCTGCAGTATGCTGCCATCCTAACAGGATGTATGTACTCGCGGGAAATTGGCGGCCTGATCGAAGCTTATTACGTTGCTGACTACGTAATTACCAATAACTGTTTTTGGGCCACATATAATTAACAATTAACTGGCATAGCATAGCATTCTGTATGTAAGCGCATGAGAATATCCAGTAAATATTATTTATCCGTCCGTTATGTGAGTACAGTAGAGCATCGATTACCCGAAACAATTGGGGACGGGGAGTGTTCGGATAAACCGATCATTTACGAAAATAAATTGTACCGGTGTCATAGGAGCAGTGTGAAACAAAGAAACACTGATATTAAACACAAAACTATACATATACAGTATATTTTGTATCACACGTGTTACAAATAAAACAGAGAACTGACTAGTCTAGATTAACAAGTTCAAAATGACCATTAAAGTATAGGCCTACAGTTTAGGAAAAGAGGTCCAATTTTTTTTCAGAGCTGAGATTCATTTTTTTTGCCGCCAAATCCCGCAAACAGCGCTAGCGGAACTTGGACATGGCGCGCGCGCAAATTTGAATTTGCCCACTAGAACGCTTTCGGTTAACCGATGTTCCAGTTGATCGGTATTCGGGTAATCGATGCTCTACTGTAATGTTAACCTTATATTTTTTTTTAACAAGAACAATTAATTTTTCTAGTTTTAGTTACACAAGTATTTTGCACGCATCTGTTTTGCGTCCACGTCAAAATGCCAATGAATGACATTTTTTTAAATATATTGCAACCCCCCATGAATTAGGATACTCTCTTCGAAATAGGTTATATACAGTATATGTATACTTACTCGTATTAGGTCTCCTCTTGTGTTTACTTATAGACTCGTTCACATTGTTGAGTTTATCGCATATGTCGTAAGAGTTTTCATGGCGACCGAAGTCGAATGAGTTCCGTTTCACCAATTCATTTTTCTTATTTTTTTCATTAATGTATCGAAGGTCGAATATAGGCGGTAAACGTCGAAATCACCTAGTTAACTCAACCGTTTCTTTAAGAATGTAGCAAAATATGAAAACGTAGAAGCGGAAAGCAGTAGCAGCAGTAATAATAATAATAATAATAATAATAATAATAATAATAATAATAATAATAATAATGATGATGTCACCCGCATCCATGGCCTAGACCCGAGAGGAACGGGATTTGTGCGCCGATAATACGCTCGGGCATAGGTTCAAATTAAGCTGACGCTGAGTTTTTGAATGGAATTTTACCGTGATTTTCACCAATTAACTTGATCGTTAGATAATCTCATGGTGAAAATTCGGACCCATCTCTTTAAAATACCATCTGTTACAAATTCCATCAGCACTGTATAGTCCTGACAACGCAGCTGATAAATGCTATTAAATAAAACAGATTAAAAATTAATAGGCTATTATTCGGTTGTCTCCATAAGCCCGGTTTCAATTCTACATGCTGGTAGGATTTTATTTCTTGCCAATACTTTCAAAACGGCCTCGAGGTTCAATGAACCTCTTGCCACTTTGAGTTCCGGGTCTTTTCCGTTGTAAAAGGCGGTCGGAGCGTGGTGCCGACCACACCACCTCATTCTAATGGCGAGGTCAAGAAATCATCGAGCTGTACTTTCATAGCACCCTTGTGCCTTCATAGCGTGTAAAGAGAATTTCTTTCTTCTTCCTTTCACAGGTTGGGTCTGAGACCTGTTCCTGATTTACTCTACTTCTTCTTTGGCCTTCTTCTTCCTCGTTGACAATATCTCAAGGCTGCTTTCGGTAGACGGTCATCTTCTATTGTATTTAGATGTTGTATCCAACCATCTCGTATTTCTCTATTATTGTTGGGAAGATGTTCAGTTCCTCCCGGATATTTTCATTTCTATTGCCATCTAACGTAGTGCTCGGAAAAATCTCTTTTCGGCCGCTGGTATGTAGCTTTGTTGCTTCCTAGTCATTATCTACTGTATGTCTCAGAGCCATAAAGCATAACAGACACCGCCATAAACTTATATTACATCCCTGAGTCACACTTCTTGTCTTGGGTTCACCTGATCGTGCCACACATGTGTAGAAATCCATGAATGTTAGTTTCTATGGTAGTCATAGCCTGTATCCCAGCCAAGGTTCTTCACTTGTTCTAATGAAATTCTTTGTCTTCACTATTACTTCCCTAGCGACAATTTTGCGGATGCAAATAACATTTCTACTAAAAAACCACATCTCAGGACATTTCTTGAGATATTTACTTTGATCCGTAACTAAACCTAGGAATATATACACATACAGTTAAAAAAGTGTGATCCCAAAACCCGTTAAGTCTATTATTATGAAATGAATGGACTATTTTTTTTTAATCTACCGTTCTGCGGACTGAACGAGTTTTCAAGTGACATGCACAATAAAACAATCTTTTAGACGAGGATTGGCGCTGTTTTGGAAGAAAACATGCTTAAAATATAATGATAGAGGGCTCAAACATAATCATACACAGAGTGATCCACGAGGATTTTCCGTCCTTTACGGAGTTTATTTCCAAAAACATTCTGAGCCATAAATGTCATATAAACATTTGTCCTAAACTCAATATATTCAGAATTACACTAATTTGAACTCTTTTGTAAACTACCATTATTCTTGAGTTTTAAGGGTAAAAGAATATTACAGATAAATAATGAACTATTCAGCAGTATCATTTATTTAATTAGCCAATATTCTGAAGCTAAAAGTGTATTGTGATATCCATAGTTACTTCGTACAGATTTTTTTTTTCAATTTTTAACTACAAAATTATATTTTCTTACGCATTTATCACGAGAAATGTTACAAATCACGCCACTCTTGTAAATTCTTTAAGACTGTATATTAAGATGCATAATTAAACTGTAAAGAATCAAGTTCCAAAAGCCGTATGATTTGTAACAGTTTTTGTAACAAGTGCTTAAGAATGATGTCATTTTTAGTTAAAAATTGGAAAATAAAATCTGTACAAAGCAATTAACATATTTTTAGCTTCAGAACACTAGCCAATTAAAGAAGTGACACTTCTGAATAGTCCATTCTCTATTTGTAATATTTTTTACCCATAAAACTAAAGAAAAATTAGTGTAACTCGGAAAATATTGAGATTAGGACAAATGTTTGACATTTTTTGCTCAGAATATCTTCGGAAATAAGCTCCGTAAGTGACGGTGAATCCTCGTGAATCATACTGTATGCATAAATCATAAAATGGCCAAAAGGGATTGAGCGAGTTTTGAGATCACACTGTTCAATTGTATCCTTACTACTAGGTTCGTTCCAACAAGCGGTTCATGGATCAGTTCATGTACGGTTCCTGTACCATCTTATGCGCATGCGCTAGTTGAGCATCTGCTATGGGATTGAAACTGGACTGGACGCTGTTGGAACGCTTTCGCGGATCGTTATGTACTAAATCCAGAGATGCTATATAACTGTGATCATCTTTGCTAAGAACGGGATGCTTATTATTATCATTTCGCAGCTAATTCTAATTACAGAAAATAGAATTTCTATCATTTTCTATTAAAAGATGACAAAAAGTATGAAAGGCAAGAATTCCGCTAATTCAATGTCGTGTACTGGGGGGACTCTCATCTAAAAATAGTTTTTTTTTTATTATTAATTTATGTACGTTATTTATTATACTTTTAATCAAAGCTGCATGTTGAAATTGTAATTAACTCTTTCAATACCCAAATAGGGCGATCACAACATAAGATTCAAGGACACGGACATCTTGAGCACGACGACGCACTTCTTCCCCCGTCTACATAGAGAAGCGATCGAAATACATAAACATAACAACAACTTTAATCGCAAGGAAGAAGGCGTAAAGCTAAACAAGTGTTGGTACCCGGTCCTAAACAGAACAGATAAGAAGCCACTACAACAAAAGGACGGAACCCAGAACGGGAGCAGCGAACAAAGCGGCGCGGACCGCAGCGACAACAGGCCTCGGCCCGCGAGCCGCACTATAAATACGCCCGCACAACCAGACACAGGATGACTTCTTTCTTGGACGTGAAAGGAGCAAGACGTGTCCTGAGAACTTCTGATTGGCGCACCGGCGAAAGGAGCTACAGCGGACAACCAACCAGATTCCTCAGTTCTACAGCAGCAAGCGAGCGCAGCAGCCAAGCAGCTCTCGGCCAGGGAGGCTCGAGGCGCCGAGCATCGTACTTCTGTCGGCCAGGCGGCGGACACCTACGTAATCGGCACTTCTTAAAGAGCAGCCTATTGGTTCCATTGCCGCACCGGCGCTCAGCGCGAAGAAAGCCGCGCAGCCTACGGAGGGCTGTGCGCACTAACTTCCCTAGGCCAGGCGGATCCCGGTCGGGGATTGGGTCCTCTCTCGAGGAGACCCCTAGCCGTCCTCGGCCCCTAGGCAGGCTTCCTGCTAGGGAGAGACTCTGTGCCTTCGTGCCGGAGTGACTGCCCAAAGGCAGGGCCTTCGGGCTAATTTGCTTTCCGCCCTCCACTCTTCTACTATTGCCCGGCCCTTCTGAGGGCTACGCAAATTTTCGTCCGGCCCTTATCAGGGCCAACGAAATTAGCGAACCAAACCGACGGTCCCCGGCGGGCTCCGCAACGCTTGTTGCGATCGGCTAACCGGGCTAGGCTTCGGCGACCGGTCGGGCGTAACTGCTGGGCTTCCACCCTTAGTGGGAAAGGGGCCTAGCAGGTTCTTGCACTGCGGACAGAGTGCCGCTTAGGTCTCCCCCCCCCTGACAGGATCGAATCTGTAATTCGAATGGCTCCAGTTAAGAGCAACAAGGCCACGAGCCATCCTACTGCAGGTGGCGTACAGCGGTTGCTAGTTTGCACTAGCCAGACAGGGCCCACCACCTCCTACTTGCGCGTGTCGCGTCCCGCGCAGATTACTCCTCCGCCCAGACGTCGGAACCTGAGATCGGCTGGTCCTGTACGGACGCCGCCTGTCCCGGTCCCCGTTGCGGAGATCCTTGAGCTTCGTCCCCCTACCACTATCCCAGTCCCTTCAGGACTCCCGAGAAAGCCCACCCCTCCCAAGATAGCTCCCAAGGTCACTGAGGTGACACGTGTTGACTTGCCCGGTCCTAGCGGACTGAATAGCCGTGGTGTTACGGTCTTGGCTGATGAAGTGCCGTCGATTCCATCTGGGTCCGGCGCACTTCAGGTCATTAAGGCCAAAAAGAAGAAGAAGAAGGGCTCAGCTAAGACTCAGCAGGGCGGCATTCCTTCCGCTAGTGAGCTCACCAAGGAAGAGAGATCGGCTCTCTCTACCTTGGAGCAATTGCAGGCGGCGACTCTTCAAGTCGTGACCGAGGAGGCAGCACCCCCCGCCGAACCTGAGGCCCCACAGGAGACGGCTGCTGCCCCTGAGGTAGATGAGGCAGTTCCCCGCCCCCCTTCCCCAGCTCGTACTCACGTGTCGGAGAGTGAGGACGAGGAAGTTGAAGTTGAGACTGCCCTCACTAGGCGACGTGGTGATATCCCACCTGTTATTATTACGCCAGCCTTCACTGGCTCGCTGGGCCGACTGAACTTAGAGTTCAAGGCACAATACGAACCGTTGGGCTTATGCTCGTACAGGGCGCGCGGCGGGACGGCCGTGAAAACTGTTTGCGAAAGGGATTACGCAAATCTTTGCAGGTTCCTGACCGAACGGGGAGTAGCGTACAACTTGCTGCGCCCCAAGAACGACAAGCCTCTGCGATTCGTTCTAAGAGGAATAGATATTCACACAGATGAGGAGGACATCCAGGGCGACCTGGAATTCCAAAGCATAATCGTCCGGCGAGTGACGAGGATGCACTCATCAAGGACAAAGGCCAAACTCCCAATGGTCATTGTCGATGTGGAGAATTCCCCCGAAACCCGGGATAGAATGAGAGCCTTGCGTCAGTGCTGCCTGATGAGGGTAACAGTTGAGGACTACGTCCCCAGCAAGCGCCCGCCTCAGTGCAGCAACTGCCAGTGGTACTACCACACGCAGGCTAGCTGCAAAGCGCAGCCTATGTGTCGAGCTTGTGCACGCCCCCATAAGACTAAAGATTGTCGCAAGCCGCACGATGTCCCCGCTACATGCGCACTCTGTACTGGCGCTCACACCGCCAATTATGGAGGGTGTCCCGTGGCACTACAGGTTAGAGATGCCACGGAAGGAACGAGCAGGGCTGCCCGACGGAGGAGGGCAGAGCTCGAGGAACAGCGGACGCTCCAATACGAGTGGCTCCGGCAGCAGCGTGTGGAGCGAGCTGCGAGGCAGCAGCAGCTGTTCCGAGAACAGCAGCCGCAGCCACAGGCTCGCGCCCCTGTGCAGGGGCCCCGTGCGGAGCGACGCACGGAACTCGGGCCGGTCCGCCAACAGCAGCAGCAGCAGGCGACCATCCCTTCGCTTTTGGAAGTGCCCGTAGCCGCGCCTCTGTGGTCCACCGTGGCAGCGACAGCCCCCCAAACTGCTGCCAATAATGTAGGACCCCTTTCTCAGCGCCCTAAGCGCAACAGGGGCAGCAGAAAAGCCACCAAGGCTACCACGGTAGAGTCCATCTCCGCCCCTGTCCCACCGGCCCAGCAGGAAGCTATTGCAAGCACCTCGAAAGGCCCGACCGGTCAAGGCGCGACCTTGGACCAAGTTCAGCACTTTGCCGAGGCGTTGCAATTAGCAAACCCTAACCTCCCGCTCGCCCCAATCCTAGAAGGATTAACCAAAGTGATAGTTCTCCTTATGGAGAATCCTATGTCTGCCCTCCCGGAGATATTTAAGCTCCTAACCTCCCTCGTTTCTCTCAATGGCCAGACGAAGTGACGGAGTTGCTAGGATGTGTATATGGAACGCCAGGGGCCTTAGACATGATAGACATGAGTTCAGGGCTTTCCTAGACGCTAATAATATAGACGTAGCATTTATAACAGAAACGTTCCTGACACCCCAAGTAAATTTAAGATGCGCGGGGTTTAAAGTCTATAGACAAGATAGAGCAGGTAGAAGAGGCGGAGGTGTAGCGGTGTTCGTTCGTTCTACGATCGCGCACTGTGAGTATCTCCTTCCCCAGCTAGCGGCATTAGAGGCAGTGGCTATTAGAGCCTACATAGGCAGACTCCCCTTTCTGCTTATGGCTGCCTACAGTCCTCCGGGCATACTAGATGAACGCGATTTAGATATAGTGACAAGTCTATCCGATAGATTCGTAGTCGCCGGCGACCTCAATGCGAAGCACGCTAGCTGGAACTGTCAACGCCCCAATCGGCAGGGCGATAGGCTTTTTCTTAATTCTACAGGAAACGGATACGTCGTGATGGCCCCTAGGGAACCCACACACGTACCGGATGCTGCAAATCAACTGCCTGACATATTAGACATCGCTCTGGTGAAAGGTCTCACAACTAGAGCGAGACTAACAACCCTGGATGATCTTCCGTCCGACGACCTACCGGTGATAATGGAGATCATGCACCCAGTCGAACTCTCCCCAACCGCTGAGAAATTCAACTACAAGGCGGCAGACTGGGTGTTCTTTCAAGACCAGGTAGCCGCTACGCTTCCACCACTCCCCCCTGAAGTCACTCCGGCAGGGATAGATAGGTCAGTTAGCGACCTGACGGAGTGCATAAAGAAGGCAATGGTTGCTGCTATACCGAAACGGTCTTCACAACCGGGACGGATGCAGCTCCCAGCCTATATTAGAGATCTAAAGATCGCCCGCAATAGAGCAAGAACATTGTGGAAGCGTACTAGGTTAGATCAACATAGAATAGAAATGAACCGCTTGCGCAGGCGGATCAGTGAGGCGGTCCACGAGACGGTCGTGGATGCTTGGAAATCCAAGGTTGAGACGATGGACAGCAGAAACATGTCAGAAGTCTGGCGTGTATCTCGAGCTCTGTCCAATCCGTCTCAATCTATTCACCCATTAGTAGTCGGTCCAGATGTCACGGCCTTTACTCCTGAGGAGAAGGCTACCGCACTGGCAGACGTTCTAGAGACCACTTTTCAACCCGTGGAACAAAATTTAAACTTGCCCCATATCAGAGCTGTTGAGGAATCGGTTCGAGACCTCCTTAGCAGGGAGCCGGAAAATGGGATACGACCTACGAACACCCACGAGGTCGCCCATTTCATTCGTCGCCTCGGCCCTCATAAGGCCGCAGGAGCCGACGGTATCCAAGGAATTATATTGCAGCATCTCCCAAGGTCAGCTATGAAGCGCATAGCAGAGATAATTAATAACATCTTGGCTTCCGGTCACTATCCCATTCCCTGGAAAGAAGCTCACGTAGTTCTCTTTCCAAAGCCCGGAAAGGATAAGACGAATCCAAGCAACTATAGGCCTATTAGTCTCCTCAGTTGTCTCAGCAAACTGGCGGAGCGGGTCATACATAGACGCCTCACTGAAGTAGTATTGCCCCAAATCAGGAACGAGCAATTCGGTTTTCACCCTGGTCGTTCCACTACACTCCAGGCACTCCGCATGACGGAGGACATTACCTGGGCTATGAGCACGAAGCGTGTAGTAGCTGCAGCTTACCTGGACATCGAGCGAGCATTCGACAAGGTTTGGCATGAGGGACTCCTCGTTAAGTTACTGGGCATGGGAGTCCCAGATGGAATGATACGCCTCATTTCTAACTACCTCCGAGGCCGTACATTCAAAACCCGTGTAGGCACTAGTTTCTCCACCCCCCGTGAAATTCACGCAGGAGTCCCACAGGGTTCCATTATCGGGCCCATACTTTTCAATATATTCATTAATGACCTCCCGTTTCGCTATATCCACGGCAGAAGTAGTCATCTGTATATCTATGCAGACGACACTGCCCTCTTGGCGATGGGCAAAACCTATAGATTAGCGTCCCGTAGATTACAGTCGATCTTAGATCACCTCCAGCCGTGGTTCCACGACTGGAGAATCAAGGTCAATGTAGAGAAATGTCAGGCCATACTCTTTTCACTAAGAGCGAGGCTCGAAGACATACCACCACCACCCACACTTTTCGGACGAGAAATGCCGTGGATGAACCAAATTAAATATTTAGGGATCATTATGGACTCTCATCTCAACTTCCGAGATCACATCCAATCCCTTCTTCGTAAGGCCAACGGGCTGATAGTTAGACACTATCCCATTCTGGCGGCCTTAACTCCTGACAACCTGAGGGTAGGACTTACCATGTATAAGGCCCTCATTCGCTCTGTCATTACCTATGCCGCACCCGCATGGGGGTTTGCGGCAGTGTCCCATCTCCGTAAACTCCAAGTTGTCCAAAACCAGGTGATTCGACTCATTACCCATCTCCCCCGAGTCGCCTCGAGAAGAAAGTTCCATGATGAACTAGAGTTGCCAACCATAGACGAGTTCATTGCTCGACTGGCTAGGAACCTGTATGCGGAAGCTCGTGCTAACCCCAACCCGCTCATATCTGGCCTCGGCCAGTATGATCCTAGGTTACGGCGTAGACACCAGACAGGTCCATTAGCTATACTATTGAGACAGGAGGACAGGGAGGCTGGCGCTACTCCCAGGTTTTGGTAGCTACGACTCAACTCCATGAGACTCCTTGGATAGTGCAACCGCTGTAAAATGACCTTGTCTTAACTGGGCTAAACAAAATCCCTCCATAACCTTATCTACTTTTGTTGATCGATGGAAATCTAATAGAGCCAATTGGCTAGTATATATCCATCGATTCATAGAGTCATTCAACCTAAGAGCCAACTGGCTAGTCTCTGATATTGAGACAACTCATCCTGCCTAAGGTTTTTCCGTGGTTTTCCTAAGGCGCTAAGACAAATGTCGGGATGAGCCCTAAAAGAAATGGGCCACGGACCTGCTCTCATATCCCCATGAATCCCCCTAATTAACAATCACATCTCTCCCCCCTCTTCGCAATTGAGCCATCATATAGCCAAATGGCTGGTCTCGAAATTGAGACAAATCAACAAGGCTCATGACCTCCAACATAATAGCCAAATTGGCTAGTCTCTTATATGAGACAACTCATCCTGCCTAAGGTATTCCGTGGTTTTCCTCAGGCGTAAGACAAATGTCGGGATGAGCCCTATAAGAAATGGGCCACGGACCTATATGCCCTTCCCCATATATATTCCACCTTTCTTATAAATTATGTATGCCCTATTTCAGATAATATTAATAGTATATTAAACATACGAGGTCACTCAATAAGTCGCAAATTGAAAGGACAGGGACCTCTCAAATTGCAGTTTAGATTTCACGGCGCTTCTTCCGACGGCCTTCACCTGGTTTGTCATCGAACAACAGATGACGGCGTCTTGCCATCCAAACGGCACACACCAGCCAACTCCTCCTCGCCCCGTTCCGTGATCAATTGATCAGTCTCAGCCCCCCTCGCGTATGTGGTACCTAAGAGGTTACGTCCAATTTCGGCTTCCCCTTCAAAATTTTCTAGAGCTCCTTCAGGGGAGCAGCGTAACCCGGAGTGAGACTAGTGGCCAACAGGCTTGGAGCTCACATATTTAGTTTTGTACAGCCCCCAACCCCTTGCAAGGACGCGTTTTGCGTACCTTTTAAATTTTCCTCCCAATTCTCCTTCGATTTTTCGATTTTTTTCGAGACACAGAATGGAGACACATCGCCGACGGACGAGGTACAGAGACGTACAACAGAGGCTCCACTGCATCTCCGAGAACTTCGCGTCACAGCATCGCAGGTTGGCCTTGAGATGAGCACCAGCAGCGGCGGGCGCGGACCGCCGCGACAACCACCTGACGCAGCAGTCGTCACGGACGATCACGGCGGTCAACTTTTCATCGTTCCGACAACTACGAAGAAGGGAAAGAAGAAAAAGAAGACTCACACTACCACGACTGGGACTACACTGGACCAACCTACAACTGACTCCCATGAGACCACTACGCTACAGACTAAATTGACAACACTAGACCCGTGGACCGAACTAAAAAACTGGCCGTCTGAAAGAGCGAACCGATCAGTAATGGTCGAAGACGCTGACCCAGACTTACTAGCGACGCTCCAACCTCCTCATCGAGCCGACACATTGACACTTGGACCAAGAACGAGAGTGTTCACATTCTCGACACGACTCAAACTACAGAAAGCTACGAGACCCGACCCAAAGCAATTCGGGAAGAAAGCCCGCTACATTGCGCCACCGACCGCAACTCTACAAGGACCTTGGACGCTACCGACTGACCCTCCTGCACCATCCCGATCCGTGAAACCCGACCGGCCCTCAGAAGGTCCTTCCTCCGTACCCACCAGACCCGAAACCCCTCCACTGCAACACATTCAGGACTCGTACTTTTACACCACGAGTGAATCTGCCTCTTCTGAAGGTTCAAACTAATCCGAAGGAGAGGTAGATCAAGACTGGCAGAACGCCAAGTCACGGCGCAAGAAGAAGACTCGACCAACCGCGAGCGCCGGTTCGACCACGGCAGCCGAGAAGGTCACGCCCAGTCCACAACCTGCTCCCCAGAATTCCCTTGCACCCACACCACCACCAGACCGAGACACCACAGCCGCAAGTGAACGACTCAAGAGCAGAACGACTGTGAAAATCACTAGACACACGACTGACAACAATAACCCACTGTTCATCCAGAAGCTTATAAGACAGAACAACTTAAACATGGAAACTCCGAGACAATACTGGGCCTACTCTACAGGAACGACGACACTTACCTTCCCGACGATTGACGAGGCGGAACGATTTATTAAAGCCATACCGGCCAGAACTTTTGGACCGTCCGCACAACTTTTCATCGTCCATACACCATCTCACCAAGGACAAAGACTTCCACGAAACCGAGAGATCAGTGTCGTCATGAAGAATGTCGGCACCCAGATCCCGGAGGACGAATTGTTGCAGATTCTACGGGAAAAGTTCCCTGGAATCAAGCGCATCTCTAGAATAACCTCCGCCCAGACTAACCAGCCGACGCAGATGGTTCGACTTATAGTACAAGACGTGACCACAGCCGACCAACTTCTATGTGGAATCAACATAGCCGGACGTAATTACAAAGTCGAGCCAGCCCACGAGACAGTATTCCACAGACCGTGTCAGAACTGCGCCCAGTATGGACATGACAAAACCGACTGCCGTAACGACAAGACGTGTTTCACTTGCGGAAAAAATCCCGTCCACTGCAAACACCCACCAGACAACCAAGTCAAGTTCTGCGCCAGCTGCAAGAGCGATACCCACTATACGGGCCAAGCACGCTGTCCAAACTACCCCCGACATAACCCAACCCAACAAACTCCAACCCACATCCCGGTTCAAACACCCCAACAGATCCCTCCACCAATTCCTAAACCCTCACAATCCAGTCCAATCCAACTTCCCGAACCAAGACCTGGAATATCGTACGCCAGTGCGGTAAACCCGACAACGACCGACACGACAGAACCAACAACGGAACCAACACAGACTAACACCGAACAAATAGTAGCAGCAGCTCTAAATTCTGCAATGCAGAAAATAGAAAGCTACATCGACCAACAGATCAACAGACTGCGAGATGAAATTGTGATGTTCACAATTTCACTCCTCACGACAGACGCCCAACCCAAGACAAGACGAACGACTTTAGCAACAGCAAACCAGACAGCAAGACGGCTCTTACGAAGACAAGTTGCTCACCACTTTGTGGGTAACAAACTACAAATATCACTAGCACCACTGAAACGTGACACGACCAACCACAGACAAACAACCAACAGCGGCCCTTCATAGGGCCGCGCGACAAAAGTAAACCACACCCAACACAGACAACAGCTTCATCCAGCCACATAAATCTGCAAGATAACAGCATCCAAGGCCAACGCAGCAGCCTGGTGTGAGCGGAGAAGACGCTGACCCGTAGAGAGTCCAACGAGCGAAGCCTAGCCGGGACCAAGCCTCAACTGTCGCTACAGACAAAACATCGTAACCTGAAGAGGGCATATGTAAGACCCTAAAACAGGTTGCCCTTTGGGCAAACAACTTTGAGCTTGAGTGAGACACAGGATCAGTTGCCTCAAGTACGCCGAGAAGAGTCTTGCGACCTCGGATACCACTCCACTGAAGATGTCTGCCGCAGTTGCAGACGAAACGTCTGGTATAAAACCAACTAATAGACCACGGCCTCTCAGCCCGGAAAATGAATCTACATCTATAGACTCCGGCCGTGAAAGCCTACACTGCAAAATTTCCATTCCCTTTCTTTTTGGTGAAAATTAAAATTAAATCTCTAGTTTTATTATTCGTCTGCACTGTCACTTTTCATCTTAACCTCATTGATGTGAACAGTTGAGCATGTCTTTCTTCAATATCCAGGAGACGTTGGTGAGCTTATGCGCATGCCCGTCTTGCGTACTCTTCCCTACATGCCTCAATCCGCGGACTATTTCTGACCGTTCCGAAACGGTGTCAAAAGCTTGTCGGAACGCCCGACTGCAGTACATGTTTCCGGTTCAGGAGTGGTTCGGATTGTATTGGAACGGTTTTTCTGTACTGCGCATGCTCACGATGGTTACGGACGGTTCCTGACTGTTGTTGGAACGAACCCAGTGCTGTTCATCGGCGTGACTACTACCGCGGAGGAATCGGAGATTACGAATAAAGCTCTCCACCGGTGATCTCCGATACTACCATAGGTGGAACAGGGGACATACGGAGGGATGCGGGGGTTCGGAGCGAAGCGACAGTTAGCTCAAGGACGACCGGCGCGTACGGACTGACTGTAGTTGTGAGTGGAATAAAATGGCACAAAATCGGATATCCGTCGCATGGAAATTATTTAATTTAGTTGTGGGTAAGAATAAAGTCGCATACTGTAAACTTTGAGGGCGAATTTACTCTAAGGGTGGTGGAACTTCGAATGTGTTAGACCATTTGAAGCGATCGCACAATCGCGAACTTGATGAAAACAATTACGCAAAACATTTGATACGATTTCTTTTTAAATTGTTTTAGTGCTATTGTTCCCAAACGCTCACAGTCTATGAAAAAGTCTTGAAATTTCTCTAAGGCGCAATTCACACAGAGAAGACGTGACTCGGACATGGGGCGGAGACATGATGACTTTTCGAGTCTCTCCCATGAAAACAAATGTATCAATGCACACAGAGAAGACGGGATGGGGCCACGCCACTTCGAAGTCAGCGCTTCGCCTCTTTCGAGTCACGAGTGGCTCTTCAAAGCGACACGTGGCGTCTGACTGTGAAAGAAAATTCGCGGCAATTTTGAACTTGATATTCAATTTTGTGAAGAGATGGTGTAATATGGTATATATATATATATATTTTTTTTTATTTTAGTAGGTTATTTTACGACGCTTTATCAACATTATTATTTAGCGTCTGAATGAGATGAAGGTGATAATGCCGGTGAAATGAGTCCGGAGTCAAGCACCGAAAGTTATCCAGCATTTGCTCATATTCGGTGGAGGGAAGATCCCGGAGAAAACCTCAATCAGGTAACTTTCTCCGATCGGGAATCGAACCCGGGCCACCTGGTTTCGCGGCCAGACCCACTAACCGTTAATATGGTATAGAAACATTGGTGGGACATTATATAAAAATTCTGGAAACGGTCGGGATACATGTTCAATTCTTTCATCACAGCTTCTACTCCAAAATATCTGAGAGCTCGCTTTCAATATCTTACAACTTTGCGGAATCAACATCAGACCTTTTTTATCTATTCCTCGTCACCGTACCTCTTTTTATTCATCCTCTTTCACCATGTCAGTTTGTCCCCTATGGAACTCCTTACCTCGTCATGTCAGGGATTTCCGAACTGTTAATCAATTTAAATTAAGAATTAAAATTACATACTTTTACATGGAATTGATTTGTGCGTGTTAGCCGAATTTAATAGGTTATTCTATGTATTTGCATAAATTGTCATTTAAGCCTATTATAAAGTGGCAATAGGATATAAATGGTAAATAATTATGTATCATGTTAGTCAGTATTTCATTATACAGCATGTAAGCTCCTTAATGTGCATGATAACGATTTTATATTTAAATATTACTACGTTTTATTGTTTCAGTGTATACTGTATTTCACTTCTGGTAGTGTGGAAGAGAAGATCTCATGGTCTTAATTCTACAGAATAAAAAATTAATGCATGAATAAATAAGTGCATAAACAAAGCATGAATGAATTAATGAATGAATAAATAAATAAATAAATGAATAAACATGCATAAATAAATAAAACAAGCAAAAATATTTTTGGGTTATTTTACGACGCTGTATCAACATCTCAGGTTATTTAGTGTCTGAATGATATGAAGGTGATAATGCCGGTGAAATGAGACCGGGGTCCAGCACCGAAAGTTACCCAACATTTGCTTGTATTGGGTTGAGGGAAAACCCCGGAAAAAGAACTCAACCAGGTAACTTGCCCCGACCGGGATTCGAACCCTTTCAAATAAAATAAATTAAATAAATAAGATATGGCACACATTCTTCCTTTTTTTCAACCACTAAGGGTGCACACAATATCCTATCTGTTTTTTTTTTTTTTTTAATATTAGCCAGGGCATCCTCATCATCTGAAGAAGACATTACGAAAGCTGTGCGACGCGCAAGTGTCGCAAGAGATTTTGACTCTTCAGTATGCTTTGCTCACGTCATATCCGCACCGTGTCTCCACCCGACGTTCGAGCCACGTCCTGTCTACGTCTTCTCTGTGTGAATTGCGCCTAAAACGTAACTTTCGAGGCAATAAAAGCAAATGAAATATTTACAAGACGACTCGAGTTATATTTTACTATTTAGACAACTTGAGTTATATTTTACTGTTTGGATTAATATATTTCTGAATGAAAGTAAAGAAACATCTGGTAATAATATAATTACAATTATCCTTAAGTTGATATCCACTTATATTTTTATTACAGAGCAGGAGTGGCGCGTTTTAGAAGAGGCAGTTCAAATACTGACACCCTTTAACACAATAATCACAATCCTGTCCGGTGAAGAATCTGAATAAATTATGTTGGACAGTAAACTTTATCCCATTGATAGCCCACGTTTCTTTTGTTTCATTCTGAAGCTCCCTTAATATATTTTACGTTAACTAAACCGATAGAATAATAATTGACAAACCCTGTTTGCGATTAAACGAGAGTTTCTAGGAGAATTAAAGTATAAATGGTTACATTAGCTACTGAAAAGTTTTACTTCTGCATTAGTTTTGCAGTTAGATTGAATGTTATTAATTTGATCAATGACATAAAACTAATACGGCTTTCTACATATACTATGAATTTCAAAACTAGAAAAAAAAAAAATCTGTCAGCTAACGTAGCACTTTAAGCAACACAAAAAAAAAAAAAAGAGCCGAAGAAAGAGAGAGAGATTAACATAAAAGAGAGATTAAACAACAACAAATTAGAACTTATTTTAAAAGATACGCGGACATCAGCGGACTCGAATCACTACCTGATACGATTAAAGGAATGCTCAGAGGAAAGTGTATGTCTGCGCCACAGCACATATTCAATCTGCGCTGCATCAATCGGAGATAACCGGAGGTCTCCGATTGAAGGCGCGCAAACAACCGTTCCGGAGAAAACCTAATTATAAGCAGCACTAAACGAACCTACTGTATCTCCATTTGATAACTGTCATGGTCTAGGATAGACATGATGCTCTGAAGAGCTCTCTGAACGCAATACCTCTTCTTTCCTCACTCCACAAGGCAGTAGACCTATATTATAGCCATATTGTGTGCATTTAAGCTCGAACCTGAGATACACAGCAGTAGTAGTAGGTACTATTTAGAGATTTACAGGTGATGTAACATTACAAGCTCCGAGGTACGTACATTTCAATTTCAAATAGGCATGGGAAAATTAGTATTTTATTATAAATAATCATAAAATTTAATGTCTGAACTGCTCACACATCTGAAATGCGTTACATAAAGTAATATAATGGAAATGACGAGGAATTGTAGCCTATGAATCATTATTCATTACAAACTTGTTACTTCACACAATTTTCCAGCAATAATTCTGGCTTAGTTCGGACCCACTTACGTCTGTGAACAATAATTATCTTAAAAAAATAAACCACATTAAAATTATTGCATGTTCTCGTCTAACAGGTGATCATCTTTTGTCAATTTTAAACTTTAAGTACAAAGTATGTTAATCCTATTACAGAAAGCTTTTTTAAGAATGAGAAACGTAAGTGGTCTTCTGTAACACCGAAGTGATTTTGAATGAGTACTGTTACCGAAATTAGTAAATTTAATTTATATTTATTTAAGACTATGTTGATAAAATTATTCATGAACAATTAAAAAAATTATCAGCGATACACCAACACGTAAATAAGTATCCAGTTGAGAAAATCAAACTAAGGTTGTGTTGGTTTGAATGTTTTATTTTTATTTCGGTTTTCGAATGGAGAGTGTGTGTCTATGATAAGAGAAGTAATTACTGTAGTGAAGGGTACAGTACATACATTTTATCATTCCACGCTCGCGGAAATAAAGTGGAAGCCGTAGTGAACAGCGTGGTTGCCCACACGCTGTCGCCACTGAGCACTCGGTTATGCTTATTTATAATACTGCGTTTGGTTATCTTGAGGCTCCGTGCAATCTACAACAATGTTGGTACAGTAGCCTATGCATGGAGTATAGTGCGGCGTACCCACTTCAGGTCTACTGTTCTGCGAACATGCCAAAATAAAACAAAGCCAGGCGCTTGGAGATATGTTTTTTATTAAGAAGGAGAAAATTTCCACTTGAAACATTTAAAATGTTTATAATCACTCGTAATATGTAGAGCTCGTGAAGCAAGCAGTCAGTGTAAATATTTTTTATACTGTGATTTATTTTATTGTAATTTCCACCATTCTTTGTTTATTTATGTAATCAGTTATAGTTGTTCCGTATGAGGTCACGGAAACATAATATGAATGCACTGTATTCTCTCTTCATATGAAGTAACATTCCGAAAGTAGTCCCTCCTTAGAACAAATTTTTCACTAAAGTTCACTTAAAGTGTATAGTATGTGTGTCTATTATTACTTTAATACTGCAGAGCACACGGTTACAAATCAAACTAGTAGTCGCACAGCTCCGTAGCTTCTATCGATGCAGAGATATTACTGAGAGAGGTGCTCAGCAGTGTAAATTTTATACTCAATTGCGGCGTCCTCTTGTGCGTAGCGAGGAAAGGTTTTATTTTATTTTAGTAGCTTATTTTACGACGCTTTATCAACAGCTTAGGTTATTTAGCGTCTGAATGAGATGAAGGTGATAATGCCGGTGAAATGAGTCCGGGGTCCAGCACCGAAAGTTACCCAGCATCTGCTCATATTGGGTTGAGGGAAAAGCCCGGATAAAACCTCAACCAAGTAACTTCCCCCGACCGGGAATCGAACCCGGGCCACCTGGTTTCGCAGCCAGACGCGCTGACCGTTACTTCACAGATGTGGACCGAGGGAAGGTGGCGCCATTGGGCATGGTCACGTAAGTCACATAGTTCATAGCCTAACTACTAATAGCATTATCACTCGGCTGTCGCTCATAGTGTTGCTGCGGTAAACACTTGAAATTGCCATTTTTCGTTTAACCGCGGATCCCGGAACGAATGTTCATACTCGGTGAGGGGAAAGACGTATTCTACAGGGTGTAAGGAGTAAAAATGCCATTATTTTAACTGATGATTATTCAGGTCATTAGGAAGAAAAAATGTCGTTACATTTTTTTTCAATTGCAATATTTAACGAATTATTAAAGTTTACAATATTAGACGTTTTGCAACGTTGTTGGATAGGGAGGAGTGGGTTTATAAGTACACAGTACAGCTCAAGCGGGTACAGACATAGCGGTACAGATGCTCTGTTCTAATGCAGGAGCTGACCATGACAATACTGTTGTTTACATAAAACGAGCAGCAAATACAAACTTTCAATCTCATTAATACAACATTATGGTAAATTTATATTTTATGTAACAATATTGCTCCACTTTTATTTTATGTCTAAAAAATAAACAATAATGGATTTCTGCACAAAATCACACGAACTTTTTTCTAATGCAAAATTTTAATCTCTCTCGCTTCCGTAAAGTAGTATCATTTTTAAACAAATTTCGTTTTGTGATTTTCGAAACGGGGTAAGAGACTTCTAGTTTCTAAAAATCGTTGAGAAACTGTTACCAAAGTTCGCCGATTAGATAACCTTCTTTGAGGAAAACGTTGACGGTACATCCTCCTTGCCGCACTTGAATTACGACGACTTTCTCTATAAATTAATAACATATGATATTCCTAAACTGTAAATGACGTTGTAAGTTGTTTATTGAATACCCTGTACTGAACTGTCATCCGCTCGGCAGTAGAACTATGGACAGGGAGCTTGAACTCAGCTGACTCGTACTTACGTCTGTGCAGAGTACCGCCTGCTGAACACGTTGCCACGTGTCTCACGCCAGAATATTAACAAATTTAAGCATTCATTTTTATTTAATTTGACGAAAACGTAATAGAACACACAAATATTTAATTAAACTAATATTAACTCTTTGCTAGATGTTTTCGTAATTTTACTAACGATATAGGCCTAAGCAGTATAACGCAAATAAAATAAGAGAAGAAATATTTTTTCTGGGAAAACTATAAAGTTTTGACCCTATGTTGTATGGACATTTTTTGATCCTGTAGACCGTCCCCGACGACTGTGAAAAGGATGGCACTTATGCCTCTTAAACTCTGCATATCAATAACTTTTAAAAGCTGATAAAGTGCCTTTTTAAAATATTTAATTACAAAATGTAAAAATGCATACTGTAAAGGCATGCATGCCACTGTTCTCGTCTACTCCACCGACGGAAATCAATGAGTAGTTTACTTGATGTAAACAACAAGCATTTCAAAGTCTAAGATTGTAGGGTGAGTGAATATTAACTTCTACAATTTCCCTATTGTCCCCCATGTCTGGTCTAGGAATAACGAGCAGGACTCTTGCTTCGAGGCTGCATCTGGTGTAGGTTCGAACTCCGTTTGAGCTGATTACCTTCCTTATTGAATTGTTTTCCCAGGCTTTCTCCTACTGTAAAGTTAAATAATTCCATGGAGAATCCTCAGACACATCTCGAAATACATCTCTTCTCTATTGGCAACTCGAACGACTTTAGTTAATCGCGTATTGATAGAGCATCGTTAAATAACTATTTTTAAAAATCATTACTTGTTTTATCCTTGTTACATTAAGAACACAAAATATGTAAACGATAAGCAAAGTAAGGTCACATATTATTTGGACACGCTCTGTGGAGCTATTAAACGTCCTTGAGGACAAACACCTGAACAGTAGTTGTGTTTTACGTATAATTAACTAAATACTTCCTGCCTAAAAGTCGGTTTATTCGTACACATTGTGGCTGTGTATATATAAATAGGGGTCACGAGAATCATAATTCCTAGTTCAAATAGTTACTTAATATGCAAGCAGAGTGAACAAACCTCGAGGGACCTGATACTTCAGCTTTGAGATATCATTGTGATGTAAGTATGCAGTGTTAACTACTCAAACACAACAAGCCATTCGTTTTATTTTATTTTAGTAGGTTATTTTACAATGCTTTATTAACATAGGTTATTTAGCGTTTGAATGAGATGAAGGTGATAATTCCGGTGAAATGAGTCCGGGGTCCAGCACCGAAAGTTACCCAGCATTTGCTGATATTGGGTTGAGGGAAAACCGCGAAAAACCTCAACCAGGTAAATTTCCCCTACCGGGAATCGAACCCGGCCACCTGGTTCGTGGCCAGACACACTAACCGTTACTCCACAGGTGTGGACAACCATTCGTAAATAGGTTTGTGGCTTGGATGGAATTCCTACCATTTATCTCTGAAGGAGACGTTACGAAAATAGCCCGGAATAATATTCACTGTATTGTATTCACACACATCCAGAGAAGTCTCTTACTTTTTTTTGACGTGAATGCGTCTATAAGTTCGGTTTGGTACTAGAGTGCCATCATAGAGAGTCGATCAATACATTTTCAGGTGAGTTTTATCGCGCCTATAATTTCTAAAATAGTCCTTACTTGGCATATTCCAATGAAGTAAAGGTTGATCGACAGGCGAAGGATCAGTGTATCGAACATGAACTTGAATTGGAGCAAGTGACGTCATCTAGTGATACGAAGGAGGGGGGAATTTGAGGCACAAATTAGTGGGACGCGCGGCAACCGAGGCAGTGTAACTCGAGAATACGAAGCGATAGAACGTTTGCGTATATAACGGAGCAGGCATATAAGCACAAGATAGCAAATGATAGAGTACGAGTAGTTAGTATAGCAGCCGACATGTTTACTCTCACTGCACAGAAAATGGCGACCTGTTATAAATAAAATTGTACTTTATTAATAGTGAGTGCATTTCTTACTTTTTATACCTTACATTCAACATCTCATCCGAAATATGTATTCACTCATAAAATTTTCGGATGTACCTCCGACACAACCTATCCTAATTTTTTTAAGCTTGCACTCTGACAATACGAAGTTAGCAATGTGTCAAATCCAGAATACAGTGATTCTTGAAGTGGGATCCGAGGCCGAAGCATTCTGGGAAGAATTTTTTTCTTACTCCAAAAGGGTTTCTATTTTTTTTATGTGGCAATGTCAGAAGAGCATTGGCCATTGTTGGTACAACTTATAAACCCTTTTCTCTTGGATTTGAAGAGAAAACATTAGAAATTCAAAATGAGCAGCAAATTGTGTGATTTCTCTTGGTTGTGCGAAGTAGCATATTTGACAGACATTTTTCTTATTTTAATGAACTTAGTTTGAACCCACAAGGTAGAAGTGTTTATGGTTTCCAAATGGAGAGTAAAATAATTGAAGCTCAATGAAGAAAATACACGACCCGAGTGAAGAAAAAGTCCTATGCTTCGTTACTAACACTTAAGGCGTTTCTACTTATCTCTGAACTAGAGCTTCCTGACAAAGTAATACATAGACCAACTGCACACTACTTGAAAGAACTGTGAGCAGCATTCAGAGATTATATTTCGGTTCCTAATTCTAACAATATGTGGGCTCAAAATCCCTTTGTCAGCACATAGACTCATAATTGCACTGAAAAGGAGGGACATCTGCTTGTAGAGTTATCATTTGACATTCCTTGGAATAACGTTTACATTGTATGTCAGATTTTTTATTGTTGGCTGAAAGTTTAAGCGGAAAATAAAGAATATTAATGTCGGTTTCCCAGGACTTAACTCTTGTGAGCATACATTTTATGCTCTTTTCTGATAAAAAGAAACTAATGAAATAAAGCGATCAATATTTAAATCCCGTTTATAACCACTAAACCCGTATAAAATAACCAAAGAAGAACTAAAAAAAAGTATTATCAAAACTGCCAGAAGATGTTAACATACTTTGTAGACTGACATAATAACAGTTTCGATGATGATGATGATGATAATTATTATTATTATTATTATTATTATTATTATTATTATTATTAACATAGTGATACACGCATTCTAATGAGGCTGTAACGTACTGCATCGGACGAATGTCCCGGGATGAATGTCCGATGCGGTATGCACTGTGCTTCAACCTCATTACTATTAGAACGCGTTTAATCACGGTCACATCGAACGGTCCGAGACAAAACTGTCCTGTACGAGACAGAATGTCCAATGCAATATGCTGCCGGCCTTACAGTAGATGAAAATGAGAGAGATGGAGCATCAGCTGAACTGTACATCATACAGAGTAGGTGTGACCTTCAGAACCGTATTATTGTGTTCCTTAGTATATAGTCCGGGTCAGCTTACTTAATACCCTAAGGTTGAAACCTAACCATTTTCCCCCCATTACTACATAACCTAGTGGATTATGGTGATTTTCTAGTTTGCAGGTTGAATTTTCTTTTGCCAACTTCGTTTCGAATTTCGGTACTGAGAAATACAACTGGTAGTGATTTTATAAATGTTATATTGGCAGCAGTGACACAAGTTGTCAGTAGTTCAAATTCTGAAAATTTAAATTGTTCTAGATTTCTGACCCATTACTGCAAGCTAGTGAACTTTGAACATACTAATAATTAATTAATAACAGTATTAATATTAATACATAATAGTTATTGTATGTGTTACCACAGTCTAGTATATACAGTCACAAAGCTCAATACGTAGTAAATATGCATCCATAGATAGTTGCTAACCACTAGGATCGCTAATATCGCCTCATTACAGACAATGCGAAATAGTACCGGCACAGTCTATTGTTCCTAGCACCCTCGCAACTCAAGCTTCGTGACTGTATATAGACTGTGGTGTTGCTTTCTGTTGTGGTTACAATTTCAAGATTACAGATTAGAGTCAGGTAGGCTAAGTGAAAATAAATATAGCATATTTCGTGTGATACATGCCCTTGAGTAATCCATAGAAATACCATTTCACATTTTAATTAATTTCTTTCGTGTTTACACTTTTATTACAATAATGGAGTAAATACTCGTATTCTAAAAGATACATTTCAAAGTGGCATTCGTTTTCGGAATTCATACTAATCATTTATGTGTTCAAACAAAATACATTTTTAGGTTAGGTCTCGTGATTCGTAAACTGTTTAATCAAGGCAATGAATTTCATGTTGTCAGACAAAATACATTTTAATATTAGATCATATACTAATCTACTAACTACTAACATAATGTGCGAGAAGTCCAGAAGAAAAATATACTCTTTCACAAATTATTGAACCTTTTAGAAAACATCTCCACAACATAAAGAAGAGGTAGTAAATAAGCAAGCCATTGTTATTGTTAATACTATATTATTATTATTATTATTATTATTATTATTATTATTATTATTATTATTATTATTATTATTATTATTATAGTAAATGGCATTGTGTGATTTTATCCTCTTTTGGTGATATCTAGTATCAGAGTTGGCAACACTGAAGAGACGGCCAAATTAGTCTTTAAGGGTGCTATTCATAGACATTTTGCAGCACGCGCTACGAGCGTACTAAGCTAGCCCCGGCTATCCACTGGTTACTAGTAGGCCTACAGAATTCATATCATATCCTATCGCTAACACTGGTTTATGAATACGAAAAACGCTGATCATCCACCGGAAGCCCGCGCTAAAAATGTCTATGAATAAGGCCCTTAGGAATTACTCATTCGTGATCCTCAGTATGCAGTACTATGAATCGTCTTGGAAACGAATTCGTTGTACAATTCTTTTCAACATTAGCTTGAAATCGCCGGTTAACTTCACGAAGAACAGTTCTTCTTCTTCTTCTTCCTCTTCTTCTTCTGTTCAATGGTTTAGACCTGTTTTGTAGCAACTTTTGAAATGTTGAAAATATGCAAAATGTTACAAATCTGTAAAATGTTTACTTATTTATTAGATACAATATTAAAAATAACTTACTGCATCTTCGAATGTTAAAAAGCAATAAAAATCTTAAGAGAATTTCAGTCCATCTCTTCATGTTTCTACCATGCCAACTTCTTCCGACTGGCCTACGAAGAACAGTTGTTGCTAGTAATTTTGAAGGCAACATTATTCAAATTTGTGGTCACATATCCACGTGAGATAATAAATTTGAGTACCGGGGAATGGCGGATCACTGTAAGCCACACGTAAGCCTGCAGATGTTGCGCGTCTCACACATGGCGCTATCACGTTGCAGCCCATTATTTTTACCACAGAACCTGTCGAGATATATACAACCAGATACAGAAAGTACTACATTAATTTAAGTAACTTGTGTTAAAATATGTGAAGCTGATACAATTTTAAAATGTTGACGTTGTGTTCTACTCATGTCTAATTTTACTCCGCCTGATAATCTATAACAAAATTTTCTGTACAAGGTAATTCAAAACATCGACAAGACAATGTCTGCAGCCACAGCACGCTTATAAAATGTTATTAAGTGATAGCATGTCACTACAGACGACTGAGGCAACTTGATGTAAATTACTGTAACTACTTTAGAGAAGAAAAACACTTTGTTCACAATCATCAGTTTGGCAAAAATCAACCTTTGGTCCGTTCCTTCCTACATTTAAGGAATTCTATCAACAATTGGACGGTGATTAGCAATAGTGATCCAAACGCCAACAACCTGTTTCAAGACATTGGCCATTGAAATAAATGGTTTTATAGGAACACAGAACATAGCTCAAACTTAGTACTTATCCATTTCATTGCTTTCAAATATGTGTACTTTTTCCTTGCATATTTGCATGTTCTGGCCTTTTTGGGGGGTAAAAACAAGCATAACGCATATTTAAGCAATTTTTAGCTTAATAATACATATAATATTCATTATATTCACTTTAAATGCATGTTTTAATGGTTTTGAGCGGACACAGTTTCTCGATTTTTATGTCCCATATTTTAGCTTCAGAAACCAGAATTGAAGAAGGAAAAGAAGAAAAACTAAATAACAGAAGATAGTTCATTCAAGTTTGCATTCATAACTTCTTGCGATATAGAGAGATCATTCTCTGCCTACAAAAAAATATTGACTGACAAGCGTAGGAATCTGAGAAACCAATTTAGAAATGTTAGTTGTTAACTGTGCAAAAAAGTAAAGTGAAGTGAAATGAGAATTTGGAACAAAAATGAAAGTGCACATCTATATATATAATTTGAACTGGTAATAGAAATTATGGGAAAACGGCTGAACGGATTTTAATGAGTGACCCCTCATTTTCATGCCTGGCATCTAAAGTTTTTCGGAAAAGTAGTAGTTTTCAGTGAAATGTCAATTTTCCTACATAATTTTCCTATTTTCAAAAGTCCATCTGTTGTCAGTTTTGAGAACTAATTTTATTCAATCACGGCCGACTTGATTGAATTTCAGAACAAAACACACACTACAATAAACAATAGGCTATTACACGAAGGCCATGACCTGCAGGATTGCCGACATATTTAGAGCTCAATTCAATTTGTTATTAAAAACTGATTCTGCAGTGTATAATTTTCTGAGTACTGCTGTGTATTGGATATTCAAATCTACGAAACTTGAGGTGATTTGATGACATTGTTACCATAGAAATTAAATATTATTATAGTTAATATCATGATGCGTCTTTTTTTATATTAATTGTACATAATATTGATGCTATATTGATGACATGAAAGTGAAACATTTTGAGGTTATGTAAGTAAATGTAGAGAATATCTTAATTTAGATCTTCATTTCTATAATTTACTGAGTGACTGCTATATACAACTACAAAACTTAAGTAAGATAATAATATTGTTATTAAAAATCAAATATTTTTATACTTATTAAACCAGTGGGGTTGGATCTTTTTCATATACTTAATGGCGGTGTAGTGTAGATATTGATATGTGTCATTGTCTTCAGTATTGGCTCGAGAGAGCGCAAAAATTACAGTTCCTAAGGAAAGATAAAAAGGTATTACTTACTGATAAAATAAGAGACCTAGAAAATGTTGTAGTCTCCAGATCATTTCAGCAAGATCTCTTAGTAGGATAAAATTATTTTATTCTCTACATTTCAAGTTTTACATGCAGCAGCTATACGAAAATGCTATTGTTCGAAAGCTTAGCAAACCTGACATTTTTTTAACTTTTGCCTACAATCCACAATGACCTGAAATTGCTACTGCTATCGTCCTGACATTGATACTTGCGTTTTCGCATTGAAACTCAAAAACTGAAGTTGGATAGGTTCAAGAAAAAGTATTTGGCCTAAAAAAAATCCATTCAGAGGGAGTATGTTTCATTATTATGGAAGCAAATAACTATCAAAAAGACAAGTATTCTTCATTGAAAATAAATCTGAAAAAATTTTTATTTGAACGTCTAACGAACTTAGTTTGCAGCAGCATTTGCTGCACAAGCCATTAGTTTTAGTATATTTTTCGCCTGATCGTGCATGTTACATAGTTTGATAGTGCATGAATGCATGCATATTTTGGGATTTTATAGTGCATGAAATTCACGTCTCTAATTATAACATTCATACTATTACAAAAAATAGCACAAATAATACCAAAAAATAGGCTAACAGATTTTTAATAAGAGACCAGCAGTTGAATTAATATTTCAAAGCAAAATAAATCAATTTTATGCAATAGAATTTTTGTTTATAAATAGCAGCAAAATTCAGATATCGCATTCTTGATTTTTCCCTAGTTAAATTAGCCTGCCATCAACAGATTTGTGCAAATATCTCATTTTTTTCAAATTGTCGGTTGGTCTATTATTGCATAACTGCGTACAATTATATACTTCGTTTCATAATGCCTGACAGGCAACGTAAATATTGCCTACGGAAAGAGAGACAGAGAAAGATAATTGCTATCAATCAATGACAGAGCTCTCATTCCACGCTTATCTTGAAGTTGGGCGGTCTGAAGCGTTCTACTCCCGCCCAACTTCAAGATAAGCGTGGAATGAGAGCTCTGTCATTGATTGAAAGCAATTATACTTCTCTCCTCCTTGACGGAAATATTTACATCGCCTGTCAGACGTTATGGAACGAAGTATAGACATTCACAAGACTGGATCTCCATATTCTTGTGGTCGGTACGATGATCACTCCTTAATACAGCAAATCACAGTTAATCGGAAGCAACTCTTGTGGCATAGTGATTAATGCACTAGGCTACAAGACCGAAGATAGCGAATCCGATTCTCGATGAAGTCATAGATTTTTCATACTGACCTAATCCTTCCGGCTGCAATATGTTTCTGGGGAATGAGTAGGAGGGATTTTTTTAGTGGTTATGGTTGCAAGCACTTAACACTGATACTTATCTCTACTGGTACTAATGTTCATTGTCTGCAAAGGTGGAATTCTTAACCTCCGAATAATCACCTGTAGATCTCCATGGGCCATAATATGGATAGGCCTAACGATTTTTTTACCGAGTTCGATTCCCACCGGGGTCAAGTGGAATTCCTGATAGACAAAAACGGTGCTTGGTGTTAGGTTTGGTATTCCACCATTACTCCACTAATCATTATGTAGTACTATGTAGTGTCCTCCCATGATGCACCGAGGCTAGAGGTCCTCTTTTTCCTCCATATTTGGCATCATTATTGTCCCCGATCTTCAATCCAATATCATTACATAGAATTCCCCGATCGACATCTGATGATTAGAACCCTGTGTTTCGTTACTTTGAATACATGCTAGATGTACGTCGATCATACTAGCTTCGATTGGTGCGGAGAACAAGTGGCGAGGCAACAGTTCACTCTGAAGTGAAGCATATCCCCGCACGCTCCAGTACTGTGTTTTTACATCTGTTTATTCATGTACCTGTGTGTATGAAACGGTGAACAAAGGAAATAGTATATAGGCCATTCTTTATCTCGTGTAACCTGCCTGCGCGTCAGGGAAGAAGAAGGTGGACTGACAAGCAAACATTCTGATGAGAGCAGATAAAAAGGTTATTTTTTTCTTCCATCATGTTAACAATGTCAAAACAAGTGTTTATACAAATTTTGGCAACTCGAGCACAATTACGAGGCACGTCCAGAAAGTAAGTTTGCCTAGCGCCGTTTACAGAAAGAAAACACGGTCTCATGGAAAGATTTTATTGGAACACCTACAGAAATTTTTGAGATATGTTTCAACATATTCTCCAGCAGAATTGAGACATTTGTCATGCCGTGGATCAACAGAGAGGTGCAGACGGCTGTCAAACGCTGGTTCCGATCCCAGGCGGCAGACTTCTACGATACAGGGATACAAAAGTTGAGCCCATGGTATGACAATATATAAGTTCCGGTGGGGAATGTGTTGAAATAAAGCTCAACAATTTCCGTCTCTGTTCCAGTAAACCTTTCCATGAAATTGTGTTTTCTTTCTGTAAATGGTCCCAAGGAAACTTACTTTGTGGCCGGCTCTCGTAATTGCCCTCGAGTGGCCAGAATTTGTGTAAGCATTTGTTTTGACATTATTAACATGGTGGAAGAAAATATCTGCCCCCTTGAGAATGAGAATGTTTGCTTATGGAAAGCTTCCCTCCCTCGCTACGCTTCTACTTACAGTTAGCTAGCTCACTTACCCCCACCATAAGGTTCTTACTATATACTACGGCGCACGCTAGCATTTTGTTTCACGAGATAACGAATGACCTACACTCATGAACAAAATGTAACTTGGATTTAATAACAATAATAACGAAGTATTTATTTAAAGGCAGCTTATATACAATAAAATATCATTTTTACAAGGAATAGACACAACAAATTTTCAGGAGCCAGCATATTTTGCCCACACGTGCAATGAGAAAACCATTCATACTAAGATACATAGTAACAATATCTTGAGATGCGCAACAAATGTAACAACATTAATTTAAAGAGCACATTCGAATTTCTTCCTGCAACCGCTTTTGTTAATATTTAGTATTAGTCGTAGCGACATAAAAGAAACCTTCTAAAACAATTTTGAACTGAATAAAAAAGCTCAGGCGCCACATAAAGTTTTAGTAGTTATTGTGACGTGGCGACCAAAATTTGTCTACTCTGATTAAAAAAAAAACGAAACGCATCCAGATACTTTAGATCTAATTAAAGGCTGGAATCCACAATTAAAAAAATAAAATAAAATAAAAAATGTCAGCACAAACTTGAAATAAAACGAATTATGAGCGCGTTCTTTAAGAATCTCTACACATTTCAATCAATGACTATAATCATGCTTAAATGTCTAAAATTAAAATTTCTCCTTCTTTCTGATAAAATGCAGTACATGTTTTTCTTTCCTAATGAAGTGCTCCCTACCAAATTATTCTATTAGAGCACTGATCTCCAAGCGTCTAGCTTTGTTTTGTTTTCGCATGTTCACTGAACAGTACATCTCAACTGTGTATGGAGGGTTAGATGCTGCCGAGCTGTACTCCATCATACCTACCTACTCTGTTGCGGATTTCTTGGAGAATATAGATGAGCAAACGCAGGGCTCTACAGATGATGTACGGAGGAAGTTGATCCAGAAACGAATGGAATTGCGAAACCTGAATATATACGTGTGGAAATCTTACGTGGTCAGCTGCGCCTAGATAGAAGTCAGTCTAAAATTCTTGGGTTCGTCCTCCTCCTTCAGGATGATGATGATGATGATGATGATGATGATGATGATGATGATGATGATGATAATAATAACCACCTTATTACAACATCGTCTTCCAATAACCACTCTATCAGTACTTCAAAAGGAAAGTAAATAAATAAGTTCCAAATACGAAATGTTAAATCTAAGATCATAAAAGCAGAGCGATCTTATTACCCATGCAAGGCGAGTGAGGGCCCGACAGATGAGCGCACCACTTGTTCTGTTTACGAACTAGACTGTCCTGCAGGTGGTACAGTCAGACCATAACGAATAGAAAGAAGTGTGCGCACTCCTATCTGTTCAGCATTGTCGACGGTGACCAAGAGAATTAGTGGCGCTGCGATCGGTATTGCTCAGTTGGAAGCGAATATCCATAAAAGAAGCAGTAGAGTTTTCGTTCATTTCGTTTGCTTTTTTAGTGTAATTAAGTGCGTTAAATACTTTAAGTGCCAATAAACATCTGCAATAATTCGTACACGAGTGACAAGTGAGTAGCTCTCACGATTTATTTATTAAAGGACGAGATTATTATGTTTTTGTCGTGTTATATTTGAAGCAATGCCTTCGTGTTTTGTTCCGGGTTGTAGGGCGTGCGTGTTTCATTTGCTTATGCAAACAGAACAGACAATAAAAGAAAAATTGAGCGATGGAATGTGGGGCGACATATTTCACGAGTGCATAGCCAGTATTACCTCAATTGTAATTCAGCCAGGATGCTGCTTGGATCATGCCATGGATATCATACCGAAACTAATTTTTCACTATATGAAATGTCGGTTCTTCTTCCGGACGAAACAAATCCGACGAGAACTCCAAGTTCCGAGAGCCGCCAAATCATCTCGTAAATTCTTCAAAGTGTCGGATAAGTAACTGTTGGTGAGTACATATTGCATGCCTACAAGTTGGCCTAAGTTAAGTTTTACATATTAAACTATTATTTGTTTTACAGTGTGATGTATATGAATGTGTTTTTCTTTCAAATAGTCTTAATGTTGTAAGTACAATGCCAGTTACGTACGTATATGGAGCGAAAGGTAAACAGTGCAACTTACGTTAAATGTATTTACGTACTTACACACGGAACAGACTGAGCGAACTCTGCACTAGCGCCGCGTGGTATCGGCCGTTTGAATTAAGAGTGCGACCACCACTACTTTCTATTCGTTATGGTCAGACTTTAGAGGCAACTGAAATACTAGATACTAACGTCACGTCACTCATAATTATGACGCGACCACGTGACGTATTTATCTAGATTTCATGGCATCATTTCTGCTTGGACATAAAAAATCTTGTATCATTATAAAAATAAATAACATTTTAAAAAGAGTTAATTATTTATTAGTGATCTACTTAGTTACACGCAAATGTACTCAGAACCGCCGGGCCCTCACTCGCTTTGGACGGGTAATATTTCTGCATCCAACCACTGAGGTCATAATGCTTTGTGTGCATGTGAACTGTGTTTACTTATGCGACCCAAATGCAATGAAGTTGGACACATCGGTAATCAGTATTAACAATCCCGGAGTGTAAGGCTTACGAACTCATCTAATTATGTTGTAACCATTACTGCACAACATCGACTGTCTAATGTTACCTCCCAGGGTAAATGCGCTCTCACTCAATTCTCAAAACGTATGGCTATTCCGCTAATCTATGACAAACTCAAATAATGTCGGATATGAGTTTCTGCTATCATGGAAAAGTCAGTGGCGTTCGCTTTTCTTGAAACTATAAAGATCAATGCATTTTTCCTTCCACGTTACCTTAATTCTGCAGATAAATAGTTGCAGAATAATAAAAAGGAAGAGGACAAAAAGAATAAAGAGGAAGAATAGAAGGATCTGGAAGTAAAGGGAAAGATAGCATTAGATAGAAATTAATAAAATTAAGAAAGCTATGCGGTAAGTAACTTACATTATTTTATTCAAAACCTCATCCATGCAAATGCAGGCTTTTTATTACAAACAACTTGAAACTAGAAATATTTTTCAACATAGTCTGCAATCAAAACGAGACATTTGTCGTAGCGTTTCACAAGTTTTAGGATACCTTCGCCATAGAATTCTGCCCCCGTAAATTAAGCTATGCCTGAATGCTGGATGATCCTTCTTAACTTCTTTAATGTCCACCGGTGTTGAGTACCGATTAGCACGTTTGGCCGTGAAACGAGCGGGCCCGGGTTCAAATCCTAGTTGGCACAAGTTACCTGGTGGGGATTTTTCCGGGGTTTTCCCTCAACCAACTGAAGAACAATTGCTGGGTAAATTTTGACTTTGGACCTCAGACTCATTTCGCTACCATTAATTCACATATCATCATCATCATCATCATAATCATCATCATCATCATCATCTATACCATAGCCCGTGTTAAGTTCACAGTACGGTGTGTTGTACTTGTACAAGAGCACGGCCGTTAGGCTACAAGTATAATTCACAGAACAGGAGTGGTAAGTTGGACTCGTCTCGCATTATTACTTTCATCTCACTCAGATGCTAGATAACCATAGCAGTCGATAAAGCGTCGTAAAATAACCAACTGAAAAAAGTGAGAGGTGAAATAGTGAGGAAAGAAATTTACAAAAAGAAGAGACTTATTATTTATTGCAATCGAAAGTGAAGACCACTTCTGTTACTTATTAAACGAAACATTTTAGAATTAATTCAGTTAAGTTATCTTCATTCTCTTAAATAATGAGATACACCGTGAAGGACTTTCGGAAAATAAATGCAACGAACTTCAACTATGTTGGCGGACTGATGAGACAATAATTTATTAAGTTTAATATTTGCAATCTCATTACACAATCCTTTAATAAAATTCACATATACTGTACGTTCAAATAATAATTCGACTTACATTTTAACTAATATTTTACGGTGGCCGCCATCTTGTTAACAGACCCAGCAAGATGGCCGCTGTACACCTGGTGTACCTGTCGGTGTTACACAATATAAGTTTTTAGAGTCTACTAATCTTACAATCATTAGACACGGATAATATTATCATGATCGTTCGATACTCATTATTGTGACTAAAAAAATTTCTCTGAAATTCATGTGAGATTTCATTTTACAATTGAGGCGGTAGCCGGAAAAGGGACCCATAGGTCTATAGGCCCTTTTTTTTGGGAGAATGTTTTATTCGATTCTCCGTGTTAAAATCTATTTGCTTACGTAGTTTCGTTTCAATATCTTGTAAACTGAGGGCAGGGTAGCTAATTGAATGAACCCATGCACTCTTATGCGGAACGCAGCAAACATCAACACAGTCAGCTTTAGAGAGGCACTGTAAGCAGTATAATTGTGTTGTGTGTAGCAGTTATGATCTGTGTGCGATCTGAATTGTTTCAAAATGGAAAGAAATGAACATAAACGAAAAAAGAGGAGAGAGGACATGAAAGTGAACTTAAAACGAGAAGACAGAAAAATGAATAAACAACATCATATTACGTATGTAACTTCGAAAGTTCCTATTGTTGAAGGTACGTTTTTCAACCAGTTATCTCTGGTGACAGAAACGGAATGTTTCTCCAAATTCACTGCTGATGAACGGAAAGATCTCTTCGAAATATTTTACAATGGGCAAACAAAGTTATTACAGGATGCTACAGTGACAGGCTTGTTATAAAAAAAATCTCCTAGTCGTAAATGTAACTTAAAATCTAAAAGTAAGTCATGAAAATACATGGACATATTCTCTGCGTCGAAGTGGTGTTCAGCAAGAGGTGTATCGTCAAATGTTTTTGGGACTCTTCAAAATTTCTGCCAAAAGACGGAGTAGTACAAGGGAAAATATTAAATGTTGAAAAATTTGAGGAAAAAAGGGGTTCTCATGAAAACGGACCATATAAAATGAACAACAATATAACGGGACTTACAGTCCATCTACAATCGATTCTACATAGCAAGATCTACTATTGTCCACTAACCCAAACCTAAATATCAAGATTCTCTTTGGGTTATTCTGTGCTTACTACAAAGAAAAGACTGGTGAAAAACTGAATGTGAAGTACAAAATATATTTCAAATATTTAAAACAGTTGGTTTGACAACATCATTGAAGAGAGCAAAGTTAGATTGGGAGAAAACATCAATGAAGATGGCTCTCAAAGTGAGTGTGAGTCCATCCAGAATGTGCACTAAAGTGTAAATTGCACTGTGTGTGAATCCATTCTAGATTGATATTAAAAAACCTGTAATCTGTATTCTATACCCAATAGATATTCTTGATTCTTAAGTATTCGGTACAATTTATGTCGTAACTATGAGATATATGTAAGAAATATAATTTTACTAAATTGATTATGAAATTGTAAACCTCTGTAATGTGCGCCGTTCAATGTTGACATTAAATTTCTGCTAAAATATAATCATATTCAAAGTATTTTTATAAAATAAACTTGTTCTCTGGAAAAAGGGCCTATAAAATGGTTCAATAAAATATATTATTTTATTAACACTATTAAAGTCTGAATGTATTATTTAACAAATATTATTGTAACAATTTGAAAATTGTTATCTTGATAAAAGTGCATCCAAATCGCAATGACATACAAATAAATCTTTCAATCATTGTTTTCTCGAAACATGACTTTTGCTTATGGGCCTTTTTTCCGGCTACTGCCTCAATTATTCTTTCATAATCAGGGCGCGAATTTTGATCCTATAGAACCACCCAAAAAATGTTATAATTCATTCATTCATAGTGTTCCGCCCAAAGGCAGATCTTTCACTGCAAACCCAGCATTTTCCAATCTTTCCTACTTTCTGCCTTACTCTTTGTCTCAGCATATGATCCATATATGTCGTCTACCATCTGATATCTTCTTCTGCGACGAGAAAATGACCTTAAATGCTGGGGAAAAAGCCTAAACTTAAACAATCCTATACATACTTACGGCTTTTAAGGAACCCGGAGATTCATTGCCGCCCTCACATAAGCCCTCCATCGGTCCCTATCCTGTGAAAGATTAATCCAGTCTTTATCATCACATCCCACCTCCCTCAAATCCATTTTAGTATTATCTTCCCATCTACGTCTCGGCCTCCCCAAAGGTCTTTTACCCTCCGACCTCCCAACTAACACTCTATAGCCCTATGCATTTCTGGATTAGCCCATACGTGCTACATGCTCTGCCCATTTCAAATGTCTGGATTTAATGTTTCTGATTATGTCAGGTGAAGAATAGAAAACAATCCTATACATTCTATATAATTTTGATAATATTACTGTATCTCCTTTTTTATATTTTATTTATATTTTATTGCTGTAATTACATTCTGTATTCTCTACATCAGTAAAACTCCTACCTCAAATTAAAAGCTAACCTCTCCCTTGCAGTGGATGACAGTGTACATCAGAACATTCTGAAATGTGAACCACCGCCGGTTGTTGGTGAGGACGCTGTTATATATTGAGTAGCTTCTTTCCGTATCCGCGCTGATCGCAGGAACATACTTGAAGAGTGACAGATCACTGAATGTTAATTCGTCTTGTATCTGTTTTAAAGCTTCCTCGTGATAGTACTTTAACGATTCCGCACAAAGTTTTGTATCCTGGATTTTTTCTAACACAATTCCTTAGTTTGCAAGGCAGAGCGTACAACAACTCAGCAGAGAGCTTCGTCTCCTATTCTGTTTCTCTTCTTTCTTTTGACATCACTTACTATCGAGAAAATTCTTTCAGATTCCACATTTGAATGGGGTAGTGTCAGTACTAATTTTGCGAGTTTTCCTATATTGAGAAATTTTAGTTCGTCAATGAAGTATTTAGCTTAAAGGACTAAAAGAATCATCTTAAGATTTAAAAAATGATCAAAAATATCCTCAAAATTAAAAAAAAACTCTAAAAATTAAAACAGCGAAAAATGACCAAAAATGACGTAAAAACTCTACATTTCTGTAACCAGCAGCTCGTATCCAGGATTTATATATATATATATTTATGGGCGTTGCAAAGGCTGTAAAGAAAAAAAAAGATATTTCAAAATCCGCGCCTTGTTCATAATTGTGAATATCTTGTAAAACATTTCTCTTGTACACGATATATCTAATATGTTTTGTACAGCATAGTTTTGTCATTTACATCTATGACCGGTCCTGGTATGGACTTTTACGTTTTATTTTACTTTGTATTTCAACTTAAGTGTCAAGGACTTTACTTCACTTGACCTACCATTAGGCGAATCACAGTAGGTCTCCCGCTACGTAGGCTCAGCACAACAATGCTGGGCTTTAAATTATGGTGTCATAGGACATGATATTCACATCGAACAATTATCCGAATTTTGACGAGTGCGAGAAACGGTCTGTGGATATTATCTGGACTCTTGTTATTCTAGAATATACTCTTCTTTTTCGGATAGGAAATGCCTTTCTAAGTCGCAAAATACAATCTTCTTGCATATGTTATCCAAATCATGCATACACACATTAAAATGTCCACCGCTCTGGAGTAACGGTTAGCATACCTGACCGTGAAACGAGCGGGCCCGGGTTCAAATCCCGATTGAGACAATTTAACTGGTTGAGGTTTTTTCCGGGGGTTTTCCTGAAACAGTTAAAGAGCAAATGCTGGGTAACTTTCGACGCTGGACCCCGGACTCATTTCGCTGGCATTATCAACAATAATATCACTAGAGGTTTTGATTTATCTAGAGAAAATCAAAACTCGAATGAGATTTAATTGACAATTACACGATTAGAAGAAAGTATATAAAGATTAGAAATAACTAAGTACTCCAATACACTAAAATATTACTTGACTTACGAAAATCCAACTGTCTTCAAATGGAGCCTATTATTGTACCATCTCAATATTACAAATATTACGCTAGATGGCAGTAGTGTGTTATGAGTAGCTTTTTTCTTGTTATCAGTTGTGCCAACTATGGAATCTTCATTGAACTCTGTGGACGGTTATTAGTCAAGAAGGCTTTGTTGATTGTTTCATTTTTATTAAAACAGTTGCATTCTACTTCAATTATCCGGATCCCAGTAATCAACGTCATTTGACAGATGATTTTCAATAAATCTTAATATTAAACAATCTCTGATACGTGACTATCCATAATATCATACAGCAGAAGCTATAACATAACCTAAATAATATAAACAAGTGTTAGAAAAGTTTTAATTAGGGGTGATGAAATAAACAAGAAAATTTCTAATCAAGGACGATGAAATAAAAAATAAACACGAATAATTTTAAAAGGAACAATTATTGAAAGTATTGAAAGTACTATTTTTAAATTTGAATGTTTTAGTGGTTGGTGGTTCAGTTAATGTTATATTGGACATGTGCGTAAAAGAAGTGAAACTCGTTGATGTATATGGTTTATTTCTCAACTTAGGCCTATACAGGATTTCCGAATGGTGCTCTTCATTTATTCGTAAATAGGGTTTCAGGGAAGATGCATAGCTATGACCAGTGATCTTTATTAATTCTTGTTCTAGAATGCCAATGCGAGTCATATTTGAAAGTGCTTTGTATCGACTGGAGTGGTTTGTAATTTTCTGTTTTTTGACGTCCAGACCAGTGCAGTTTGAAATGTTGCCAAACAAAGAAACAAATGCTAGGGTAGCAATAAAATTAAACAAATGCTAGGGACGCGATAAAATTGTGCGATAAGCAGCCATGATTGGTTGAACGACGTCCTTCCGTACCGTTTTATTGGTCAAAAGCAGTATGACATAGTAAAAGTGTACTAGCCATCTTAATCTCATTCAGACGCTAGATAACCACAGCACTTGATAAAGCATCGTAAAATAACCAATTTAAAAAACACATTAAAATGACATTAACGAATTCACATTCGCAATAAATTTCTCCTTGGAAATAAAGTTACAACAATTAAAAATAATCCTGTGGACCCGGATTCGATTTCCGGCGTACCCTCGATTTAGAACTTGTGTTGGGCAAGCCCGTGGTCCAGATAACACAGGGGTTTTCTGCGGGAGCTCCGGTTCCCCTGTGACATCCCAATAAATCTCCATCATCATCATCATCATCATCTCATTGCGGGTGTAACGTAGACCAGTCACCTATGGCGCACCCTGGGCAACGACTCTGCCTCGTTCGCTGAATGTTGACTCGTGGACTGTTTTTGTACTACTCTTTTCACTTTTATTTTTCCAATTTTTGCTACGATAACCTTTACTACTTTCAATTTCTCGCGGCACACCAGCGGATCATTCGTTATACTACTTATCTCCCTATCCTTCGTGCATGCATCAATCAAACATGCCGGATATGCACAGTACAAAGCTATGCCCGATTCTTATTCATGCAAGCATATTACCCCGTGTACAAGGATTAAAATATTACTAATGTTATTGTTGTTATTTTGTGAAGCTGTTGTTCAATGTGAGTAGAATATTGTGTCATAGTTATGGTTATGGTTCGTTTCAGATAACCATTATGTTGGAATGAATGAATGAATAAATAAATAATTCTTGCATTCAAAATCGGTGATTCTTTTTACACACTCGGTATATTATTTTTACGTTAATGTAGATTCAGATTCTGACAAACAACGGGCTTATCTTTTGGTACGTTCATAGCTTATATTATATATCTTACGGAGTACCGGTAATTGTTGCTTTTATAAGGAACAAATCCCAATGCAGTTGTGGGTTGAGTTGTATAATTAATTGTTGTACTGCCAAATAAATGCATTTAATGATTAATTGTGCCTCCAGAGAATCTACCAACAATTTTATTGGTGTAATGAAATGTGTTTGGAAGTGAATTTATTCTTCATTCTCGTCCTATTGGTTTTTATTTTGTTTAGTTGCGTTTTGTGGGCATAGAATTTTGTTTCCTTTTTCTTGCTTGCCTGTGGATTTGTCATTAATGTAGGGCGAATAGGAACAAGAAAATAGAATAATATTACACTGAAATAAATGTGACATTTAGTAGATTTTTATTTTAGTAGGTTATTTTACGGCGCTTTAGCAACATCTTAGGCTATTTAGCGTCTGACTGAGATGAAGGTGATAATGCCGGTGAAATGAGTCCGGGATCCAGCACCGATAGTTACCCAGCATTTGCTCGTAATGGGTTGAGGGAAAACCCCGGAAAAACCTCAACCAGGTAACTTGTCTCAACCGGGAATCGAAATCGGGCCAACAGGTTTTGCGGCCAGACGCGCTAACCGTTACTCCACAGGTGTGGACGTGACATTTAGTAGATCTGACAGAAATGTGTCCATCAGTAGGTCTCTCAAAATCAAATCTTTGTAACTTATCTCAGGATCCGAGTAAAATAAATCCATTTAATAAATCTCAGATTTTTAAGTTACAATTGTTTTATTTATCACATATTTATCTACATATTTGACTAATTTTGCCTAGGCCTGCATATTTCTGTACATACAGTAATTCTGACTTGCATACTGTATAAATTCCGGGCTCTAGTTATGATTCAAGGACTACAGCTTAGTGGACAAACACGAGTAAGGGCCACAAAGATCTAATTCCCATAGAATCCATGCCCACCGGGTTAGTGACTGGAAATGCTGCTACATGAGACATTGTAGACGGCATATTGTAATTAAGCGCTATAGAGGTAAGTCGAGTTCTTGCGCTCGCAACGGCGACCAAACTGAATTTGATTTTTTTATTCACGATTATCTGTGAACCATTAACATGGAGGAGGCGCAGGTGGGGCGCACAGGTGTGAACGGCGCGCGCAGCTGGGCACGTGTTGTGATAGCGTTCCTCGTGTTCTGGAGATGCTAATCGGATGATGAGACGCAGGCAGCTGCCTATTCCGCCGGGCTTCTCAGAACTCAGACGCTGCCTCTCAGAAAGCAATCTCTCATCATTCGTTCGTTCTTGTAAATTTTGGCAGTAACTCAGTCGTCCTTGGTGGTCTAGTGGTGAACACAAGAAACGGAGAGAGATAACGAAAGGAATAACTGATCGACGAACAGACGAACTGCCACAATACACTGAATAACAGATGGAACAAACGACTGGTAAATAAATGGACGAACTGACGAACGAACACGCGAACTAATGAACGGACGGAAATAAACAGAAGAGCGGAACTGAAAGATGAATTAAGTAATGAACGAAACAGCTATAGTGAGACACGGTAATGTGTACTTAAACCGTTTTGCCAAAAGTTTGAACCACGGTAAAATGCTAATTGTTACTGCACTGTACTGTATTAGTATTGTATTCTTGGCCCAGGGAAAATACTAGTCTTTTACGAAAACACCGATATTTTGATGGGAGAAAGAGCGCACTAATGTGCATATTGTTTTGTTCATTACACTTTGCTACATTATTTTAAAAGAAATTACCGATTTTTGCTCTTTTTTACGCGGTATCACTCGTCTTTAAATCCCTGATTTATATTATTACGTGACTCACAAAAGACTAGCCGAATAAAGGTATATGATTGGGAGAAAGAAATAGCGGCGGTCGGAGTACGTATGAATCAATGGAAATGAAATGTTATGTTTTATTTAACGACGCTCGCAACTACAGAGGTTATATCAGCGTCGCCGGATGTGCCGGAATTTTGTCCCGCAGAAGTTTTTTTACATGCCAGTAAATCTACTGACATGAGCCTGTCGCATTTAAGCACACTTAAATGCCATCGACCTGGCCCGGGATCGAACCCGCAACCTTGGGCTTAGAAGGCCAGCGCTATACCAACTCGCCAACCAGGTCGACTGAATCAATGGATGATCGAGCAAAGGAAAGGACGAACGAACAAATAAACGAAAAACCCAACAAATGGACGAAGAACAAATGGACGACTAGATGATGAAAGCAAATACATGAAGACGCAAACCACCCAATAGTATAAAAGGTACACAAATAAACGACGTAACGGATAACTGAAAACGAAAGAAGAAAAAGAAGTAATATAACGAACTAGGTACTTAATAAGGAATAGATGAGATAAGGATGGACGAAATAGATGGGATAAAGGAGGAATGGATAGGATAAAGAATGGACGTAATGGATGAGATAAAGAATGGACGGAATAGATTAAACAACGGAATGGATAAGATGAAGGAAGGACGGAATGGATGAGATAAGAAATGGACGGACGGAATTAATTAATGATAAAACGAATGAACGGACAGAATGAATGAAAAATATAACGAATGGACTGCGGAATGAATGGATGTTATAACGAATGGAGGTACGGAATGAAAGATATACGGTAACAAATGGAGGATGGAATGAATTGATGATATAACGAACGGAGGTACGAAATGAAAGATACACGGTAACGAATTGATGGACGGCATGAATGATATAACGAATGAAGGTACGGAATGAAAGATATATGGTAACGAATTGATGGACGGCATGAATGATATAACGAATGAAGGTACGGAATGAAAGATATATGGTAACGAATTGATGGACGGCATGAATGATATAACGAATGAAGGTCCGAGATGAAAGATATATGGTAACGAATTGATGGACGGCATGAATGATAAAACGAATAAAGGTACGGAATGAAAGATATATGATAACGAATTGATGGACTGCATGAATGATATAACGAATGAAGGTACGGAATGAAAGATATATGGTAACGAATTGATGGCCGGCATGAATGATATAACGAATGAAGGTACGGAATGAAAGATATATGGTAATGAATTGACGGACGGCATGAATGATATAACGAATGAAAGTACGGAATGAAAGGTGTATGGTAAAGAATTGACAGACGGCATGAATGATATAACGAATGAACGTACGGAATGAAAGATACATGGTAACGAATTGATGGACGGCATGAATGATATAACGAATGAAGGTACGGAATGAAAGATATATGGTAACGAATTGACGGACGGCATGAATGATATAACGAATGAAGGTACGGTATGAAAGATATATGGTAACGAATTGACAGACGGCATGAATGATATAACGAATGAAGGTACGGAATGAAAGATACATGATAACGAATTGATGGACGGCATGAATGATATAACGAATGAAGGTACGGAATGAAAGATATATGGTAACGAATTGACGGACGGCATGAATGATATAACGAATGAAGGTACGGAATGAAAGATTCATGATAACGAATTGATGGACTGCATGAATGATATTACGAATGAAGGTACGGAATGAAAGGTATATGGTAACGAATTGACAGACGGCATGAATGATATAACGAAAGGTACGGAATGAAAGATACATGATAACGAATTGATGGACTGCATGAATGATATAACAAATGAAAGTACTGTATGAAAGGTATATGGTAACGAATTGATGGACGGCATGAAGGATATAACGATTGATGGTACGGAATGAAAGATATATGGTAACGAATTGATGGACTGCATGAATGATATAACGAATGAAGGTACGGTATGAAATATATATGGTAACGAATTGACAAACGGCATGAATGATATAACGAATGAAGGTACGGAATGAAAGATACATGATAACGAATTGATAGACTGCATGAATGATATAACGAAAGGTACGGAATGAAAGATACATGATAACGAATTGATGGACTGCATGAATGATATAACGAATGAAGGTACGGAATGAAAGATACATGGTAACGAATTGATGGACGGCATGAATGATATAACGAATGAAGGTACGGAATGAAAGATATATGGTAACGAATTGACAGACGGCATGAATGATATAACGAATAAAGGTACGGAATGAAAGATATATGATAACGAATTGATGGACTGCATGAATGATATAACGAATGAAGGTACGGAATGAAACATATATGGTAACGAATTGATGGACGGCATGAATGATATAACGAATGAAGGTACGGAATGAAAGATATATGGTAACGAATTGACGGACGGCATGAATGATATAACGAATGAAGATACGGAATGAAAGATATATGGTAACGAATTGATGGCCGGCATGAATGATATAACGAATGAAGGTACGGAATGAAAGATATATGGTAATGAATTGACGGACGGCATGAATGATATAACGAATGAAGGTACGGAATGAAAGGTGTATGGTAAAGAATTGACAGACGGCATGAATGATATAACGAATGAAGGTACGGAATGAAAGATACATGGTAACGAATTGATGGACGGCATGAATGATATAACGAATGAAGGTACGGAATGAAAGATATATGGTAACGAATTGACGGACGGCATGAATGGTATAACGAATGAAGGTACGGTATGAAAGATATATGGTAACGAATTGACAGACGGCATGAATGATATAACGAATGAAGGTACGGAATGAAAGATACATGATAACGAATTGATGGACGGCATGAATGATATAACGAATGAAGGTACGGAATGAAAGATATATGGTAACGAATTGACGGACGGTATGAATGATATAACGAATGAAGTTACGGAATGAAAGATACATGATAACGAATTGATGGACTGCATGAATGATATAACAAATGAAAGTACGGTATGAAAGGTATATGGTAACGAATTGATGGACGGCATGAATGATATAACGAATGAAGGTACGGAATGAAAGATACATGATAACGAATTGATAGACTGCATGAATGATATAACGAATGAAGGTACGGTATGAAAGATATATGGTAACGAATTGATGGACGGCATGAATGATATAACGAATGAAGTTACGGAATGAAAGATATATGGTAACGAATTGACAGACGGCATGAATGATATAACGAATGAAGGTACGGAATGAAAGATACATGATAACGAATTGATGGACTGCATGAATGATATAACGAATGAAGGTACGGAATGAAAGGTATATGGTAAAGAAATGACAGACGGCATGAATGATATAACGAATGAAGGTACGGAATGAAAGATACATGGTAACGAATTGATGGACGGCATGAATGATATAACGAATGAAGGTACGGAATGAAAGATACATGGTAACGAATTGATGGACGGCATGAATGATATAACGAATGAAGGTACGGAATGAAAGATATATGGTAACGAATTGACGGACGGCATGAATGATATAACGAATGAAGGTACGGAATGAAATATACATGATAACGAATTGATGGACTGCATGAATAATATAATGAATGAAGGTACGGAATGAAAAGTATATGGTAAAGAATTGACAGACGGCATGAATGATATAACGAATGAACGTACGGAATGAAAGATACATGGTAACGAATTGATGGACGGCATGAATGATATAATGAATGAAGGTACGGAATGAAAGATACATGGTAACGAATTGATGGACGGCATGAGTGATATAACGAATGAAGGTACGGAATGAAAGATACATGGTAACGAATTGATGGACGGCATGAATGATATAACGAATGAAGGTACGGAATGAAAGATATATGGTAACGAATTGACGGACGGCATGAATGATATAACGAATGAAGGTACGGAATGAAATATACATGATAACGAATTGATGGACTACATGAATGATATAACGAATGAAGGTACGGAATGAAAGGTATATGGTAAAGAATTGACAGATGGCATGAATGATATAACGAATGAAGGTACGGAATGAAAGATACATGGTAACGAATTGATGGACGGCATGAATGATATAACGAATGAAGGTACGGAATGAAAGATATATGGTAACGAATTGACGGACGGCATGAATGATATAACGATTGAAGGTACGGAATGAAATACACATGATAACGAATTGATGGACTGCATGAATGATATAACGAATGAAGGTACGGAATGAAAGGTATATGGTAAAGAATTGACAGACGGCATGAATTATATAACGAATGAACGTACGGAATGAAAGATACATGGTAACGAATTGATGGACGGCATGAATGATATAATGAATGAAGGTACGGAATGAAAGATACATGGTAACGAATTGATGGACGGCATGAATGATATAACGAATGAAGGTACGGAATGAAAGATACATGGTAACGAATTGATGGACGGCATGAATGATACAACGAATGAAGGTATGGAATGAAAGATACATGGTAACGAATTGATGGACGGCATGAATGATATATAACGAATGAAGGTACGGAATGAAAGATATATGGTAACGAATTGATGGACGGCATGAATGATACAACGAATGAGCGGACGGCATGAATCATATAGACCTAGCGAATGGACGGACGGCATAAATGATGTAACGAATGGATGGACGGAATTAATTAAATAACGAATGGACTGATGGAGCGAATGATATAGCGAATGGATGGACGGAATAAATGATATAACGGATGGACGGACGAACGGAATGAATAAATAATAGTGTAAGAAATTGACGGACGGAATGAATGATACAATGAATGGGCAGACGTAATTAATGAAAGAGAGAGCGAATGAACGGATGAAAGGAATGAATGTTATATAGAATGGACGGACGGAATGAATTATATAACAAACGGATGGACGATATGAATGTTAAGTTATGACGGACGGACGAGGTGCATGAGATAACGAATGGGCACGGCTAGAATATTAAGTCGAAGAATTAAGCACAGCGATAGACCTGCTTCAAAAACTCCTGTTCACAACATTTCAATGCCAAGTATGTCATATTTGTACAGAATACTCAGTGTTGATATATCTGTAGTGCTCGGCGAAAGTGGCCCAAGTCATAAATGTTAATTTTACAGAAGGAAAAAAAACTACCTTCACACTGGTTTATGTCGATTTGATTTTCTTCTGTATGAATTATTGTAATGGAAGAAATACTTATGTCTCTTTTCCCAAGCGAGCAGATGTTTCGTAAGTTGTCAATAAATTAATAAAAAATGTTTGTGCAAACTGACTTATGCCACTTTTCCCAAGTATTGCAGATATTATACATAGAGTTCGAAGTTGAGGCACAGTATCTCTTACGTAATATGAGCCGTTCAGAGCAGAAGTGGTGTAAGTCAAGAATTGGTATTGAGGGTTGAAATAAGCATTCTGTAAAATACAGCGCAAAGCATCAATTAATATTCACTTTATTTAAACTATTAGTAGTCAGTGGATAGTAAGAACGACATATTAATTGCTACTTTGCGCTGTATTTTACAGAATTTTTACTTTAAAACTCATTATCCAATTCTGACTTACACCACTTTTGCTCTGAACGGCTCATCTGCACACTGAATAGAACCGTGTTTACCAAGCAACTGGCAACTCTGTCGTCATACACATACTGTGTCAGTCGAATGGAACTGTGTAATACGTAATACACGCCCAACAAGAGAAAAGAAAAATCTTCGCTTGAAGGGCAAACGTAAATATTATGTCGAATAGATTAGAATGCATTATTTACTATTTAAAAAGTATTTTGTAATAATAATAATAATAATAATAATAATAATAATAATAATAATGATAATAAAATTAATAATAATAATAATTTATCAGGATATCAGAACATGCATTTGTAAATGTATATGAATTACAGTATAAAGAAAAGAAGCGACATATATACAGTAATTATGAAGTGTGTCACAGAAATAAACTTGTTTATTTTTAATTGGGGTATTTTACCACGCTTTATCAACTGCTATGGTTATCTAGCATGTAAATGAGATGAAGGTGATAATGCCAGCGACATTAGTCCAGGGATCAGCGTCGAAAGTTACCCAGCATTTGCTCTTAATGGTTGAGGGAAAACTTGTCTTAAAATAATACGATTATTATTAAAGAAACAACTTTTGTGCGAGATCGTGCGTATTTGCTTGGTTTCCGCACAAAACCAATCCGCGGAAAGTCTAAAATTCCACATTCAGTATTCCCAACGTAACACACATAACAATTTCCCTCTTCTTACCGCTTAAGTGACATATTGATTTTACTGCTTTAGGTTTTCAACATATTATTTTTAGAGACGTTCAATATAGTAATAATTATAAATTGGAAACTTACCACTGCAATTTCACCTAAATTGCACTGTTAATTATTGTTTTTAAATATTTGCAAAAATTAAGTAAACTCTACAACTCTACTAAAGTTACTGCATTCGTGATGCAAGTAACATTCAGGAAGCCATGAAAAAATCAACAAGATTCCAAACTCATCATAGACTGGGGGAAAAAAAAAGACAGACGTATATCACGGCCTGCTGGAGTATAGTAAACACAAAAAACATTTTAAAGCAATGTTGAAGATAGATATTTTTGTTTTGCAAATTTGCCGTCATTGACCAGAAACCAAGATGGAGATTTCATTGCAACTAATTAGAAATTCCTCTTTCAGGTATGTAATAAACGATCTTCGCACAAAATAATGTACGATACACGAGCGGTATGTTTTCTTTCAATTCTCGGAAATTAAAAAAGCTCAACTACGTTTCACTTTTTCAAACTTTTCCTCGAACATGAAAACTTCAACATACCGCTCTTGTAACGCATATTACTATTAGATAGCAATGTGTTCTATTAAATCTCGTGTCCGTGGAGGAAAATTGAGCATACAGTGGCTTAATATATTATTTCCAAGAAAAGAAGGTAATAGTAGACTTAAAATGAAAATAACTCTAATATTGTATGTAGTACGAAATCAATATTAATAAGAAGCCTGAATGAAAATTTTATAGGTAAACTTGATCATGAAAGGGTAAACTGAGAGTAAAATGAATTGAAGTGGAATATCATCAATTCATTAGATAATTAAAATGTATAAGTAAAAAATATTATAATAATTTAAATATCGTTTTCTATATATTTCTTTTATTTTTAATTTGAATTTAAATGTTAGAGTTTTTAAATACAGATGCTTCGAAATCATGCCATTAAACATTTTAATCCACAATTAACACTGTATTTTTTGCCGGCAATTGTGACACATTTTATCTCTTCAAAAAATATATTTCTTCTTGTTTTATTTTTTTCTTTCTTGGAATAAAGTTAATAACGTACGTATGTACAAAATTTGTTCAATTGAATTTCGTTTTCGAAATCGCAATGACTTTACGTTTTCCCAACTCTCCCAGCTTCAACGCTAGTACGTACGAAACCTCCAACCAGACCTTGACAGAGAACCCAAGTATAGATCCGATAGATGGAAAAAGTAAAAAAGTTTTAGCTTGTTCTCCCATCTTCATCCAATACTCCGCTATCATTTAACCTGTATCTCTCCAACTGGGACCCGAACTTCGAAGTTTAATTATACGGTACACAATTTAATATGAATACCTTCATCACAGATTTGTGCATTATCAGTGGATACACGAGTTGTTTCCTATGTACGCTAGCCTAAAACTGCATATAACAAACGTAGCGCGTCTTTTGCGACTGTATCATCTCTGACAGTTGTGTGTGACATTTCCGACAGTCTCATGTAACTGTAGGCGATTTTTCCCAATAAAACATTTGCGACAGTAGAAGATTCTTTTAACAACTCGCAACTTTTCCCTCATACTTTTTCTAGGCTTGGAACTATAGGCATCGAACAAGGAAATCTCAGTGCTCAGAAACCAGCGAGCGTGACGTCTCGCGCAGATGACGTATGCTCCCGTTCCCAGCATGCTCTCGCGCCTACTTCAGGAGGGTAAGAGGGGTATAGCATGCGCGCAGCGAGGAGTCCGAGCTGAGTTTTGCTTGTAGGATACCTATAGTTACCTTCCTTGAAGTAGACGAGGTAAGCGGTTTAAAAAGTAAAAAGATATTGAAAACAATGTTTTCATGGTTCTAGTTTGTGCAGATGTGCAACTGTTCACAGGAAGCATTTGGTATATTTTCTATATGCCGTACATAAAGCTTCGTCAATTTTAATGTAGGCCTATTTGGTTTTTCTCTTTCTCCTTCATGCTAAGGAAATATCTATCACATAAGAAATTGTTGTATTTGGCTTTTTTTTTTGTTTTTTTTTTTTTTTTAGATTATTAATTAAAACTAACACGTTGGGATGAGGTCTTCTTGAAAGGTGATTTAGTCTACGATTCCATCCTTCCACTGCATTGTTGGTTCTGTGTCTTCTTTTATAACAGTTCCACATACTGTTGGATATTCTATCAGTTTCAAACCACTGATTCACAAAATAGTCGTTGAATTCTGTTACTTTCTTGTCGTTAGGTGAATCTTTCATGACAGGATAACCGGCCAATTTCAACGTCCCAGGGCTGTAAGAATGCCAGAGATGCACACATACGGATGTGAAGTCGAATCGCTTGGTCCTCATAAGACTGAATTAAACCCAAGTGTTGAATCTTACGCTAAATGCACTGGTAACGAGACACAAAAAGACGAGTATAAGGATAAACTATGGATGTTCGCAAATGACGCATTTGTTTATCAAGTTGTCGAGGGTAATATTAGCACTGTCGCCAATGGCGCTGTAACAATGTCGCGGACTCAGCATGTCTTGGCTTGGGTTTACGAGAACTGGACCCGGGATGAGTCCGTACCGGTACACTTAGGCCCGATTGTATAAACCATTTAATCTTAGATCAGAGTATATATTATTTCAATGTACCGAAGTACATATGATATTTCCATGCATATTTTCATCGTATGATGACGCAGAATATCTGCATGGAAATATCATATGTACTTCGGTACATTGAAATAATATATGATATGCGTAAATCACGAAGTGATTTAAGACGGCGCTTATTCCGTCGGATCCCGGCCAACTAGTCACTCATAACGAGTGCACCTGAGCACATGTGTGGACTTCGGTCCGATGTTCATAGACATCTATGACGTAGTGCAAAGGGCGGCCACTAGAGGGAACCCAAGAGTTGGAACTCAATCAGAGACGATTCTGTTCGGCGTCGGGGTTGTATCCGGTGTGGCTTAGTGGATAAAGCATCAGCACGTAAAGCTGAAAACCCGGGTTCAAATCCCGGCGCCGGAGAGAATTTTTCTCCGTTCCATTACTCTTCCATCGTTAGATCACAGGTTAAATTGATCCTTGTTTCAGCTGAACTTGGAATTTTGTGTTGTATAAAGTCTAATCTGAGATTAATTTGTCTCAAACTAAAGTCAACTTTGACTGAAGAAATTTCTCCGATTAAGTTAGATGATCCAAGTTCAGTTATTTCTTTTCTGTTTGAAATATACGAGTGACAGATTGTGCAAATAAAATATCCATTATTATTAATATTAACAGATTATGTTAGGTACATTTATATATATTTCTTTCAATTTCTTGCCTTAATACACAAACATTCTTATATTTTATAAGGCTCTATCGTGTTCAGCAGTATCAAATAACATAACCTATAATTATATTATGTTTATAACAACCATTAATTATTAATGGATATGATAGGTACATTCATAAATGTTCAATTAACTGTATTACTAAACGAAAATTGTCGTTTTATAAAGCTTTATTATGTTTAACAGTATCAAACACCATAACATGATAACAACTTGGAGAACAGTCAACCTTCTTCTTATTGTCCGCCATTATTTACATTGCAAAAAAAAAAAAACAGTGTCTCCAACAGAGTGTAATACGGAAAGTCGCGAAAAAGTAGTTGTAAAGTCGCTAGATTTCTCATTATCACCAAAGAAAGATTAAATTTTGTCACTATGGGGTGCTAAAAAGGTCACTAAATCCCTATTTAAGCAATATAAAAGTTAAAAGAAATTGTTGTTGAAAAAGAGTTAAAATCGCTAGATTGGCGACACTGAACAAACCTGTATAACATGGTCCGCGCATCACGTATTTCACCTGTTTATGCGATGTTGCCAAATCCTTTTCACGTGAACTTAGATTGCATTTGAACCAAGGTAATTTGATCGCAGAAACGTTTTATACAATAGAAGAAGTGTCTGAACTCGGTTTACTTTTCGATCTTCGATCAAAGTTGATCTTTAGTCAGGGAGTTTTATACAATTGGGCCTTAGGCACACTTTCGCCCATTGTGCGCTCTATATGTGAGATGATTGTCCAAGTCCGACGGATGGGCCGGGTGGCATTTGTGAATCCGATATTGACAGGTGGGCAATCCTGTCTCAGCCTCTGATAGAGCCAGATCCCGTTTCGCCGACGAGTAGTCTGACAAGCTCCAGGGCCCGGAGCCCCAAGCCCTTTCTATATCAACACCGAAAACTCGTACTACCCCCAAGATTTCACACCAGCCCATTTTTACTATTATAGATGTACCTATATATGATAGAGAAATGAGAGTGAGGTGGAGAATGTTGCTAGAATGATGGAGGGAAACGAGAGATCCTACCCATAAACTCTCTGCAACATCAGCTTTCTCCACCACAAATTTCATAACGACCTCTTCGGGGATCTAACTTGGGCCGCTAGCACTTGAAACATAAAAGCAGCAGAAATGTCTACTATAAAGAAAACTGTCTAATCTCGTAAGATTTCGTTATATGCAGATCTTATTTGACTATTGTTCATTGATGATGTACCATGCTGAAGCATTCTTTATGTGCAAATTAAACTTGGGAATATTGGTAACGTATTTCGCTATCACCAATTTCATCGACGCTGAATAACATCGTAGTTGATACAGCGTCGTTAAATAACCAAGTAAAAAAAATATTGGTAACATTGAATGTTCAGAAGAAACATGTTTCGCAGTCGCTTCGTTCACCGAAAACCTCATAGAATAGAACTGGAATCGAACCTCTGCTGTTAGACCTCATATTTGCTGATTGACCGAGGAACAAATGAAGTGAGATTCGATCCTTTCAAGGGCATAGAAAAAATCCCCTCGTATGAATAAACGATAACGAAACTGTGTGGTACCAGTAATACAGGTAGCTACTTTGCCGGTAGCCGACAAGGCGTCCATAGTATAAAGATCAGTGTCTTGGGGTTCACCTTGAAGATTGTGACGTAGAGAACGGCCGCGTCGGAATGTAACCACAGTCGGTCGCAACTTGAATGGTAAATACCAAAAACTCAAAATAATGTATTCTTAGGCCACGAAATAAAATTTCGGTCTTGGAATTGTTTTTCTTTTCTCATTTATTTTCTGAGATTGTTAAGCTTAATCAGCTCCATGGCGAGATCGTGGGTTCATTTACTGACTGAAAACATTCCTCGTGATTATACGACTTGGAACAGGTGCTGGAAATACGGCGTATAACAGAGGTACTTCAAATTAATATTGATAAATTATACTACATTTCTGTAATAATTTAGATGTTTATTACTTATTTACAATGTTCACGTAATAAATAAGAATGGTTAGGCCTAATTATGTATTTGGTGAGTTTGCGACTAAAGAATTAAAAGACAAAATGTAGTCTATGTAAATCCATAATAGACCAATTGTAGGCCAATGGTGACATGCAATATAATAATTATAATGATAATATGAAATCGAAATGTTTACTGGAATATTTTTGCACAGTGAATAAGATTGCGTGAAACATCTTTATTTTCGGTATGCAGATTAGGTAACAATGGATTTAAGTATTAAGTAGATAGCTACTACCGCAGGCAGGATGAGTACGTCTTATTCAATAATTAGCCTATAGGATAATGAAGCGAGATAGGCGAGGTACATTAAATAAGGAATGGAGCGACACGGACCACGTGGAAAACTAAACGGCGCGAAGTTCAATAATGCAGGTACCGATAGTGGCCAAAATGGCGCCTGTGGCAATCAAAGTATGATTATCATGTTTTTTTTTTTTTTTGTAAATTACGTCATGAAATGGGCCGTTGGTGTTGTTTACCGGGTTGTAATTCTAATTATGGATCTGTGTCTGATATTTTTTCAGCGTTTAAGTTTCCGAAAAATAAAACTTTTCGGGACAAATGGTTAAGTTTCATACATCGTGACAATTTCCAAGTTAAGAAAACTACAGTATTAAGCATAAAACTTTTTGAACTAGATTAGTTATTAAGGAAGATATTTTTTTTATCGTAAATGATTATGTTTTTCGTGTTTCCCCGGAAATTTCGAATCTTACCAATGATGCCTATCCAACTACATTTCCTAACCAAACTTCAGTCTTCTAGCTCCCAGAAAAAAATCCAGATCAACGGAGAGAGGATCAGATGGAGAGAGCAGAAGAATTTTTCAGGGAATGATGTGAAAGGGACATTATTCGCACTTTTGATTAGTTTCGAAGTGAGGTTCAGGGAAGACTGTTGTGAAAGGTGACTTATTTTCCTGAATATGAAAGATGACAGCATGAAAGAAATTCCATCATTATCTTTGGGATTTAAAATAACTAGTTTTCATTAATAACTATTGGCTACAAACGTCTTAAACGGGAAAAAATAATATATTCTACGTATTTCTAACCAATTTTCGGAAAAAGGGGAAACAAGTGGTGAAGAGTTAAGACTAAAAGTGAGAAAACGTAAAGAATTTAAATTCAGGAGGAATTAGGCCAATATATCAACAACCATCTATTAAAAAGACAAAATGTTATTATTTTATTATTATTATTATTATTATTATTATTATTATTATTATTATTATTATTAAGTTATTATATGGTAGTTCCGTTGATTTTGGAAATGAAAATGTTTGAATTGGTCAGGGATATTTGTGGAAATGCAGTTGATCGTACAAAAGCCTAAACTAACCAAACCTAACCTGTTACAGATTCGCATATACGAGGTGTATAAGCGGAGCATGAAAATAACTACGTCTGCACTAGTTTAGCCGTAAAATGAAAGTAATACAAATAATAATAGTAGAAGTATATTAGCTGACCTTGTTTAATTGTGTTATTAATTTTGATTGTGTTGTCCTTTTGTATGTCCAACAAATATTAGTGAACGTTTGCATTTATGCAGTAACATGGAGTTCAGTATGAATTTCAACTTATTGAAGACTATTTTCAGGCTGCGTTTGCACTGTTAAGTTCGTAACCTTGTAGTAAAGCAAAGTGGTTTCTACTCGCGCTTATCTTGTTGTTTCGCCTTCGAAATTGAACCTAAAATTGTTCATAAATTAACGCTGAACGTTTATTTAACACACAATTTAGTAATTCAACTTAATATGTAAGAAAAATATAAATCCTTTGACACAAAAATATTGGAATGGTGGGACCACTGAGGCGGCCATCTTTGTTTCTGTATTATGGTCTGAGTATTGAAGACAGTCCTGTTCCTATGGTACCACTAGTGACGCATTAGGACGGTGATTTACTGTTGGAAACTGAGAAGAATGCAACTGTGAGCAGAGATCTCTCTTCCACTCCGCCAACGTTCATGATACGAACATTATTAGCAATGTTATTTGAAATTTGAACGTAATTAATAATATTAATAAACAATACAGCAACAATAATATTAATATAAAAGTTATACATTTTAAAGTGGTATTCGGTTTTCGGAGTTCGTACTACTCATTTCATGTGGTTTAACAACATACATTTTTAGGTTAAGTCTTATGAATCGTAAATTGTTTAGTCAAACCAATGATTTTTATGTTGATAAACAAAATATGTTTTAATATTAGTTCAATCATAACTAATAATAATAATAATAATAATAATAATAATAATAATAATGTTTCCGTACAAAGCACTATGATTTTACTTACCTGTTCGGTGATATCTGGTAACACTTGGCAACATTGAAAAGATGTCCATATTAGCTGTTTAGGAACTAATCTTACGTGAACCTCACTATATCCACATTCACATGAGACTTTACCCAAAATGACCGAAAGAATAGGCGTCATAATTGCCTGTCCAATTTCGTGAAGAACGTATATTTTTGTAACTGAATTTACAATTATTTTTCCCATAAAATTCATTGTTAAGTCATTATAATGAAATATTGATCAAACTCTTAACTACAAGTGATTATTTACCTGTTATATTTATACTTTACTGTGCATATCAACAAAACTTATTGAAACTAATTTATTCCATTGCTATGCCCGCTATTATAGCTAGAAAATTTCGTAACTCAAGTGACTATGTTTTTATGCCCATCATGTCTGTATTACATAAGTACAATACGCACCTCATCACGCTGACAGCTTTTGAAGGGCACTGGCCGAAGTTCATTTCTAGTCATTTTTTCTCGATCTCACACTCTGGATGGGCAGACGAAGGAAACTCAATGACGTAAAGTTGGCACGACACCATGTCTCCTCCTGTGACAATAAGAGACATCACATTGATGACTGATAAATACTTATGCCCTCGACAGGATTAGAGTTAATTTAGTGTTTTTACAGACGGATTATCTGTAATAATAATTGTCCTCGATAGTCTAGTTACTGTGCTAGCTTAGGATCCGAGGTCCGGCCGAGGATGATGTATTTTAATGGCGAACTAATCCTTAGCATGGCTTCTTCTGGGAGAGAAGCAGAACTGGGAGGTCCGTGTCGCACATGTACCGTACATAGGGCCCCAGAAAAAAATTTATTGCTCCTTTCTTACCCACGTCGAAGTAGCATAATGTGCCCAAATCAATAACCTAAGTGCCCCCTTATTCATGCCATCCAAGTAATTATAATACAATCGAAGTTATCATCATTTAATTCGAGAAAAATTCGTTCCGGCACCGGGAATCGAACCCGGGACCTCTCAGCTCTGCTCGCGGAGTGCTCTTTCCAACTGAGCTATGCCGGGACACGATCCACGGTGCCGGTCGAACTCCTCTCGTTGTAATGTTTTACGGCCTTACTACCTGCACTTTAGACAATGTAAGTCATACATGCAGGAGCGCATATTTAAATGACTTTATGGTCATATTCAACCTCAGTTTGTGACAACTGCTAACAGTTAATACATCACATATTCATTATATATGAATTTTTCTCGAATTAAATAATGATAATACACCATATTGGCTACTTCATAGTAGTCGTGTAATATTCAATGAGGTAGGCGAGACCTCATATATAATGAATATGTGATCTACAATCGAAGTTGTTAATTTGAACATTTTTAAAATTCGAAATCATGAATAATTTGAACTTTTCACATGTTCCCTTGACATTTCTATAGCCTAAAACGCAGTGTTAAAAAATCGTCTGTAATTCGATCTTTTTTTTTATAATTCTAAATTAAATCCAACGAAATTCAGTTCAGAATAACGAAAATCAGCCGCAATATAGCGCAAGCAGACTATCGCCCTATCTTCAGATGAAGAAGATTGTGAAAAAATGTTCCAGTCTCTCAATAAAATCTAAGAATTTTGCAAGCATCAAAGATTAAAAAAAACCTATTAAAGTTCTGTATTTTGACAATGTTGCACAAAGCCTTAAATAAATAGTTTTTTCTTATTGTATTGCACTGAATTTTACGCAAAAGCTCCCGGGTACGATTCCAGTAAGGCTTCATAAATTTAGTTGGTTGGTTTGGACCCTTTCTCTCGAAATAGATTGGTATATTTAAATCAGAATACTTCTGACGTAGAAAGTAGAGAACAATTCAAACTTCTCTAAATCGAAATCTTTGATAATTAGATTTTTTAATGGTCCCTTCAACTTCGAATTAAGCAAGTTCGATAAGTTAATAATAATAATAATAATAATAATAATAATAATGATAATGATAATTGAAAATGGATCTGAAATTAATCAATAAAGAAGTCAAAAGTAATGCATGAGCTACCAAAATTACCGCAAGCGCCTTAAATAAACTGTGAGTCCCAACCGTACGTTTTCTGCCCAGATTGAATAGAACGGCTAATTTTATCGTTGTCACCACGGCACCACCTTTCGTCCTCTTCATCGTCATTATAAGTGATTTTATACTCATTAGTCATGGACTATACTCTCTCCGTGGAATCTGCAGAGTGCCTGTCACAAAATAAGCTTCCTGCGCAAGTGGCGTCTTAGTTGATTGGTCCAATGATTAGTCAGAGCGCGAAAGGAAAGGTGCGTGGGAGAGGAAACAAAACATGCTATGTGAACTCGGTCCCTCGCTCGCTAGCTTGTAGAAGGGAAGGGAGCAGGTTCCACCCTCCCCGAGTGACGTCATGCACAAGTTTACTCTACAAAAACTACGGACGGAGTATACTCGCACGCCTGGCCGTTTCCAGTTGCTGAACGAAGTATAGTTCTTTTATTATATCTCTACCGGTGAATAACCGGTAAATTTCAAGTGGCTTATCTTGGTCGTAGGCGTCATAACACTAAAAAAAGCATTGCAAACTTCTGCTACCTCTCATCCCCTTCCCGTAAACTGTGACGTTACACAGAGGCAGAGATAGCCTATAATAAAATAACTGTATTCAAGATTTTACTCCATGGCCAGGGGCTGTGTCCTCATAGACTGCATCCTTTCGTTAGCATTAGTGACCTCTCTTCAATTGTCCATTTCATTTTAATTATTGTAACCCAGGGACCTTGTTTTAGCACAGTAGCTTTGAGATGTGGAACAAGGAAAATAGACACAAAATATATAATACAAAGAAAGCAGATTAATTTAATTTACAAACATCCTAATTCATCAGTTGGGTAGAAGACATTGATATTCAGAAATTTGATTAATTATGTTCTAAACTTTTTCTCTTGACTTGGTGTTCAGTGCATTGCCTATTATCTTAAAATGGCAATGCACTGAACACCATACTACATGAATAATAAACTTAGTCTTTATAACAGCTGAGACTAAGAGGGGATAGGTTGGGAAATGATTTGTTCTTGTATTAAAATTATGAAAAAGCTATAACACTGATGATATCTGGATAATTTTCTTTGCAAATGCTTTCTCGGATCTTGTGAAAAACATGGCGTTTGAATTCGTGTACTTCGTATCCAGTGGCAAGCAAGATAACCACTATACCAACAAGGACGACCGGACAGAATACATTTTAAAGGAAGTATAATAATTAGTATGACTTCCTTAGAAATGAAAGGGAAGTAAAACTGGAGGATTTCATTTCCGTAGATTTACAGCCCGTAAAAGAACTCTGTTCCTGATAGAGGGTTGCAGGCAAAGTTTGTCGGCCATTTCTCACTCTTGTCGAGCTCGTACTATAAACCGAGAAATCCTGACCCACGCCGCGTCTGTGGTTCAAGTGCTAGCGCGTTGGTCTTCCATCCAGGTGGCCTCAGTTCGATGCCCGACTAGAGTAGTAGTAGTAGTAGTAGTAGTAGTAGCAGTAGCAGCAGCAGTAGCAGTAGTAGTAGTAGTAGTAAAGAAGGGCACGTCAGCTACTATGGCTATTTGCGCCCTTATCTAAAATTCTTAATATAACAAAGACATAAATAATATAATAATCAGTGCTGAAAGAACTAAAAAGCGTTGTCACGATAAAACGAGGCACTGCCCGACTAGATCATGATGGAATTTCTAGTGGACAAAGCAGACGTTTTCTCGGGGTACTCCTGTTTCCACTCTATCATTTCATCAACACTGTCCACCTTCCTCTCATTTCATCTATCATCTGTAATAGTAATAGTAAAAATAGGCTGGTGTGAAGTATCGAGGGTAGTACTGGTTTCCTGTGTTGATGCCTTATTTGGGGCTCTGAACCCCTGGCTATTATCAGGCGAAAGAGGTCCTGGCTCTATCAGGACTGAAGCAGAATGATCTGTCACCATCGGATTCACTAATGTCACCCAGGCCACCTCTCGGACTTACACAATCATCGCGTATGTAGGATGCATTATGGACCAAAGCATACCCAAGTGTAAGGAAACGTCCCGGGTCCAGCATTAGTTAAAGTGGGGTTATTTTCATACCTAACATGTTGAGGCCGACACAAGCCGACATGTTGGCCGACAAGTTGGGTAGAAAGACAAATACTAGTGCATATTTACAGCCGTTGGCTGACATGTAGTGTTGGGACTAAATATGTTGGCCAGAAGTGTTGTACTGACTCCAATTTATTGTATGGAGATAAACAATCAACCCAATACACCCTCATGTCGGGGTCTATGCATGTGCAGATTCTCCGTCTACTACCAGTTGCTATCAATGTGTTTCCACTGCAGTTTGTGCTTAAATTGTCTCTTATTTTTGTCCAATCTTCAAAGTTCGAAAAAGTTATTCAAACAATGTAGGTCATTCGTAGTAGTAGTAGTCATAGTCGTAGGTCATTGTAGTCGTAGGAACCCAAGAGTTGGAACTTAATACTGAGACGATTCTTCCGACGCCGGGGTGGAATCCGGTGTGGCTTAGTGGATAAAGCGTCAGCACATAGAGCTGAAAACCCGGGTTCAAATCCCGGCGCCGGAGAGAATTTTTCTCCGTTCCATTACTCTTTCATCGTATCCATTAAGGAGCTATAATCTCCCAAAAACTCTTTCAAGATATGCCGCAAATCAACATCATAATACAATCTAATATTGAAATATATCGTCGGATACAAATGATATCCATAACAACTTTGAATAATTAGACTCAAGGCACAACCTGTCTATATATATTATGACGTACATATATTTGGAAGGTGAAAAGAAGTGCAGTAGTGAGAAAACAAGAATACGGGCACAAACAAATCAGTTAACACAGTTCAAAGACTGTAATGCATCTCTTCACATAATATAGTATACAGATTTCATTTTATTTTTATTATTTTATCAGTGAAGACCTGCAAACATATTTGTACAAGTATTGTAATCACACGTGTGCTTTTTAATTATTTGACAGTAGGGAGTAGTCACACAAGAAAGACACATTTATGTCCTAATTATGTTGGTTTTTATCATGTTCTTATATTGTATGCTTATTAATATATATTGTATTTTGGTTGTAGAGACATATGTACCTATTAGTGATAATATTACTGTATAGAATGTTCTATCTGATGATGTTGGTATGAAACCGACGAAAAAGTTCATACAACATTAAACTATGTAATGTAAGGACTCGCACCTTACATATATTGATAGGAAAGTCATTGACTGAAAATAAATATTCGTATTATATATTCGTATTATCTTTCAAGAAGGCTTTTAGCAAGAACTCTTTTAATTTCCTATATTTTCTTATGGCATATCACTTTTTCCTCTTTTCGCAAATGTAATCAGTCTGCTAGAATAACAAATACAATAGCCACGTTGTCGTCCATCACGAGCATGGAACAGACTATTTTCAGTGGTGATACATGGCTTAGCTTCCAAAATTCCCGGTAGGTTATGTTGGCCAAATGCTTCATGATAAAGTAACGTTCAACTAACAACTTGTCGGCCTCAAGAATTCTGGCCAACACTGTTGGCCCAACATGTCTCAAGATAAGCCCACCTTAAAGCCAGCCAGTCAAGCCCGACCCAACATTGCCTTCGTTCACCTTACCGGCTTATACTTGGTCTCTACAGAGTGTGAATGACGCTATCGGAGCAGGTAGCTGACACTTATGGATATTTTTTTAATGTCTGAACCTCAGTTATAACTATATTAAATGACCTTATGTTCTCTGTTTTACCGTGTTTTTCACTAGATCCGAGACACAGGAATCTCGTTCCGGTCGGAACTATGAGTTTTTAAGGTGCTAAAAGTGATATATAGCGGTCTCCATTAGAAGAGAAGCAAAGTAGGAAGTATTATGTCGTATATTTACAGCTTGTAAGACAACTGTCCCCAGCTATTGATTTATGAATTTGACGAGAACATCAAAAGAAAATAAAAAATAAATTTCAGATAATTTGTGGGACCATTGAAAGAGTGTTAAGCTAAAAACGAGAAAAGAAACTCAGCTAAAGTTTTATAAGGTTATGGCTATCCCCACTCTTTTATACGACTCTGAAGAACCTATGGTTTTTAAGAGAAAAACATGTGTCATATACAAGAATGAGATTTTCAGTTTATTACGCGAAAAGATTCAAAAGAAGTGACAGAATTAGTATTGATACAATAACATTAGAATCGTTATATTTCTGACAACGATAAGATAGGAGAATATAGGACGAATTGCAAAGACTATATAAGTAGAATGGAAGGACATTCCTAAACAAATGTACTATATTACACACTAACGGGGAAGAGACATAGAAAATCGTGAAAAAAATGGCTTGGCAATTGGTGCCGGGACAGGTGATATCACCTAATCCCGGAAAGCAGTTGATTATTTACTTCCTCAAGATAATTTCTTCACAAAGAAGACGTCTTTCCATATTCTATTGGACTGTAGTGATACGTTTTTATTTTTTAATCTCAAAAATAAATTAAAAATTAAGTTTCTAGCATCGTTGCTAAATTTCAGAAGTCTTCTTTCAGATTAGGAAGGGAACTGGGTTAACATTTTTGGATGTCCAATATTAAGATGTCAACACAGTCGTTCAACTAGTAAACACCAAATTAACCAGCTATTATGACGAATTAATTAATCTACGAAATTAGTCTTTGAACAGTAAAGCTTCTTTATTACCAATTGCCGGCGGAAATGAGTAGACTGCGATATTTTAGGTACGGTAGAATTGAGCTTCCTGGTTAACAATATTTTTTATCACTCATGATGGAATTTCCTTTGCGCATATGATAAGATAATATGTCGCCAAAAGCGATGATTAATTTTTAATAAAATTTGTGGTATGGTACAGTATAATGCTTCCAATGCAGTGTAAATAGCATCCGTCTTTTCTTCTGTTGTTGCATATCTCCTTAATAAAGTCCCGCAGTGTGTTATCACCTCGAGAAGAATAAAGAAGTGCATACTGCAGTCTTGCGATGGCGCCTAATAATTACGGGCGAGAGCTATTTTATGCCCGCTGCGCGCGCGGAGCTCTTTTACCTGTAAACATTGCTAAAGGATGTACACATCTTAGAACACAGCGCATCATGACGGAACGGAAGCGCTTAAAGCTTTCAAGGAAGAGAGGAAGATACAATATTTATGCTTCGAACATAGTGATGAAGTCCAGTGTTTGTTGTGCAAAAAAAGATATCATTTGCAAAAAAAAAAAAAAAAAAAAAAAAAAAAAAAGCAACATAAAACGGCATTATGAGACGTAACGTGAAAAAAAAAATATAGGCATTATTCAGGAGAAGAAAGAAATAAATTCATTTCGCAATTGACACCGAAGGTAAATTAATTTACATTTGGGTCAGTAGATTGTATCTAGATTCCATTTATTTTAAATGTATTGTTGATGTTTTATTTGTTATTTGTTTCTGGATATTTACTTTTATTAGACTAGGTGTTTCTTCAATTTAGAAATAATATTTTATCTTTGATTGCACTTTAACTTATACTATTACTAAGCTCAAAATCTAATTCACTTTTATTCCAATAACTATTTTCAAGATTTTTAGCAAATATGAACTAAACATTTTGAAAACTTTGATGCAAAGAGCTTTTTTAGTAACATCAATATAAAGTATACTTAAAAAACCTCAACCAAGTAACTTGCCCTGACCGGGATTCGAACCCGGACAACCTGGTTTCGCGGCCAGACGCGCTGACCGTTACTCCACAGGTGTGAACCGAAAGTTTTAAAAGTCATACTTATCCCATTAAATGATTGACCCCAGAAATTACGATGGCTCTCAATATCTTAATTTAATCAATTTGTTTTTTTCGTGTTACGTGCATCTCACAATTCACTCTAAGAAAACTCATTACATAATCACGACTGGAGAGTAAGGACTACATTTTCACAATCACACAATCAATATACTCTATTTCAATCAATATTGCCATTATTATTTTTTCAACAAATACTCAAAAGTACTTAGAGATCACACACGTCGAGCAGGTAGACCCTATTAGTTTCTTCTAAATAATGAAGTGAAGTATTTACATAATAAATAATTGCTTTTAGCAATAAAATGGTTTACATACAATTAACTTTTCCTATTTCTCTCTTTGTTCCTAAAAAAAAACCTTCCCTTTGCGATTTGTTTATATATGTATGTGTATATTAAATAACTTAGTAATCAGATCTGTTACATAGCCAGAAATTTAGTAACGCAAGGTACTGTAATAATTGCTGCATTTATTCGAAGTGCTGTATATGCATGTACATCCCTGTTCTCTACGTTACGACGCTACGTAGTGAATGCGCTATGCGCCCGTAATCAAGGTCGAGCTCTTGTACCATGATTGGGAGCTAATATCGTCTCATTCCTGGCATACTGTATAGCAGGAGTTCTCAACCTGGTGCTCGCGAGCACCATAGTGCTCCTTTAGTGGCATTTGGTGCTCTCGTCATGCGATTAAAAAGTACTCGCGAGCACGAACGCTCCTGAAGTCTTTTTTTCAATTCAAGCTTTGTTGTACGAACCGAAACAGTGTTCCTGTTCATCCATTATAATATGTTAGAGACCTGATATGCCTTCTTGTATCTCATGGTGTACAACCCCTTTCAATTCAGTCTGGACTTAATCAGAAAAATCAAGATCATCCAAGAAAATGAAATGGCTGCTTGTACAGAACTTTAGTTGACAGATCTCTAGTCCTTCTTAGCGTTGAATTATTTGTTTTAATAGGATAAGAGCAAATAAATTCAAGTAATTATTGTAGATAACGCATAAAATAACCATCCATAATTTATTTTCGGTGCCTGTTTAGGCAGGTAAGGTCTGTGGCTTATTCGCTTCGAAGGTAATTTTACGGGAGTCGTAAAGGCGGCTTAGACTTCTCAAGTGTCAGAGATGTTGTCAAAATGTAAAATAGATGTTCACTTTATACCGCAAAGTTCTATAAAGCTAAACGTTTGTAGACGTTACAATATCTGAAATGTACTAAAATGCAGAGACAACATAGCATCCGTATATTATGTAATGGTATATACTGTAACTAAATGAATACTCAAGAACAAATGAAACTGAACACAGATTTTGCTGTTCTTATCGGTTTACATCGCGAGTTTAATGCTTCATTGTTGGTCTTAGAGTAATTACAATTTTAAGCTTTTTTTTTGTCACTGCTTCTTAACTACGAAAATTATTCAACTTGACAAATCAACAGCGGCGTTGTAGAGATTTTTATTATCGGTCGAAATTATCACATGATAACTTCTCACACCTCCAGTGTTTTCATTGATTCTTTTTTTACCATTTGCTTGTTTCTTGTTTCGTTAATTAGTTTCTGTATATGTAATTGGATTATTCTTTTTTTCATTTGTAGCTTTGTTTGCTTACTATCTTCATTTCGTTTCTTAGTTTCTTAATTTGTTCGTTTGTTCGTCCCTCAATTACTTTTTTTGTTTGTTTTCCACTTAGTTTTTTGTTTATCTGTCAATTCCTCCGTTTCTCGTCGATTTTTAATTTTTTTCTTTCCTCATTTTTGTTATTTCGTTCCTTCGTCTACTTGTCCCTTTATTAGTTCTCTCGTTCCTTCGTCTACTTGTCCCTTTACTTGTTCTTTCGTTCCTTCGTTTGCTTGTCCTTTTATTTGTTCTTTCGTTCCTTCGTTTGTTTGTCCCTTTATTTGTTCTTTCGTTCCTTCGTTTGCTTGTCCCTTTATTTGTTCTTTCGTTCCTTCGTTTGCTGGTCCTTTTATTTGTTCTTTCGTTCCTTCGTTTGCTTGTCCTTTTATTTGTTCTTTGGTTCCTTCGTTTGCTTGTCCTTTTATTTGTTCTATCGATCCTTCGTTTGCTTATCCTTTTATTTGTTCTTTCGTTCCTTCGTTTGCTTGTCCTTTTATTTGTTCTTTCGTTCCTTCGTTTGCTTGTCCTTTTATTTGTTCTTTCGTTCCTTCGTTTGCTTGTCCTTTTATTTGTTCTATCGATCCTTCGTTTGCTTGTCCTTTTGTTCTTTCGTTCCTCGTTTGCTTGTCCTTTTATTTGTTCTTTCGTTCCTTCGTTTGCTTGTCCTTTTATTTGTTCTATCGATCTTTCGTTTGCTTGTCCTTTTATTTGTTCTTTCGTTCCTTCGTTTACTTGTCCCTTTATTAGTTCTCTCGTTCCTTCGTTTACTTGTCCCTTTATTTGTTCTTTCGTTCCTTCGTTTGCTTGTCTTTTTATTTGTTATTTCGTTCCCTCGTTTGCTTGTCCTTTTATTTGTTCTCTCGTTCCTTCATTTGCTTGTCCTTTCATTTGTTCTCTCGTTCCTTCGTTTGCTTGTCCTTTTATTTTTTCTTTCGTTTTTTCCTTTGTTTGTCCCATTATATGTTCTTCCATCCCTTCGTTTTGCCACTTATTTCTTCGTTCTTTTGTTTGTTTTTCGTTCCCACGTTTGCTTTTCCCTTCATTTCGTTCCTTAGTTTTTCTTTCGTTCTTTCCTTTCTTCTTTTACTCGTTAGTTTGTACTTTTATCTGTTAGTTTTTTCATTTGTTCGTTCCTTCCTTTTCCTTCCGTTCTTTAATTTTTTTCAATTTTTAGTTTCGTTCGTTTGTTCACTTATTTGTTCGTCCATTCCTTCGTTTTTTTTCATTTGTTCTTTCCTTTTTTCTCGTTAATTCGTTTTCCCTTTATTTGCTCGTTCGTTCCTTATTTTTTCTTAATTTCTACTTTCTTCATTTATTCGTTCCTTCGTTTGTTCACTAGATTCTTTCTTCGTGCGTCGTTCGCAGATTCGCTTTCTTTGTTCCTTAGTTCTGTAACTTTCTCCGTTTCGTTCTTTGTTTGTTCAATTGTTTATACATTTGTATATTTCTTTGTTCGTTTGTTCGATGCTTGTTTGTTTCTTCATGTATACATCCTCTTGAGAATCCTTTTGTTATCCATGGCACCATCGCGTTCAGTTGAATGAATAGAACAATCCCAGGTTTAAAAACAACCTAAGGCCTTGTATTGCAATATACTTCTTAAGGATGCTGTAATACACGTCAGACATATCTTCCTTCAAGAGGAAAGTAAAAAGGAAATGTTACAGTAAAAGTAACTCTGCTTCCGAAAGCGAGTTCCAGGCAAAATTACTAGCGGAAATTTTCTGGGTAGGTAAAGTTTTTTGCACGACTGTGAGACTGCAGCATCTTTGGTTCAGGAACCTAGCGTTACAAAAAATAGACAGAGTAAGCTCTATGGGGCTGGGTTAATCGAATCAGCCGCCCCTGGATCAATACTGCATACTGTATTTCTCCCACGCTGTTTTGAGGTAACTAACGTACATTCGCACAGAGCCCTCTCATCCCCTCCACTTGCCACATTCCTGAGCAGACTCAGGAAAACTGAAATATTCTTCCCAAAACTGGCAGCTACCTGCTTCAGCGTCGCTGCGGACCGGCAGGACTGTCAAACTAGCACAACTCACCGTCTATTAGGACCGGAACAGGTCAGCTTGTTGCCAGCATTCCGAATGTCCAATGTAGCAGAATTAGTAAGCAGTATAAGTTATTGCAACGTTGCGGAACTGCTTCTTACGAGCTTCTTTCTCAGGAGTCTATCGCCCAGGTTGCAGCAACAGATAAGCATAGGGACCGAATTATTGAGTAGATTACCTTTTCAGTTCTTTAATGATAGGATTAAGCCCGTAGTGTAATAGCGAATTAAACACCACACGATTCTGAAATGTGGTAACAAGTACCACACACTCCGAAAAGTGATTTCAGAACAGGTTCTCTCAGACCAGTTCTGTGTTACTGTTGTTACCAATTCTCTCTTCTTTTCATGACATCCCGAAGAATCTGAATTTACTAATCTAATAACTGAAACTTTTAATAGCCTAAATATGTTACAGCAGAGAAAAAAAGTTATACTGTATAACATTAGTAACAACTAACAGTGCACCTCTTCGACTTGTGCATTCTTCATTCTAAAAGAAAGAGGGAAGGAAAGAAATTCAACGATAAAAAAGAATTAAATATCAGTACAGAAAAAGAAAGTTATAATTTAAAGAACGGAAAGTGTAAAAGATGAAAGAAAAATAAGACACGAAACAATAAGATTTGTCGGCTGATTAAGAGCTGTGCTGAGGCCTGGATTCGATTTCCGCTTGGACTAACTACGAGGATCTAAGGCGAATGTCAGGTAATTTCATGGCGAATCCTCTACATCATCTCGCCAAACACCATCTCGCTATCAACAATTCTATCGACGTCAACGAAAATAATAATAATAATAATAATAATAATAATAATAATAATAATAATAATAATAATAATAATAATAACAATAATATTTTTTTATTATAGTAGCAATTATTACTTGTACAAATGAAGGCTTTTCGTTGCACAACAAACAATATTATGTCAAATTACTCTATCGAAACCTACATTTTACCAAACAATTGAAGGGTTCAGAACCATAGCGGGCCAAGCGCCATTTATTAAGAATGGAGAAAACAATTAGTGTTAGAGTTAAGCGAATACCATAGTTTAATGAAGATGGATATATTATTTAGTTTTAATGTACTTACTTTATATTACTCGTACTTGCTATATGTTTCAATGAATTATGGCATTCATTTAATTTTTCTCCGTTTTTAATGTAAGGTGCTTGGCCCATTATGACTCTGAACCCTTCAATTGTGCCTATTGTTTGTAAATATTTCTCTGTATAGTCTACGATGTTCCCAGTAGTCTTCCAGGTGGCTTTTTCTTCTCACAATTCTCTAATTTTCGTTTCATTTCTGACCTATCAATTTAAATTTTCTTGCTTTTATTTTTTCTATTACCTTTGAATGCTTATAGAAAGTGTGAACTTAATTTCTTCTGATTCTCTATTCTCGGCTAATATTATCTTTAAGAGGTACAAATATTTTTTATTGAATACTGTTAACATTGATATATATGAGGCCTGTTGTCGAAAATGGCCATAAAGTCATATAAATATGCACTCCTGCATACATAACATGTCTTATGTAGTAGGCCATTGATGATACAAAGCAGGAGAGTTCGGCCGGCGTCGTGAATCAGGTTTCGGCATCGCTCAAATGGAAAGAGCGCTCAGCGCGCGTAGCTGAGAGGTCCTGGGTTCGATTCCCGGTGCCGAAACGAATTTTTCTCCAATAATAGGTATTGTTATAATGAGGCTAGAATCATAATTGTATTCTTTGTACGCTATTTTTATATGTATGGGTAAATTAATTTAGATTGGGAGTTACGAGCTTTATAATTACAAATTACTGAACTCTTCTCCCGTTCACCATTCCTTCCAGTGAATTCTTCAATGGCAGACTTTCTTCTCAGCTAGCGACCCAACCAATTCCTTTCCCTCTTCCTGATCAGTTACAGCATCATTCTTTCTTCATCCACTCTTTCCATCACAACTTTATTTCTTATTCTGTCTGTTCACTTTACAAGCTCCGTTCTTCTCCGTATCCACATTTCAAATGCTTCTATTCAAATGTTCCATACAATGCCACACTCCACACAAAGCACTAATCTCTTCCATATTTTTTTTTCCAGAGGTCCACAAAAGATGCTCCTTATTCTAGTAAAAGCTTCCTTGCCCCATTGCTATCCTCCTTTTGACTTCCTGGCAGCAGCACATGTTACTGCTTGTAATACACCGCAATTAGTATCTGAAGCTGTCCACTTGTTCTACTGCCTCATTTAGAATTCGCAAGTTTATCTTCTTTATTTTTCTTCCTATGATCATGATCTTCGTCTTATTTGCATAATATAATGAAAACTAATAACTCTGGTAGTTATATCATTAATACGTATTTTATAAAGCTGTATTACCAAATATAAATTTTACAAAATGTTTTAGTAACAAAATTAAAAGATTACAATTACGAAACACATTTAAAATAATTTCAGTTTCATCCTCACTTGTAGACGATAGAGCATTGCATGGTACGGAGCAACAAGATGTATTGTCCGCCATTACCAATGTTATCTTTGACTTAGTTAGACCTACCCCTGAGTGGCCTGACGCGTACTCAGGTTGGAAACCTCTCATTTACAATGATATTATAATCACGTGTGTGCGTTGCACCACCATGACGATGATTATGATGATGATTTATAATGTAGTCCACACTTGTGGAGTAACGGTTAGCGCGTCTGGCCTCGAAACCAGGTGGCCCGGGTTCGATTCCATGTCGGGGCAAGTTACCTGGTTGAGGTTTTTCCGAAGTTTTCCCTCAACCCAATATGAGCAAATGCTGGGTAACTTTCGGTGCTGGACCCCGGACTCATTTCGCCGGCATTATCACCTTCATCTCATTCAGACGCTAAATAACCTAAGATGTTGATAAAGCGTCGTAAAATAACCTACTAAAATTAAATTTATAATGTATGAAGGGAAAATGGTGTAATAATTGTGGGAAAAAATGGAAAAAACCGGTAAAACCTACTCCAAATACTGTCTTTGTTTACTACAAATTTAATTTGGCCCCACTGGGATTTCAACCCGAGTATCTGGCTTGGTAATCAGACAGTCTAGCCTTCAGGCAATTGCTCCTCTATTGAATAAAATTATTGCATTGTATACTTCTATAACTTTATTTCACGTTTGTAGGAAACAAGGAATTTAGCACAACTGTACTTATATTTTTAGAGCTGTGATTTCTTTAAGTATTGAAGTGCTGCAGGCCCTTATTCTAGGGCGAAAAGATCCAAATGATTGAAATCCATTCAGAAGTACGAAGAGGATCTACACACAATTAGTGTAAGATAATCACTTGAGTTGTCGGTGCAATTAAGGGTACGATGCCAGAAACCTGTCTCATAGCAATTTTGTCCAGTTAAGATACTGAATTCGTTAAGCCAAGAAGACAAATGACATCGCATGATACACTTAATATAATTTATCATGCTTTGAAAGGGAACTTAGAGCCGATAGCCGCAGGTCCTGCATAAATGGTGGTTGCTATGACAACCAGGTGAGGCTAATTTCCTTATCCGCTGGGCATAGTATTAACTTCTAAATTATGCTTTGATCCTGTTCTGGAGATACACAAAGATGGAAGAATAGTTGGAAGAAGAGCAGTTTGGCTTCAGGAAGGGAAAAAGTACGAGAGATGGAATTGGACTGTTATCGACAATCGACGAAGGATACCTAGAGAAGAATAAAGAACTGTATGTAGTATTTGTGGACCTTGAAAAGGCTTTTGATAGAGTGGAATGGTGTAAACTGATGGGGATCTTAAAAAAAATTGGTGTGGGTTGAAAAGAGGGAAGACTGTTCAGTAATCTTTATATGAAACAACGAGTGAAAGTCAGGATAGGAGAAGAAATATCAGAAGGAAGTGAAATTGAGAGATGAGTACGTCAAGGATGTCCTTTATTACCTACCCTGTTCAACATCTATTTGGAGGATTTAATAAAGAACTGATTTCATAACATGGGAGGAGTGATAGTAGAGAAAGAAGAATAAATTACATAAGATTTGCTGATTATATGGCGTTGTTATTAGAAGAGGAAAAGATACTAAAGGATATGCTACTGGAGCTTAATGACAGCTGTGAGTAGTATTGGATGAAGATAAATGCAAATAAGACGAAGAGCATGGTCATAGGAAGAAAAATAAAGAAGATAAACTTGCGAATTCTAAATGAGGCAGTAGAGCAAGTGGACAGCTTCAAATACTTGGGGTGTACTATAAGCAGTGATATGAGCTGCTGCCAGGAAGTCAAAAGGAGGATGGCAATGGCCAACGAAGCTTTTACTAGAAAAAGAAGCATTTTCTGCGGACGTCTGGAAAGAGAACTAAGGAAGAGACTAGTGAAGTGCTTTGTATGGAGTGTGGCATTGTATGGGGTAGAAACATTGACCTTACGAAGAAGTGAAGAGAGGCGAATAGAAGCCTTTGAAATGTGGATATAGAGAAGAATGGAACGTGTGAAGTGGACAGACAGAATAAGAAATGAAGCTGTGTTGGAAAGAGTGGGTGAAGAAAGAATGATGCTGAAACTTATCAGGAAGAGAAAAAGATACTATTGGGTCATTGGCTGAGAAGAAACTGCCTATTGAAGGATACAATGGAAGGAATGGTGGACGGGAGAAGAGTTCGGTATAAAAGAAGATATCAGACGATAGACGACATTAAGATATATGGATCACATGAGGAAACAAAGAGGAAGGTAGAAAATAGGAAAGACTGAAGAAAGCTGGGTTTTGCAGTGAAAGACCTACCCCTGGGGAGAGCACTAAATGAAATTGAAATTAAATGTTTTTGATATCTACTAGAGCACCATATTATTAATTTTAACAACAGATGGAGCTGTTATTTATGCTTTACAACACGACGAACTCGTCTCCTATGCAAGTTCTGTCTCTTGGGGATTTATGATTGACTTACTGAATGTTCACAGCTTTTTTTTTTTTTTTTTTTTTTTTTTTTTAGTTTTCAGGTATTTCTAAGTCTCAGTGAAATGAGAGAAATTGGTGATTATGGTAACGGTGGTTGTAATGAAGTTAATTGGTGAAAAACAATATGAGGACAATATTCATGAAAACAATGATGGCGACAATGACGTTAATGACAGTGGTGACTGTAAAAATAAAGGCACCAATAATGATGAAAATGACGGAGACGATGATGACGAAAATGGCGGCGACGGTGTTCACCAAAGTGGCGGCGACAATGATGGCCGAATTGGCGGCGACGGTGGTGAAGAATGTGGTGGCGAAAGTGACTACAATTATGATGAAAATGACGATTTGAAAGATGGTGATGATGAAAATGGCGACGATGTTGATGGCAACATGAGAATGACCTTAATGTTGAAATAGCGACATTGATGATGGTGATGACAACGAAGACTGTCTCAGAATCAAAGATCACGTATTAGCAACAGTCCAATGCTAACTTAGCTAACTGAGGTCATAATACTATCCGCATCTTGTTTGTCCGAGGTGAATATGAGCAACTAGTTATAAATTGCAAACTTTCCGACTAACATTACTAACGTATATTAGTAGTTAGCCTCGTTAGTCACAAGCTTTGTACGGCACAAAATCAAACCTTAAGAAAATATAGAATAAGTACTAAACGTCCACACCTGTGGAGTAACGGTCAGCGCGTCTGGCCGCGAAACCAGGTGGCCCGGGTTCAAATCCCGGTCGGGGCAAGTTACCTGGTTGAGGTTTTTTCCGGGGTTTTCCCTCAACCCAATATGAGCAAATGCTGGGTAACTTTCGGTGTTGGACCCCGGACTCATTTCACCGGCATTATCACCTTCATTTCATTCAGACGCTAAATAACCTAAATGTTGATACAGCGTCGTAAAATAACCCAATAAAATAAAGTACTAAACAAGTTAGCCACGTCCAGTACTGTATTAAGTACAGTAGTTTGTCTTGGGTAAAGGGATCAAATACGTGTATACTGAATTTATATTAACGGAGCCACCGTTAAGGTCTTTTAGTTTCTGTATGCGTATATCGTATGATCTTTTGTCACAGTGCGAAAACTAAGAGCTTTCCTCTTATACGTCTCCTAAGTGAACTTGAGTGAAGGCCAGAGTAATATTCCTAAGGAAAGATTTATATCTTCCTGTACATCACTGATAATTTCGATGTATTTTTACGAGGGTGCCAGGAATGACTGTAAATGGCGACTTCTTGGTGAAACTGCTGCTTTCGATCTTCAGCAAGTCCTACGAGATCTGTCATGGTCACCGCAACTGTAGCGAATAAAAACTAGTTTACTCAGCTTTGCCTACTCTTCATATGACATCGATATTCCTTCATTTAGTCTACTTATCAAATGTAACAATGACTGGCAGTAAGAAAGAATTTGAGATACACTCTTTCACTCTTCCTTCCAAAAGGACTCGGAACTTATAAAATAGCTGTATGAGTTTTAAGTTGATTGCACTATTACAACTTTTCATGGAAAAAAAGTTCACCCATATCTAGCAAAAAAAAAAAAGTCACAACATGAATTAAAATCATCATCACTTGCATTTGCGCATTTGGCTCATAATGGAAATTCTGTATTCGATAGCTATTCTAGTAATAAAGTCAGTGATCAAAATTAATCAATTGAAGTTTTTAATCTTACGGCTAACCACCCAAATGTCCGGTTACTTGTACTGAAATCAATTAACAACTCCTAATATCCAAATCAAGAAAACTGGATTGTCTCTGATCGAGTTTTATGAAACAAGCCATGCCTTCGTCTCCATTGTTTTACGGATCGGAGTCTTGACCTTTTAATGATCCAACAAACTAAAATTTGACACAGCTAATATGAGACTTTTGAGACCACTTGAAAGTCATAGGCCCTACATGTATTTAGAAATGTTCAAGATTAAATACAGTACAAACTTAAGCACTGTAGTCACTAAGGGAAAAAAAAATTAGCCAGCTAAAAAAATCAATTCTGGAAACATAGAATTGGAACAGATCCATAAATGAAAATGATCTCAAACTTCATAATGGTTCTGTTAGACGAATTCGACAACTTCCACGCTTCGGCAGGGATAACCTTTTGTAATGAAGAAATGTCAATATCATGTCGGGATTCAAATATACCCAGCACTGTCGATTCTATGTAGGAGATTGGTTTCCGTAAATATCAATTCATTGATAAGTTTTTCATCAATAACTACAAATCTTTCTTGAATGTATTCACTTCTTTTTTCCTTCGTTCTCCCAAGAGAAAGAATTTTGTTGATCTTTTGCTCGTTTCTGGAAATCTTTCACGAATTGGCAACACTGGCTTGATGGCCACTTTAGGGTCTTAAGAAATTTGAAGGAGAAAAAGCAGAAAAGAGGACATAATCACACAAGGATGGGTGCGCTGGAAAGGTTATCGCTAAAGCTTACCCTAAAGAGCACAGCTTCCTGTGAAGCTCGGTAGGGGGGCGGCGGCGTCTTGATTGTCTGTAGACTGAAGAATCTCTCGCTGGTCGGAACTCGAACCCAGAATTTAAGTGAATTCCGTGCTTTGTTAACTGAAAATCGAACAAATATTATTGCCCGCTCCCACTTCTTGCCACTAGGAGAAGGCACCGAGAGAAGAAATAAATGAACGCTCGAATTTGTGTATAGATTAATTTGAAGCGAGAGAATTGGTAACGTTTATTTAATAACTCGCGGTCCTGTATGAACTCCCGAACCTCGAATCAAACGGTTAACAAGACAATCGTTAAACCAAAGAGAACAACCTAAGCTGACGAAGTGAAATCTTGCATTTAAAAAATGAGTGTGAAGACAAGGCCATGGGTAATTTCTCGTAATTCTGAGAGTCTTCGTTGTCACCACAGACATCAACTTCGCCATGACAGCTATTATTATTATTATTATTATTATTATTATTATTATTATTATTATTATTATTATTATTATTGTCATCCTATCTGTCATTTTCATTTCCAAAAACACAATTATCGTTCTCACATATTTATCACCAACAATGACGCCATTTTCATCGCCGTCACATTAAAAATCGCATATTTGTTATATTCGTCATTTACATCAATATTTCGTCGCCGCCACTTTCGTCACCACCGTCGCCACCATTTTTGTCATCACAGTCGCCACCACTTTCGTCAACACCGTCGCCGCCACTTTCGTCAACACCGTCGCCGCCACTTTCGTCGCCACCTCTTTCGTCAACACAGTCGCCGCCACTTTCGTCGCCACCACTTTCGTCAACACTGTCGCCACCACTTTCGTCAACACAATCGCCGCCACTTTCGTCGCCACCACTTTCGTCAACACCGTCGCCGCCACTTTCGTCAACACAGTCGCCGCCACTTTCGTCGCCACCACTTTCGTCAACACCGTCGCCACCACTTTCGTCAACACAGTCGCCGCCACTTTCGTCGCCACCACTTTCGTCAACACCGTCGTCGCCACTTTCTTCGCCACCACTTTCGTCAACACCGTCGCCACCACTTTCGTCAACACCGTCGCCGCCACTTTCGTCAACACCGTCGCCGCCACTTTCGTCAACACCGTCGCCGCCACTTTCGTCGCCACCACTTTCGTCAACACCGTCGCCGCCACTTTCTTCGCCACCACTTTCGTCAACACCGTCTCCACCACTTTCGTCAACACCGTCGCCGCCACTTTCGTCGCCACCACTTTCGTCAACACCGTCGCCGCCACTTTCGTCGCCACCACTTTCGTCAACACCGTCGCCGCCACTTTCGTCGCCACCACTTTCGTCAACACCGTCGCCGCCACTTTCGTCGCCACCACTTTCGTCAACACCGTCGCCGCCACTTTCGTCGCCACCTCTTTCGTCAACACAGTCGCCGCCACTTTCGTCGCCACCTCTTTCGTCAACACCGTCGCCGCCACTTTCGTCGCCACCTCTTTCGTCAACACAGTCGCCGCCACTTTCGTCGCCACCACTTTCGTCAACACCGTCGCCGCCACTTTCGTCGCCACCTCTTTCGTCAACACAGTCGCCGCCACTTTCGTCGCCACCTCTTTCGTCAACACCGTCGCCGCCACTTTCGTCGCCACCTCTTTCGTCAACACAGTCGCCGCCACTTTCGTCGCCACCACTTTCGTCAACACCGTCGCCACCACTTTCGTCAACACAGTCGCCGCCACTTTCGTCGCCACCACTTTCGTCAACACCGTCGCCGCCACTTTCGTCGCCGCCACTTTCGTCAACACCGTCGTCGCCACTTTCTTCGCCACCACTATCGTCAACACTGTCGCCGCCACTTTCGTCGCCACCACTTTCGTCAACACCGTCGCACCACTTTCGTCAACACCGTCACCACCACTTTCGTCACCACGGTCGCCGCCATTTTCGTCACCACCGTCGCCGCCACATCCGTCGTCATTGTTACCATATTTTTCTTAATCTTTATCACCATTAATTTCATCGTCTTTATCGCCGTCAATATCATCTTCAACACGGTCATCATCGACGTCATTATGTTGCCACATTCACCGTCGCCATCATCATCGTGAATATTGTGAACTTTGTTCTTCATTATCACCACCAGCTTCATCATGAATATGTAGCTTCTATGACTGGCAGAAATCAAACTTCTTAAGCTGTAAATGTGTTGTACTCCTTTTAAATATTCGTGCAATGAAAGACAATAAATTAGGCTTAAGCGTAACACTTTTATACTTAGTACTCTTTATAATTCACTGTAAAAAAGAAACAAACAGGTAAATGACAACAAAATTATAAAATAAAAATGAACCACTCAAAACCAGTTTGATAGTATAGTATGTAAGTTATTTTTCAAATAATATGTATGATTAGCTTTTCATTTTATTTGAAGTCTTTATACAATGAACTACGAATTAATTCTGAATTACAGACACTAGTTGGATTAGGCGTAGCATTCTTTGATTGTTCGTTCATTATTGCCGTTGTAGGAACATTTACTAAATCGTTGACACTTTGTACCTGAACTGTAGAGGTTCACACCTGTGGAGTAACGGTCAGCGCGTCTGGCCGCGAAACCAGGTGGCCCGGGTTCGAATCACGGTCGGGGCAAGTTACCTGGTTGAGGTTTTTCCCTCAACCCAATACGAGCAAATGCTGGGTAACTTTCGTGCTGGACCCCGGACTCATTTCACCGGCATTATCACCTTCATCTCATTCAGACGCTAAATAACCTAGATGTTGATACAGCTTCGTAAAATAACCCAATAAAATAAATAAATAACTGTAGAAGAGAGGTTAGAAAAATGTCTTTTTCATTACCCTGCATTCTCGCATTCGTTTTCACTACTTTTTTTTTCTTTCTTATCTCAATTGGTGTAGATAATTTGCATGTTTTTGTCTACGTCACGCCTAGATTTCGGCATATTTCTAGCAAAAATCTTCTGAACAATGTAATTTAACTCACTGGTTTGAACAGTATAACGTCACAGCACTACACAGAAGACTAAGGGCCATATCCATAGACATCCTTAGCGCGGGCTTCCGGTGGATGATAAGCGAACTAACGTTTTTCGTATTCATAAACCAGTGTTAGCGATATGATATCATATGAATCCTGTACAAGTAATCAGTCAATAGCCGGGGCTAGTTTAGCACGCTCGTAGCGCGGTCTAGTGAAATGTCTAAGCATAGCAGCCTTACTGCCTGGCAGCAGCCATATTTCCGCCATTTATTATATTAGTGTAAATTCGTGGGAAACTGCAAATATCAACAACTTTTTACAAATCTGGCCTTTTCAGCTGACTTGGATAATTTCAAGGGAAAAATTGTTCCAGGGCCGGGTATCGAAGCGAGGAACTTTGGCGGGCAAATCGCAATATAGCGAACGTAGAAGCTCGCCCACGACCCCTTCCACTTAGTAATTATACCTTTTAAAATGATTCATGTTTATTTCATCATCCTTCATTAAAACTTTTCTATCATTTATCTTGTTTATAGTACTCGTACTTAAGTTACATTATAGCTTCTGCTGTATGAGATTATGAATAGTCATATATCAGAGATTGTTTAATATATATTGATGATTGAGTCGGTCTGGTTGGCGCAGTTGGTATAGCGCTGGCCTTCTATGCCCGAGTTTGCGGGTTCGATTCTGGGCTAGGTCAATGGCATTTAAGTGATCATGTCAGTAGATTTACTGGCATGTAAAATTACTCCTGCGGGACAAAATCCCGGCAACGCTGATATAACCTCGGCAGTTGCAAGCGTCGTTAAATAAAACATAACTTTTTTTATCATTGAAGTGGAATGAAACTGTTTTAATCAAAATAAAACTGAATTAACTAAGCTTTCTTGACTAGTAACTGTCCATAGAGCTCAGTTTAGAAGATTGTATAGTCGGCACAACTGATAACAAGGGAACAGTTCATCATGACACTACTGTCATCTAGCGGAATATTGGTGAGATGCTACAATAATACATTTTCAAGACAGTTAGTATTTTAGTAAATCAATTAATATTTTATTGTATTCAGTACAGTGGATACAATGGATTTCATTTAATAGGACCACGTTGGGACAATGCGTTTTGGTCCAATAAAGTTGCGTATTAGGACCAAGCTTAGAGGGACAAATACAGTAGGCCTACACGTCAATATATGTATCTAATTCCAGTTAAAAGGACCAGCCGCATTATTAACCCAAAACGCATGGTCCCAATGTGGTCTTACTAAGCGGAATCCATTGTACTTTATGTATTTTAACCTTTATATAATCGTGTAATAGACAATTAAATCCCACTCGAGTTTTGATTTTCTCTAGGTAAATCAAAACTTCTAGTGAAATTACTTACTCACAAATGGCTTTTAAGGAACCCGCAGGTTCATTGCCGCCCTCGCATAAGCCCGCCATCGGTCCCTATCCTGTGCAAGATTAATCCACTCTCTATCATCATATCACACCTTCCTCAAATCCATTTTAATATTATCCTCCCATCTAGGTCTCGACCTCCCCAAAGGCATTTTTCTCTCCGACCTCCCAACTAACACTCTATATACATTTCTGGATTCGCCCATACGTGCTAATGCCCTGCCCATCTCAAACGTCTGGATTTAATGTTCCTAATTATGTCAGGTGAAGAATACAATGCGTGCAGTTCTGCGATGTGTAACTTTCTCCATTCTCCTGTAGCTTCATCCATCTTAGCCCCAAATGTTTTCCTATGAATCTTATTCTCAAACACCCTTAATCTCTGTTCCTCTCTCAAAGTGAGAGTCCAAGTTTCACAACCATACAGAACAACCGGTAATGTAACTGTTTTATAAATTCTAACTTTCACATTTTTTGACAGCAGACTAGATGACAAAAGCTTCTCAACCAAATAATACAGTAATAGGCATTTCCCATATTTATTCTGGGTTTAATTTCCTCCCGAGTGTCATTTATATTTGTTATTGTTGCTCTAAGATATTTGAATTTTTCGACCTCTTCGAAGGATAAATCTCCAATTTTTATGTTTTCATTTCGTACAATACTCGTATTCTGGTCACGAGACATAATCATATACTTTGTCTTTTCGGGATTTACTTCCAAACCTATCTCTTTACTTGCTTCAAGTAAACTTTCCGTGTTTTCCCTAATCATTTGTTAATTTTCTAATAGTGAGATTACTATAGATAAAACATACTGGTGTAGCTTAGGGATTGACGAGTTAAGCTCATGTTGCAATGCTACATTCGGGCGAAAGTTCGAATCCCCCTCGGGCTAATTACCTGGTTAGTTTTATCAGAAGTTTTTCTTCCACCTTATGGCAAATGTCAGGTAATGAAACGGCTAATTCTCGCACTCATCTCTCACAATTTCATTCGCTGCCACAAATTCTTGCGACGTAGTTGAGAAAGAGCTCAAAAACATGCAACGCAATCTTGTACTTCCTTGAGAAGTTAGCTCGCTTTTAATCGACATTGCCTTGGAATATTACCGAGTTTGAATGGACCGTTAAGAGAAATATGGCGAAAAAAACTTCCCTGTGTATTGTATATGCGCATATTTGCACCTTAGGCAGATATTTTTTTATTTTGATACTTTTTTTTATAGAAATAATCATCCCTTCTTCTGGATCTGACGCGCCCCCCAGCGAAATAATAGGACCTTGAATGAAACAAACAAGAGGCGAACTGCTCGCAGATATTTGGTACAATAAAAACGATGTTGTTTTATCACGCGAGGTGGGTATCGTGAACACGTAACAATATGGACGCCCGGACTGCGGGTTCCCACATCGACACCCGAGTTCCTTGACACCCGCCACGTGCAACGAGAAGACGTCTGTTTACATTCACTTAGACTCGAGCGCTTGAATAAACGGTGCCACTACTTCGCGAGTTCAACGAAAAAATGCGTCAGGCCTCCTTCATCAACACTTCTTTTCGTGTCAGTGGCGGATCGAAGGAAATGCCATTTCAATTACGTCTTAACCGCACGTGGAGGAATACTGTTTCTGTTGCAACATTTCCAGACTTACTATGTCGCATATTAAAAGAGCTTTTTACTGTAATTTCTATTAATATGAGTCACTGACATTTGGCCCGTTACTTTTGTGGATAGTGATGCATCACTACAGCTTGCATAAATTTAAGAATTCATTTCGCGTATTAATTTATACACACTACTAGAGGCTTGTGCAGTAAATACTGCAAACTAAGTCCATAAGAAGTTCAAATAAAAATTTTTCAGATTTATTTTCAATGAAGAGTATCAGATATTTTGAAAGTTTTATGCGCCCTAAATAAAATTGTCCATCGTAAATCGTTAGCAGTTTCAGTGTTTCATTCGTTGCTGGTTGCCGGAAATAAACTTACTCATCACGGTAGCAAGAAGTGAAATGGCCTGCTATTTTCCCTACAACAAAATATGCTTGGCAGCGATCACAAATCCAATCGATTAAACCAAAGAAATATGAAATTAATTTCGATGTAGTTTAAAGACGCAGCTAAAATAGTAAGCATGACTCAATTACTACCAAGGAAAATTAGAGAATCAGATATATAAATATCTATATCACACTGCCATTAAATATATGAAAAAGACCCACACTACTTGATTAATAACTATAAAAGTATTTCATTTCTAATAACAATATTGTTACCTTTCGTAAGTTTTATAGTTTTCAATAACATACATATAGCCATTACTCAGTAAATTACAGAAATGAAGATCTAATATAAAATATTATTTCTCTGCGTCTACTTACTTAAAGCCTCAAAAGGTTTCACTTACATATCATCAGTATACCATTATGTGTTGCATTAACTATAATAATATTTCATTTTCAATGGTAATAATGCCATCAAACATTCTTAAGTTTTGTAGTTCTTAATATCCAATACACAGCTGTACTCGGAAAACTACAGACCAGAGAATCAGACCTGTAAATTATTTTATATACGTTATCAAAAAATTACACAAATGAAGATCCACATATTGGCATTATGATGGGAAAGAATCTGAGTCATCTGAACTCTATGTCAGCAATCCTGTAGATCATGGCCTTCGTGTAATAGTCTATTGTTTATTGTAGTATGTGTTTTATTTTATTCTGAAATGCAATTAATTAGTTCTCAAAACTGATGAAAGATGGATTTTGGAAAATAGGAAAATGATGTAAGAAACTTGACATTTCACTGAAGAATGTGAAATTTTTCTGAAAAACTTTGGGCTCCAAGCTTCAAAATGAGGGGTCACTTATTAAAATCCGTTCAGCCGTTTTTCCGTAATTTCCATTACCAGTTCAAATTATATATATAGATATTTAAAAAATTCTTGAAACTTTACGAACGGCTGTATTTTTACAGTGAGGGAGGAACATGTGCTGAAATGTTCACAGAATGAAATATGCACTCACCGAATTACGATTTCACATCTGAAAAATGTTCAATGTGTCCACCATTGGTCACACGGCACACATGTCCTACCTACAGCATAGTCTATTTCGCTCCAAACCCAACCCAGTATATCAAGGATGATTCTGGCGATTGCAGCTGTGATGCTGTGTAGCAGATCCTGGAAGTCCTGTGGCAGAACTTGTATGTATACTCTTTCACATAACACCATCTGAAGAAGTTACATGGGGTAAAATGTGGTGATCTGGGTGGCCAGCGTGAGTGCCTGGTCTGGTGCCGAGACACCAATAAATTCGATAATACGGCTATTCCCAATAAATACGTAATAACATTGTTGCACGATCACAACGGAGTTAAAACGAGCAAATTCAAGGTCACAAAATGTTTTCTCAGGCTGTGTTAACGCAATTTTGAAGTTGTATGGAAGTGGCGCCACCAGTAGTCACCAGAGGGACTACAACGACAGATGGCGTTAGAAATCATAACTTGGCGTGTGCGTCTTTTATTTTGAGCATTGAAGCGCATGTCTTTCACTCGCAATGAAAATAGGCCTACATCCATTTGTAATGTTTAATGGCATATAATTCGAGTCCAGTTTTGCAATATTTGACATTCGCCTTTGATATTCTTGTCATTTCCCTTCTACTTATCCGTCAGAAAATATAGCAGAACTCGGCTAATCCGGAATGTTGGATGATGCGAATCAGAATTTCGAAATGGATTCCTCAAATTTATGAACTTGAGAAGTAAAATAAAAAAAATACATTATTTCGCAACTTTTGAGTATCACAGATGTAGAGAATCTCAAAACAGTTTTGCAGCAAAGCAATAATTTCTCTATACTTCGTATTATGAGGGAATAAATTGAACTACTTTCGTCATCATCATCATTATCATCATCTTACGGGTATTAGACACTTTTTACTAAAAGTTTTGTGCTGCAGGATAAGCAGTCGTATTTCAAGCTATAAGCCAACGGTCCAGTGTTCCATTCCAATTAGGAATGGAGAATCAACCAGATAGTGTCCCCCGTCCAGTGTTTGTTACGCGATGTTTTATGCATGTTCTTGCACCATGCTGACCACATGACAGAAAAATATTGTCACACGCTGAAGCCTAATAACCTTGTGTAGTCTAATTCTCACAAGAAAGAGGACGGAACGGGATGATGCTGTTGATTGCTTTGTCATCATATACATTTATTTATACCTGTATTGAAATTTATTCTTAACAAATTAAAGATAGTGTTTCCATTAACCTAATTTGTGCATGTTAAACTATTTTCATTGTAACTGTTAGAATGAACTATAACAATTTATAGTCTAGTCAGTTAACGATTACTTACATTATGCAATTATTGAATATTGGTTACACTATTATGAAGATGGAAATCTTTAAGTAGTATATATTGCTAGATTACCCAGCGTCAGTGGAATTTGTGATAGCGAAATTGTAGGCTATTTGACAAGATGAACTCTATAATTGGCCATGATGTTATCCGATGGAGCATTATAGGATTCGTATACAAGAATCCCTAACGTTGTGGGATTCGTGAAGAAGAGTCCCTAACGTCATGGAAATCGTGAGCAAGAGTCCCCGAACGTCGTGGGGATTGTGAACAAGAGTTCCCGAACGTCATGGGGATCAAGAGCAAGGGTCCCCGAACGTAGCGGGGATCGCGAACAGAGAGTCTCGAATGTCGCGGGGATCATGGACAAGTCCACGAACGTCTTGGGGATCGTGAGCAAGAGTCCTCGAACGCCGCGAGGATCATGAAAAAAGAGCCCCGAACATCGCGAGTATCGTGAACAGACAGTCTCTAACGTCACGGGGATCGTGAGCAAGCCTTTTTGAACGTCGCGGGAAACGTGAGCAAGAGACTCCGAACGTCGCGAGGATCGTGATCAAGAGTCCCCGAACGTCGCGGGGATCGTGATCAAGAGTTCCCGAACGTCGCGGGGATCGTGGTCAAGAGTCCCCGAACGTCGCGGGGATCGTGGTCAAGAGTCCCCGAACGTCGCGGGGATCGTGATCAAGAGTTCCCGAACGTCGCGGGGATCGTGATCAAGAGTCCCCGAACGTCGCGGGGATCGTGATCAAGAGTCCCCGAACGTCGCGGGGATCGTGGTCAAGAGTCCCCGAACGTCGCGGGGATCGTGGTCAAGAGTCCCCGAACGTCGCGGGGATCGTGATCAAGAGTTCCCGAACGTCGCGGGGATCGTGATCAAGAGTCCCCGAACGTCGCGGGGATCGTGATCAAGAGTCCCCGAACGTCGCGGGGATCGTGAGCAGTGTCTCCCGAATGTCGTGGGGATCGCGAATAAAGAGTCCCAAGCGTCGCGAAGATCATGGACAATCTCGAACGTGATCTTTGATTACTCCGCGCCCAAGTTTCTGATGCGCCTGTACTGCTGTTGTGCCTCGGTAATTGGTCTTGGCATGCGGTACAAGACATTCATCTGTCGGAACTACTGTTTGTATCTACCACAACTCTCCGCTGTGCTCTCCTCCATCTAACCGAGTGGCAAGAGATTCAGTACTTTACGCAGGGCACGTGACACGACACAAGCTGTTGGTAAAGTGACTTAATGTTAGATTCGTATCCGGGAGATCCGGATTTCGATCACCGAAGTCAACTGTTAAACTTGTAGGATGCTATGCATAGACATTTCGCTAGCCCGCGCTACGAGTGTGCTAAACTAGCCCCGTCTATCGAGTGATTACTTGTACAGGAACTCATATATGATATGATATATCATATCATATCATATATCATATCATGTCATGTCATATCATGTCATATCATATCATATCATATCATATATCATATCATATCATATCATATCATATCATATCATATCATATCATATCATATCATATCATATCATATCATATCGCTAACACTGGTTTATGAATACGAAAAAAGTTAGTTCGCTGATCATCCACCGGAAGCCCGTGCTAAGAATGACTATGAATATGGCCCGTAGTTTTCAAATATTTAAATCAATCTTTGCATACATAATACAGGCAGCGAGAGAAGTATTACAACCATCAAATCCCGTTCAATTGACCAATACTCACTGTAGTTTAGAATTAGGCTATGTTTTCCCTTTCTTTATTCCTATTTCATTTCCACTCCCTCATCATCTTACTTTCTCGATTGTGTAGTTTTCTTTGCTCTTCTTATTTTAGCCCTCTTCTTTTTCTCTTTCTGCTCCTCTTTTTCTCTCACCTCATCTTTCAGCTCTTCTATTCAATCTTCTCTCTCACTTTCTTCTTTGTTTCCTATTTCATTGTTTCGCCATATTTTGCTTCCCTCTTCATTTTGCTCTTCCTGCTTCTTATTCCTCTTCTTTAATCCTCCTTTCTCTCTTTCGGCTTCTTTCTTGTTCATCAATTTCTATTTTCTTCATTGTACTTTCACTTCCTGAGTTTTCCCTGCTCAGCGGCTGCTTTTAATTCCCTGTTCATCTGCGTTAGCACTCTATTCTCTGTCAGATCTCTTTCTTCCGCTTTTCTGTATACGCTCATATAATCGTCAGGATTATATTTGTGTATACTATGTATACCATGTTCAACATCCACGCCAAGTATTACCAGTAATTCATAATGTTCCTCTGTATTCAATTCCATTTCAGGCATTTTATGAGGGAAAAATCGTTTTACTATTATGTATAGATACGGAATTAAAATTTAGAGCGAGTCTTGATGGTAGTCCACTTGTATCTAGGCAACAATTTCACACGACTGTCCACAAAAGTAACATATATACAGGGGTTCTTGTTTACTGCACATGCGCAGTGAGTTGTAAGTGAAACTTTTACAATAAGGGAACTCCAAATTGTATTTCCTTATCTGTACATAGCTGTATATTACACCTTTCTGGGAAAGATAAAAATTATAATTTTATTTCTGATTTGAAATTTAGTAAGACATGATCATGAAGTGAACCAAGACGCTTGTGATGGAAAATATTAATGTACCTATTTTTAAAGATTGGTTACAAAGTTTGTAATTATCATTAAATTAATTACTACAAGCTAATTACGTTTGACTAGTAAATTTTAATTAAACTTAATAAATGTAAACTAAACAAGTTGTTGCAGGTTAAATTTACTATCTTTGGTTCCGATCTAATCGGGACCTATCAGTATTTTTCGATTGAATCGGAACCTGTGAGTGTTTTCGATCGAATCGGAATCTGTGAATGTTTTCGATCGAATCGGAACCTGTGAGTGTTTTCGATCGAATTAGGATCTGTCATTATTTTCGATCGAATCGGGACATGTCAGTGTTTTCGATCGAATCGGGATCTGTGAGTGTTTTCGATCGAATTAGGACCTGTCATTATTTTCGATCGAATCGGGACATGTCAGTGTTTTCGATCGAATCGGGATCTGTCATTGTTTTAATCTAATCGCGATCCTGTCGATGTTTTTGATCTAATCGGGACCTATCAGTATTTTCGATTGAATCGGAACCTGTGATTGTTTTCGATTGAATCGGAACCTGTGAGTGTTTTCGATCGAATCGGAGTCTATGAGTGTTTTCGATCGAATCGGAATCTGTGAATGTTTTCGATCGAATCGGAACCTGTGAGTGTTTTCGATCGAATCGGAATCTGTGGAATCTGTGAGTGTTTTCGATCGAATCGGAGCCTGTGAGTGTTTTCGATCGAATTAGGACTGTCATTATTTTCGATCGAATCGGGACATGTCATGTTTTTGATCGAATCGGAATCTGTGAGTGTTTTCGATCGAATCGGAACCTGTGAGTGTTTAAGATCAAATCGAAATCTGTGAGTGTTTTCGATCGAATCGGAACCTGTGAGTATTTTCGACCGAATTAGGACCTGCCATTATTTTCAATGGAATCGGGACATGTCATTGTTTTCGATCGAATCGGGATCTGTCATTGTTTTAATCCAATCGCGATCCTGTCGATGTTTTCGATCGAATCGGGGACCTGTAAATGTTTCGATCGAATCGGGAACCTGCCAATATTTTCGACTCAACCGGGAACCTGTCGTTATTTTCGATTGAACACGGGTCTTGTCATTGTTTTCGATCAATTAGAGTACCTATCATTTTTTCGATTAAATCGAAATGCTGGCAATGTTTTCGATCGAATTAGGGACTTGTCAATGTTTTTTATTCTTGTTTTATCAACGAATCGGTGACTCGCTATTGCTTATCATTGGCTGATGTTTTTCGAAATAGATGATAACTTAAAAAGAAATGCTGGATGCCAAAAAATGTTAGAAATTCGAGACGTTCTGACAGGCAAATACTCCATCATACTAAAAGACCTCTCTCTCTCTCTCCCTCTCCCCCTCCCCCTCCCTCTATATAAGTTAGGATAACTTTAACAACTTAGTATGACGTGGGAAACAATTTCTTACGTCACAAAACTTTTTGTGGGATAACAATCAAAGGGTTGGTTGCAATCTGAAATTCATCACTAATTTTAGACAACGAAACCATTTTTTTTTTTTTTCAATTTCTAAGAAATACATTAAAGTACCTTTAACATTCGTATTGTTAGGCCAACAGAAAGCTTGTGTTTTGTTCATTTGTTGGTGCATATTTACCAGAAAAGAAGTATTGTACGAGAAGTAACGGTTGCGGTAGCTGGGTAATGACCACGTATATTTGTTTCATATAATTAACTAATAATATTTTAATACGATGCAGATTACACGTTGCTCTCTAACAGTCACTGATCAGCGACTTATTGTGCTCAGCCGTACCCATACGATTACTCTTGATCTCGTTCCCACAAGTTAATAGAACTACTTCAGTGTTTGGTTACCAATATCTTAATTGATGCGATTCTTACGTTCACGGGACTGAGTGTTTGACTCTTTTATGTACTGTCCTGTGTTATCTCTGCGGTGGTCCTCTGCCGTGCTGACCACACGACCAGGAAGTCCCGCAATGTATTCATTGTTGGTCCAAAGCTATATAACCTCTTCTACACCGCATTGGATTGTAAGTCAGGGAGGAAGATAGAAAGACAGAGAGGAAGGAAGGAGGAAAGGAAGTTTTAAGTCTGCTACGCATGCTTTAATTGCTACTCATGTAGAGTCCGAATTTCCATGCAAATGCATGGTTTTGTATAAGGTTGTTATACTTCTCAAACTTTGCAAATGTTCGTTTTATGATTTATGATTACAAATAACCGTACTTTTTCCGTCCATGTTTGCATGTTTTGGTCTTCTTTGGGACTAAATTCATGTAGGTATAATATTTATTTTGAAGATTTTAGGTTTAATAACAAATATTTAGACTGTTATATTTCATATTATGTACTTTTTTTCTGCCTTTCATGCACATACTATGTTAACTTTCATAATAGGTCTAGTAACTTTTATGAATGTTGCTTCATATAATATGTTATTTCCACATTACTGGACTTGTCTATTCAGGAAAAGAAAAAAAGAAAGCTACTGGTAACATGGTTTCGTGGTATCCTACCTGACAACTGATCTTTGGAGATTCCTCTAAATTCTCCCTTTGTTATACCGGAATTTCCAACTCTCTACTCTCTCGTTACAAACCGGAGGTCAAAATACTGAAAGAAAGGCAGAAGCAGCTTGCTTGCAAACTGTAATTTAGTATACTTTTGTGTCTAATTGTAAAGTGTTGTTATAGCTCCGTTTAGAACAAGAATGTACCAAATGGATTGAGGGAAAGGAATTAATGTTTAAAGACGGACGGTGATGTAGTTTATTGTAATTGTTGTAATACATACGCAAGTATGTTCGTATTTCGCGATAGCGTCGGAAATGCAAAAGGCTTACAATTCGACCTCACTTTATCCCAAATTTCTTCGCTTAAGTACGCACCTGTCGCTTCTTCTGACCTATATTTCATTCCATAATATCTGACAGAAGATGTAAACATTGCCGGCAGAGGAGGAGAGAAGTATAATACTGCTATTCAGCCAATGGCATAGATCTCATTCCATTCTTGACTTGAAGTTGGGCGGTCTGAAGGGTTCTATCCCCGCCCAACTTCAAGTCAAGCGTGGAATGAGGTCTCTGCCATTGGTTGAATAGCAATTATGCTTCTCTCCTCCTCTGCCGGCAATGTTTACTTCTTCTGTCAAACATTATGGAACAAAATATAGAAATATTTTCTGTATATTCAAGAACGTTCTTCAGACAAACATACGAGCTTATGTTAAGATAATTTTAAGAAATTAGTTGTATGTACTTTCAAAATAAAATAAAAACGTAACATAATGTAGAACTCAATTTTAATAGTGATTTTTTTAATGATTTTTCGCTTCATTATTCATGTTGTCATAATTATGATAGCGCATGAATGCATGCATGTTTTAATATTCGATAGTGCATGGAAATCCGGGTTGTATTCATGACACAAACATTATTAATTTACTTTTTTCATCATCATCTTTATCATCATCTTCAACGTCGTCGTCGTCGTCATCATCATCATCATCATCATCATCATTACTTCGTTAAGAATTTGAGTCAGAGTTTTCCGGCCTAATGCTGTCTCGTTTCAGAGTAATCCAAATTCCTCTCTCAATGGGGATGTATTCAACATCTTGCAATTCATAAGTAGTCCACTAAAGTTTGTCACAGAGATGTCTGATAGAGAACTCTTAGCATATCCTTATGTAATAGTGTAGCAATCTTATCTACAGCTTCTGAAATGATTACTCAAATGAATACTTCTCAAATAATTGATATCCAGTGGATACTATCCACTCCAAAACAGCCATATTATTTAGAAAGTTATCATCGATGGTATGGCGGTTACCAAGTTGCTTATGTTACCCATTGGATCCAAGGGTCTCAAGTTCAAACCCGACCAGGGACCATTGACTTTAAGAGGTGGTAATATCCTTAGCATGGCTTCCTCTAGTAGGGAATTCAGCTGGGAAGCTCACGTTGGTTTACTATGTATTTATACGAAGGCTGCAGGAAATATTCGTTGGTCATTTCTTGTCTACGTTAAACTAAGATCCATGTCCCAAAGCTTAAGTCTATGCTAAACACTAGTGACTAGCAGTTAGCTGACTAACGAACTACACACTAGGAGTTTAGGACATGTATTCTTGAATCACGGCTTTCATTACGATTTATGTGGAAAAGATACGGACCTAAAATATTAAAATGCCTCAAAAATGTAAAGACAGTATTAACATTGTCTATATTTAAAGTTAATGTGTTATGATACATTACACTTATATTTTACTTCCAAAGCATCTTCAGATTTCATAGCATCAATTGCTAATGACTGATGAGACATCCATGTTTGTTTAGTGTACAGGTTAGTATGTTGTCCACCGTTGTGGCTAGGGGTTAGCGAGTCTAACTCCGAACCCAGCGGCCCCGGGTTCGATTCCCAGTCAGGATGAGTTGCCTGGGTGAGGTTTTTTCGGGGTTTATCCATCACTCCTATGGATGGACATCAGGTAACTTTATCAGGCGATTGGAACGCCCACTCATCTTCGCCACTTCCTTTCCCCTCCCATCATCCTTTCATCATCCCGTTTCTGGTTTTCAGATCACTCTACCGGCGGCCTCCCGAAGCTGCTGACTCTTTCGACCGGTCTTCGTGGAATGTAGTTAAGCGACGTTGGATGGCTCCTGCAATGGCAACCGAGGCGTACCTACTCGGAGGAGGAGTTTCGCCTCGGACCGACAGGGAGGCCTTGGGGGAATTTGCCGAAGCAGGAATGGTATATGGATTCTGTCGGCTGTAGGGACCGGTCGTTAAGGGAGTGATGTGGTTAGGGCGGTGCGCGTAGGGGATCTGTGGCACGCAACTCATTCTATATCGAGGGTTAGCGCAATAGATCTCAATAGGTCGCAGTGCTGGGCCATCCGTGCCCCCCCCCTCAGTTAAATTCCATTTTATTCCATTCCATTTCCATCCTGCAATGTTAGGACATGAGAAAGGCAACCAAGATATTAAAAATTTAGTCTTATTTCACATGAAAAACTAATCGCACGATCTGTGCTAAAATCCTTAAGCGGTTGAAACATGAAAGGGTGGGAGTGGAGGACAGCGAATATTTTTATAACAAGTTGGAACAAACACAACAGGCCTTCTTCTGCAGAGCGAACATCGGCGAATACCGAACTTCGCTATATTCGATGAACTTGAACCGAGCATAACGCCAGTAATGCACAACGCTTATACAAGTCGTCAATGAAGCAAGCATTTTCGTTTACGACTTGAATGCTATGCACTATGTAGCTTTGGATTATGACTTCTGACACCACATCCGGCTATTTAGTCAACTATGTAGTTCATTTCAGCTGTAAATAGCTTTGGCCTTAGAGACTGAATAAGCTTTCCGGTTCACAGCGACATTAAATGTAAAATATTCTGCTGCAGCTACCACTACCATTACCACCACCATCACCATCACCATCACCATCACCACCAATACTCAGAAACCTTAAAGAAATTGTCAACTTAATTATCATTTCTTGTAATTTAATATTCGTGTAGGTACTTTGCATTTTCTATATTTGTATATGTCATTACATGGTCTATATTTTACTATATATTAATATTATTCTCCTGAATTAACACTCTTCAATTTTATATAACTAGACTGAACTGCGCCCGAGCACGAGCTTCTACTCTTTCGGGCTGCAATGCCTATTGTAGTGTAAACGTTGTGTATTAAATAAATAAGTTTGAAGTTTAATTCTATTTATTTATTTAACTAGCTAGGTAGTGAGTACAAATTAAAATTATAAACCAAAGATGAAAAAAATAACATTCTTAACACTGCGTGAAGTGTTTTAAATTATCATATGAAATTTATATGTATGACATACATACAAATGGACGGGAACATTAAACGCGATTGTAATATTAAGTCATTGCACTTAAAAGAGAGAATGTGTCAATAGGCTTACGTACCTTCTAAAAGATGTGCTTCAGTTCTGTGTTCATTATACCAGTCACTTTCATGCACAATACGGCCTTTTCGGATCCACTTTCAATTCTGGAAGAAAAAAAAATATATATTTTTGGTTTATTACGGTTTTAGAGAGTATAGTAGAGTGAAATATTGTGTACTTCAAACAGACTACAGTATATTGACATGAAACTATAAACGAATTGCATCACATTGAAGAGAAGTTCACTCTGACGACTCTATTACGTATCAAGATATTCTTTAAGATTAACGCACTCTTATTACATTGCCACTACCACCACTTACAAAATAATCTAAAATTTTAACATCTCATTAGTAGTGAATTAATTTCTAAAATGACCTGTAATTATTTTAACACTGTGCCGATACATCATTTTTATCTTTCGTTGGTATATTCTTAACGAAGTTTGTATCAACGGCACATTTATCTAGCGTTGATGGAATTAGGGCTAGCTAGATTCTAATTCACCCTCGAGGGTAGCCTGGAACCACTAGACTAGAATTTAACTTATTTTGAAGATCTGATGAACAAGATGTGGGGGTTCGATAAGCTCTTTTACAATGATAATTGAATAGGTATGTCCGCCAAATTGCTTATCAAAATAACAGTACTATAATTAGCAAAATATTACATTTACAGTGTTAAAGGTTTTCGGCATAACTGCCATCTACAGAACATGTAACAATACAAGAATATGATTCCACTTCGTGTGGAAACATTATGGCTAAGATACATGTTGATTACATATTAAAATGTTTAAAATTAGATTTATATGACATGGACATATCAAATGAACGCTGAATGATAAAATAAAAATTACATGATTCAAATATATTAAAATACATTCAAATATATATATATATATATATATATATATACGCCACCAGGTTCTGTGCGACATTTGTTGGAGCATTGCTGGTGTAACTTGAATGAAAGCTTGTCTCACAGCTCTTTCAGTTCGTCAGTGGTATTGTAACGGTTTTGTGAAACGATACCTTTTATTAACTCCCATAGGGAATTATCATATGTGGTGAGGTCTGGCTTCGTGGTGGCCAGGCAAGTGGTGCCGGCAGCGTAGGAGATCCACGACCAACCCAACGCCCAGGAAGAGCTTCATTAAGAGTTAAGACGTTGACACCATCAACAATTAAGATATTCGCGTAGGTACTGCGATGACATAATGGGCAGGTGCCATGAGAATGACGGTACACAGACTGATCCTTTGGACAAGTAATGGTTCATATCTCAAGAAAACTCCTCTAAAGAACTGCTCAGTTTATTTCTCTAAGTTTAGGGGTATATGTTAGTTATTATAAGGGGTAACGGGTCTTTGGGGCCTCCCTGTGTGTGTGTGTGTATGTATATATATATATATATATATATATATATATATATATATATGAGGCTATTAATTGCAAAACTAGCCTTATCCAAAATTTAAAAAAAACTAGTTAACACTGTAAATAAAGCTCTCTATCTACTGATATAGTCGGTTTGTGCAAATCTTGTCTAATTCCTCTTCCATAGAGCTCAGAAAATTATCAAATGCAAAACTCTCCATATCCATAACGGTTTTTCCTGTTTTCTCACAAATCACTTTACCTGGATAAGGCGAGTTTTGCATTTGATAGCCTCATACACATACAATCTAGTTTTAAATATTTTAATATGTAATCAATATGTATCTTAGCCATAATGTTTCCGCACGAGATATTCATATTCTTGTATTGTTACGGTACCTGATCTGAAGATGGCAGTTATGCCGAAAACATTTAATACTGTAAATGTTGTAATATTTTGCTAATTGTAGCATTGTGATTTTAATAAGCAATTTGACGGACATATTCAATTATTATTATTTTGAATAGTTCGTCTTCTTCGTCTGTCCTCAAAAATTGAGCCCTCGTCTCACTCCTCCCTTACTCATGCTGGAATTTTGAACTAACATTCGGCAATAAAAGAAGCGAAACGAGGTATACTACCTGGTCAAAGCCATTGTCCCCAGACCTCTCACCTTTCCTATGGGAAAGTCTATGAAACAGCACGCTCTTCGGACAGATCCTGCATCTCTAGACATGATGAAACGAATAATCGCCTATGTTATCCAGTATATTTCAACAGAACATTTTTAGGCTTGGATGAGAAGACATTTTCTTGAAGTGAAGCACACTTTAAACACATGTCAGTATAGGTGCATGTACACGGTTCAACTTTTCTTTCAACTTTACGCATTCAAGCAATGAATACTAGATTGAAATTTAATATTAATTAATATATGTACGTGGTGAAGATGACGTTCAAAACGGCACACCATGTAGCAGAGGCCTATACTGGTTAAAGGGTTTGGGCTACCGCTGACCCTATTATTACACAAAATATATCTAAAAATTACTTTAATTTTAATTACTATGGTAAAACTAATAATACAAAATTATTACATTATGTTATATTATAAACTTTTTCTTTTGTAATTTCCTTGGGCTACCGCCGGTAGCCCCGGTAGCCCGCAAAATACGCCCCTGCAATGTAGACACAAAACCCTCATGCAACTTAATTGAACGCGTGTTTTAAACTTGATATTCGGTTGAAAAGCTTTTGTCATCTAGTCTGCTGTCAAAAAATCTGAAAGTTAGAATTTATAAAACAGTTATTACCGGTTGTTCTTTATGGTTGTGAAAATTGGACTCTTACTTTGAGAGAGGAACAGGGATTAAGGGTGTTTGAGAATAAGTTTCTTAGGAAAATATTTGGGGCTAAGAGGGATGAAGTTACAGGAGAATGGAGAAAGTTACACAACGCACAACTGCACGCATTGTTTTCTTCACCTGACATAATTAGGAACATTAATTCTAGACGTTTGAGATGGCAGGGCATGTAGCACATATGGGCGAATCCAGAAATGCATATAGAGTGTTAGTTGGGAGGTCGGAGGGAAAAAGATCTTTGGGGAGGCCGGGACGTAGTTGGGTGGAAAATATTAAAATTGATTTGAGGGCGGTGGGATATGATAGAAACTGGATTAATTTTGCACAGAATAGGGACCGCTGGCGGGCTTATGTGAGGGCGGCAATGAACCAGTAGGTTCTGTAAAATCCATGTGAAAGTAAGTACTGTAAGTAACTATTAATATTCTTCCCAGATTGCATGCGTATGCACATGGAAAATTGAATCGTATGGATGCAGCTTATGTGAATCTGTGAATCTTTGAGTAAAGGGGTACAATTGCAATTATTTAACATTTGAAATTGTATTTTATTCCTGTGTTTATGCATGTAGAATTAGTAGATTATGAAAAAATGTAAATGACATGATAATAATGGAACATGAAACAATAGTGACAGGTGAAACTAAAGAGCCAGAGACATCCACCCCTACAAATTTCACAGGTTCTGTTTTAGATTGATCCATGACCAAAAATATGATTACTTAGAACTTAGCACGCCAGATGTGCAGAAACATTAACTATCAAAATAAGCTTTGGATGTTACTAACAGTACTAGAAGGAACATACATGAACATCAGTTGTACCTATGGGCGGCACGTCAGAACACAAATACTGCATGCTGCTACTGAGATACATCGCTTTAATTCCCGTTACTAGGGCAACTCGAAAGAAAACAGCAATTCCAAGAAATCCTTCACATTTACTCTGTACTGCACAAGTTTCCGAGAACTTGCAGGAATGAGATTTGATGTACTATACATTGCGAATTATAAAGGCTGTAGAACTGTGTAGTTATATAAAGCTGATGGAATAGCCTTAACGCACACATAGCTGTGCAAGTTAACGTCTTAATGTTTGTAAAACACTTTGAAGTAGTGGATAAAATAGTCGTCCATACCATTTCAAAAAATATACACTGTATTAGATTTCTTCTTTTTCCTCCTCGTCTTCTTCTCGTCTTAATAGACCCCAAATCTGGTCATCAGAAATAGTGTTTTTATCTTCTTTTTTTTCGGTCTTCCAGGTAATCTCTTTCTGTCCCCTAGGATATATCGTCCCATGCGTACAATTCTGTCTGATGTCATAAGGGATATATGCTGAATCTGTTTTAATCTTCTCTTAACAACTCAATCACCTATCGCTTAAATATGCACAAGTCTTCTTATTTCTTCATTTCTGATCATAACTCTCCTAGATTTATGTAAATTTTTCTCAGGATATTAATTTAATTTGATTCTAAAACCTGTTCAGTTCTGAAAGTATGAGCTCTTGTTTCAGAAGCATAAACCTATATTGGGTAGGCTATATTACTGCTTTATAAATTTTAACTTCAGCATGTTTAATGAAGCACTTATTTTTCCATATTGTATCATTCATACAGCCAGCTGCTGCTTTATTAGCCTGATATATAACTTCTTTTTGTAACTATCCCCAACTAGTTATCTAAACACTTAAATACTTAAGCGTTATTACCTACGCATTCATTTTTTTTTTTGTTCTAGTTCCAACTTACACCATAAGGAAAGTTGAATTTTAGTCAAAGATTTAGTTTTTGTTGATATTTTCATATTATATTTTTTGCAACTGAGATAGAATCTATATAACAATCTTTGGAATGTATCCTCTGTATCAAAACGACACCAGCATAATATACAAAACTTAGTTCTTTGTCTCCTGTTTTATATCCATCTTAACATCTGTTATCTCATTCTTTATTAATTGAAACAATAGTGGGCAGTCTCCCCGACGAACACTCTTTCTGATTGATATATTCTTCGATAATTTTATGATAATAAATTTGCCTAAAATGCAAAATAATAAGCTTCATTTTTATGGTTTTCAGGAAAAAAACATAAAAATATATTAAAACTACTGTGTGCGCAAAGTTTCCAGTGTAACAAAGCAATCCTACTATTTGTGAGTGTCTAGTACAGCCCCATAATAATATTGTACTGTACAATATTATGAAAGGAATAATCCACGTTCCTCAATCCTTAAGGGGACACGCTACTGAGATTTCTAATCTCCACAATTTTGATTGTAAGTTTTTGAAATTTTAAAATCGAATAGATGTTGATGAGTTACATGTGCACAATTATTTTCAAAATTTTATGTTGAAAAATGTACTCGGAAAAAAATAAAATATAAAAATGTGTTTATAATTTTAGTAAACAAATATCTGGGTCTCATATAAAGATAATTTGTTTCTTAAACTTTTAAAATGATGCTAAGACTACCTACAATGAAATGGTGCATGAGTTTGTTCCTAGTCAATACAGTTCATCAGTAAAAAAAAAATTAGCTTTTAACATTGATCAAAGTTGACGAAAACTCAGTAGCGTGTCCCCTTAAAAAGGATACCAATCATCAGTATCGTGAATGATTTTGTTGTTCTTCATGATGATGATAATGATGATGATGATTATTATTATTATTGCAGTATCAAGTAAGTTATAATTTCCAGAATTACATAAATAAACCAATTTTATTTTAAGCGACACAGATTGCATTATAATTTAATATGCCGTCTGCAATTAAGTTCAAGTAACTCTTGATTAGACTTTACTTTACTTCAAGGTAATGAAAGTTATTTGGTTAATAAATTCTAATTTTTAAGATCACTGACGTTAGCGAGCTCAACTCGTACTCAGAGGTTCCACTCAGACGTGAGTTCGCATCCCGTTTGGACTGGTTATCCGGTTGGATTTTATCTAAAAAGTGTAAGTCAGGTAATCACATGTCAGATGAAACTCGCCTCGTCAAATAACATTTCGACATTACAAATTCCATCGTCGCAAGAGTGTCTCCCAATTGTTAGAGCGTCATTAAATAAAATGTTACTGCAACTACTGCTACTTCATATAATGAATATTAAACAAGTTAATTATGTGTGTGCCTGTATGGTTAGAACACTATGAGCTTGATATTATGTGAAGAGTCCACTGCAAGAATGATGTATGTCACTTTCTTGTCGAAAATGAACCAAGACTGTCAATGCATAGCTTAAGACATATAGAATGTACATAGAGAGTTATATGGCATTAACACTGATAGTCATTGTCCAGTAATGATCGGAAAATCACAGTTAAGCTTTGAGCGCTAAGCATTTCAAACTTTCAATTGCTTCTCCTGAAAAATGTATTCCAAATGACATCCATCATTCTTGCAGTGGACTCTTCATATAATATTGCTTTGATTTCAATTAGTTGAAGGACATTTGTGACAGTAGTCTATAGCCATAATACGATACAATGACATTTTTCAACTATTTTCGTAATTAATCTTCCATTACAAATCGAAATAATAAGTGTAATTTCTTTATTCTTCACAAGTTTAAAGTTCTAAGTTATACTTTGAGACCAGCACAATATGAATAACATTTTGCCAGAATATGACATTTATTTTAGCAAAATATGAAAATATGGAAGAAATATTTCAGTGCTAAAATAATTTCTCTTCTAAACCATATGGAGCAGGTTTACATCATTACTTACAAAATAAGCCCTTATAAGTTAGTAGTTTTGTCTGTATTTAATATACTACCGAATAAAATAGAATAAATCCGCAAGGCCATAATATTTTTAACCCTTAAATTGGCAAAACTTCATTTCTAACACTAGTTTATTAAACCGTGTCGAACTGTAAAGAAAACAACTATCGCAATATCTATATTTTATATGTAGTACAATATTATAGTATTGTGAAATTTTAATTTTCCTACCAATTTTTTTCTTATTGTTCTATTAAAATTATAGCATATAGCCTATTAACCTGTTGTAACCTGTTGCGAATTTAAGGGTTAATACAGTATCATCAAACCCTTAATCGGATGCAAAAACTAGGTAACTAAATTTCTTACTTGAAAAAAAATAAAGTTCTTACATTGGCTGGACTCAACACCAGTTACAACACAAGCAACTTTTCTATATTTTCTTGCAAAAGATTACACCTTCTTTTAGTTTATACTATTGTTTTGTGCGATGAAAAAACCATGAAGTTGCAAATAAAGAGGAGAGATTAAGTAGACGGCAAAATTTGTTAAAATCTGTTTAAAATATTAATTAGCAAGAATGAAAGTAGACAGGCAACACTGAAAATACTTTCACTAGATTCGAAAGAATGAGCAGAGGAATGGGAATCACTTTGTTTTGGCTTTCTGAATTCAATGACGCTACGAGTTCAATAACTCTAAAGGAGAATTTAGACATTGCACTTGCCCTTGGAAATCCAGAAATGTTGGTGGAATGGGTGGCTTGGATTTTTCAAGTGTTTCCTGGAAAACATATCTATTGTCTCCTTATAATATCTGAAAAAGAGGTAGAAAAAATAGTTCAAAATATAAAGATTTTTTTATTTAATACAGTATGACAATTTTACCGAAACATTATGAAATGAAGGGTTCAGAGCCATAGTGGGCCAAGCGCCATTTATTAAAAACGGAGAAAACAAGAGTTAAAATTAAGTGATTACCATAATTTGACGAAACATATAGCAAGTAAGATAAAGTATGCGCATTAAAATTAAATGACATGTCAATTTTAATTAAATTGTGGTATTCACTTAACCTTAACCCTTGTTTTCTCCGTTTTTAATAAATGGCGCTTGGCCCGCTATGGCTCTGAACCCTTCAAATGTGAAAATTCGTTAGTGTTAATTGCATTCCACAAATCGTAAATCGTGAAAACACTTGTTCCCATAGAGCTAGCAGAAATGGTTCAGAATGACATTTCATACCTTGCCTATTTCTAATAAAATTAAAGCATTTATGTAAATCTTATGAGGATCCCAACATTTGTGACTGCTTAATCTCAGATTCATGAACTTCCTTCTTCAGTCTTCTTTTTTCTTTCGGATTATAGGTAGTTGTAAACTAGTTCTTCCATTCTTTGGTTATCTGTGCTATTCATATGCTAATATCAACCTTCTTACATATTTTGTATAGTAATTAGTTTATCACTATTATCATATAAGACAAAAATTGTTACAATTGAATAGTTCTATTACAGTATGTCTCTAAAGGGAAATCACTGTGTAACAAATACTTCAACTTGGTAAATAATATAGTTTTCAATTTCATTGCTACCAGTAGGTATGGAGAGAGAGAGAGAGAGAGAGAGAGAGAGAGAGAGAGAGAGAGAGAGAGAGAGAAATGTGTGGAAATAAAAGTAAACTGTAGCAATAATTTGAAAGTCATTTTGAGAGTTGATTTCAGATAAGTTGAAATTTATATTAAATTATAGTTGGGTAGTTTCAGTTTACAACTTATCGATCTATATTAATACAGAGTTAATTTTCTATTTTATTACATTGCAAAGTTATATTTCCACAAATATTTTCGATTTATTTAAAAAGTCATAATCAGATGGAGAACACAATAATGGGCATATTGAACACAGGTGATATGCAGTGAGAGAACATTTGTGCACATTATAAAATTGAACATGTATAAAAAACCTTATAAAATTATGAGTACTAGAGTGTTCGAAGTCATTTTGACATTCAATTAATAATATTTAGTGAAACTTGTAATATGTTAAAATTGGTCTTTTAATTATAACCAAACTTTGAGTCTTTAAATATTATATAACCAATTTAAGTCATGTTTTATGCACATATTTGAAATTTAAAATAATTAGAAGTTTAAAAATAGTAGTAAATACCCGCTAGTGATACTACGTTCAGATAAGAAAAGTAATTGAAGAGGTACAAGCACTGGCATTCTATGTATGTTTGATTTTCAGTCACTCGTAGCGATGAGTTGTAATAGACATCTGAAATTAACTAAAGAAATGTTTTTATAAACAATAATTTAGAAAAGAGCATGAATAATGCTTCCGTTGACAGTTATATTATCTGGCTCCCATTCTTCATTTTAAATACTGTTAAGAGATAATGAGGTTTGGAAATAAACTGAAGACTACAGAGAAAAACTGAAGTGAAAATAATACGTTCGATTATAATGCATGGATTATATGATAGAACAGAAAGATTTAGAAAATATAAGTTATTTGAGATTGAAGATATGGTGAAGTGAAATAGGAAAAGAAAGAAAGGATTGAAGACCATGCCTGCAGAATGTTGGAAGACTGACTAATCTGAATTGTTATCATAGAATTTGTAAAATATAGTAAGAATAAACCCATTGAACATTATCGTTATTTTAAATTTTAAAGATAACTTTTCTGCTGTAAGGAAGAAAAATTACATATTTTATAAGCTGAAATAAAGGAAAACTATTTTTGTTGTAGGTCTACTAAAAAGAAAAACGTTAGTATATAATGTAGGCCTGTATGTAAGGAAGAAAGCCAAATAATTGTTTCAACGATGCTATTGTCAGATAAAGAACAATTGTTTGTATGAATCTGAAGTCTGATTAGTGTAACATGTAGCTAGTCGGCGATGTATGCAATAGAATGGGAAAGGAACTGTCCACCGTACCCCATTATCTTCTGGCTTAGTTGCCTCATAAGCGGCGCTTTTTGGTATCACTTGTGAGGTTCAGACCTATCTTCGGACAGTTGACTAAACAACACCAACAACATTGTATGCTCTGCGAAGAGAAAAACTTTGAACACTTACAGAAATAGATTACTGTTCTGTTTAGTATAGACATGTAGCTTGACATAATTTGTTTTCATGTGCGTCCCATTAATATCATTAAATGTTTAAGTAGAAATAGTGACAATTATTGTGGAACAGGAATTATTAACAGAAAAGGGAGCAACACATAAAAGGCTACAACCACTGTGGTAAATTGCAGAACAAGAAGCAAAGTAGGCTAATCAAGTATGCGGTAACGTTAATTCCAATAACTTGAAGAATAGAAGAAAGTAAAAAATCGGGCTTAAGAGACAAGCAAAATAATTATAGCATGTACTACAAACATAATTCAATATCAACTGCTGGAAACGAATTAATTCCGACAACTACCTTTAGAAGAGGTTTATAATATCTAAACTATAGAACTCTTTGATTGATAACATGTATTTCATAAGCAGAAACTTTCTTAGTTTCATAGGAGAGTGTCTTACGCAAATATTTTAATAATTATATGGTTGATTGAAATTGTATGTTACAATATTAATTATGAAAAATAAAGTTTATGAAAACAAATTATTATTATTATTATTATTATTATTATTATTATTATTATTATTATTATTATTATTATTTTTCTTAGTGACGCTATTACTTTATTATTATTATTATTATTATTATTATTATTGTTGTTGTTGTTGTTAAATTGATAATGTTGGAATCGTAGACAAACGCAGATTCTCCATCACAAATATTCAACTAGAGAAGTTACTTCCATGCTATATCACAAAAACAAATTTAAAGTCAATCAAAATGACACATCAACATAGCATTCATGTACACAAATAAGTAGGCTGAAGAAGTACGGTGGATAAAATTGCTTCTTACTACAAGAAAGAATAATTTTGCTTAGATCTATAAGATGTAGTAAGAGAAACAATAATAGATGGCGAAGTATGAAATAATATTAAGACGCCATTGATTATTCAAGAGGCATTATTCTGTTCAACTAGAATAAAAGTACGAGTATAGAGCACATTACTTTATAGGAGTGCTGTCAAATGTTTATTTCAGATTATTCTTAATATAATAATAAAAAGAAAAATTATTCAGACAACCAACCAGACATCACATAATGTAATGAAGGATATAAGAATTAGTGAACTCACATATATATGTATTGGCTACTTAAGCCATAAGAATAGTTCAAAGGCTCTTGTATAAAATTAGACTTCAAAACTGAAACAGCTACAACCTTATATCAGAAAATGTGTTGCATTTGATGCTCTTCCTGTATCAGCTGTAGAATAATAGTGCTTTGTAAAGACTTATCCGCTTTTGTTACGTATTGTCAAAGTTTATAACATTCATAAAAATATCACAATGAGGTACTTTAACACACTAATGCGGTGAAGTGACATTTTAAAGTACTAGTGCAATAAATGAAACACATGTTGAAATACATTAAAAGTGATTTTTTTTGCACACACTAAGAATAAACTTCTTGCAGTTTGCTTCAGAATTGATATCAGAGGCAACGCTTTCTTCATCTTTATCATTCATTTTTACAATGATGCAAAAAATTACAACAGAAAATGAAAAAAATATTTGTCTCCTAAAATTTGTTCTTAGTGCCTTAATTACCATGAATAAAGAAATTCAGTTATTTAAATAATCGCATTATAAACAAAATCCTGTCGCCTATCTCCCACGACATATTTTTAAATCTAATAAAATTGAAATGATTTAGGGGAAATCAGGCAAATACGGGTACTTTTAAGTAATACCCATGTTTACCCTAATTCATCGCGAGTTACAAAGCATCAGATAGTATATTGGTAAACCTGAGCTAAGGTGAGGAACTGTAGTGTGAATGGTGTTGACGCTGCTGGACATGTGAACGCTACTAATACAATTATGTATGTGAGTACACTTTGGAGCATAGCAAAAATAGTACTGTGGTTGATTTTGACATGATTTACGTAAGGAATGGCAGATTTAAACAGAACAATAATCCATATGGTGGGAGTCCTGTACTCGCTGGACTGACAGGTCATTTGTTGAAATAATACACTAAAGCAAATATGGGCACTGTCATTCAAGGTATTACGAGCACAAGCATTGAATGCTATTTGTAAATCGTTCAGTAATATTTTTCTATAGAATTATCTAAATTATTGTAAAATACTAAGTCCTACTTTAAATTTTAATTCCAATTTAAAAAAAGTTACATTCAGTGATTTTGTGACTTCCTTCTAAATACCAGGACAATCGTATAATAATTGTTTATGTTCATTGCTATAATTTTATTGATTATAATACAAATTATATACAAACTTTAGTTTATAGAAATGGAATGTTATCTTACACAAAAGCTAGAATATTTTTCTTTGTTTTCATTTGTTTGTCTGAAGTTACCAAAAGAGTGGCAAAAAGAGCCAATAAATTTAGAAAATCAGCAACTTGAAAGCACTTGAATACGAATGCATCTTCTTGTACAAATGCTTCTTACATTTGTTCTGCATGTGGAGGAAATTTTAAACTGTACAAAATGGAGAAAAGTGAGTACAGTGTGAAGGATCATGCACTTTCTGATACAGTGAAGAATGTGTTGAGATGGAAAGTGATTCATTTTTCTGTGATGACTTCACGAAATAAATTTATAACATTATTTTGGCTTCTTTTGCTTTTGTTCTTGGTCTTTTAGGGATTTATACCATTTGAAATAAGATTTATCAATACTTAAAGTATTTTTTACAGTGTTTCTTCCTCATTGAATGTGTTTAATCGATTTTTAATGCAGTCTCAGTGTTTATTTAATTTTTTTTTTCATTTGCTCAGTGTTCTGTTACTTTACCAATAACTTTATTCTGTGAATGGTTAGTGTAGGAAGCATTAAATACATATACAGTATTTTGTATTAAATATATGCTTGAAAATTAAAAATGCATTTGATTCTTATACTGCCTTTATTACCAACATATGTGCCCATATTATACTTACAGTGTAGATAATATGGGCACTTGTAAGGTTCTAGTGAAAAGTATAATGAGACAAAAAAAATAATTTTAACATTTGAATGAGTTATACCCTTTAAAATAGTTATACTCTAAAATTTTTTAGGTTTTCAAGCTGTTATCATTACTCAAGTGCAAAATATAGAGTAAAATGCTTTATGGTGCCCATATTTGCCTGACTTCCCCTATGTATTTATATTTATTTATATAAACTTCAACACCAATAGAAGCAGGCTTCCAATTATACATAATAATAATAATAATAATAATAATAATAATAATAATTATTATTATTATTATTATTATTATTATTATTATTATTATTATTGCTAGAAAAATACACAAAGAAATTATGAATTGTAAATTCTAGCACTCCCCTGAAAGACAGTGATCTCGTGCCCAGGTTAGGATTCGATACATAATAATGAAATTTAAAAAAAAGTATAAAATATTCCCTAATAACAAATAGTTCACATATATTTTTAAATTTGAAACTGTTTGAGTTAAATAGATGAGGGTATTTCTGTACTAATTTGTTATAAATGCTAAGGCCGACATTACTACTATGATTGAGAGCAGTGCTCGTTAAACACTTGGGTTCAAATAACTTACTGTATCCATGCCTTTGGTTTTGTGTTTGTAAATAATATATTGTCTGAAATATAGATTAGATTAGATTAGATTTATTTATTTAACCTGGTAGAGATAAGGCCTGTGCTTTTATGTATGAAATGTGATAATAGACTACATTGATATAAATTTGATGTATTTTCAAGACTTTAGATTATAAAAAATTTTTCGGTACGTGGCTTACATTGATGCAATACTTACAAATGGCTTTTATAGAGCCCGTTGATTCACTGCCGCTCTCACATAAGCCCGCCATCGGTCCCTATCCTGAGCAAGATTAATCCAGTCTCTACCATCCTATCCCAATTCCCTCAAATCCATTTTAATATTATCTTCCCATCTACGTCTCAGCCTCCCCAAAGGTGTTTTTCCCTCCAGACTCCCATCTAACACTCTACATGCATTTCTAGATTCGTCCATACGTGCTACATGCCCTGCCCATCTCAAACGTCTGGATTCAGTGTTCATAATTATGTCAGGTGAAGAATACAATGCGTTTAGTTCTGCGTTGTGTAACTTCCTCCATTTTCCTGTAACTTAATCCCGCTTAGCCCCAAATATTTTTCTAAGCACCTTGTTGTCGAACACTCTTAACTTCTGTTCCTCTCTCAAAATGAGAGTCCAAGTTTCACAACCATACAGAACAACTGGTAATGTAACTGTTTTTATACATTCTAACTTTCAGTATTTTGTTAAAGCAGACTGGATGACAAAAGCTTCTCAACCGAAAATAAGAGTCATTTTCCATATTTTTTCTGCGCTTAATTTCCTCCTGAGTGTCATTCATATTTGTTACTGTTGCTCCAAGGTACTCGCATTTTTCCTCTTCTTCAAAGGGTAATAGGCCTGAACATACACAAAATACGGTTCACCGCTGTGGAGTTACGACTGGCATGTCTGACTGTGTATGGAGCGGGTTCGGGATCAAATCCTGGTTGGGACAAGTTACCCGGTTGAGCTTTTCCCTCATTAAGAGCAAGTTCTGGGCAACTTTCGATGCTAGACCCTGGACTCATTTCGCTGACATTATCATCTTCATTTCATTCAGGCGCTAGATAACCATCGTAGTTTATATAGCGTCGTAAAGCAAACCGATTTAAAAAGTATATAATATTGAAAAACAAAACAAGCAAACAAGGTAAACAAAAGAAAGAAGAATAATAGCTGTTAGAATATAATATTGTAGTAAATATTAGTGTCAATTCTTTATCAGCAAAGAAGTATTTTAAAATTAGTTTTAAAAGAATTATAATACATTTATTGATAAATGAAAGAGCTAAGGAAATATACTTCTTTTTAAAATAATTAATGGTTTTTTAATTGATAAATTCAAATCCAATTGAGAATCGTAGTTTAAAGAAAGATAATTGTAAGTACTGCACATAACAAACAATGGAGAATTCTAGAAGAAAACAGTTCTAAGAATTGAAGTCATTTAAGAAACTCACAGTTATTCAGTATACCATTTACTGTCGTAGGCTATAGAGGGAAATGTGGTAACTTATTAATCGTCTTGATTTTAAAGTATCATAATTAAATTAAAAAATAAATGATTATAAGAAATTTGCTTTTCATAAGTCGACACATGATGCTTTTTTAAGTATAGATAACGTAAAAATACGAAACTAGATTTGCAACGTAAAAATAGTTTTGTACTTTTCCTATTTGCAGCTGATGGGATTGTTACTGAGGTGACCATAGTGAAATTTGAAAGCGGATAAGGCGATGTACAAAATGCGTATCGTAACATCTTATTACTATAGTCGATTGCTTATCAACTTGTGAAACGAAGCCGGATCTCGTTTGACAACTTTTTTACTTCATTCTGTAAAATATGTTAAGATACTTAACTCGTAAATAACAATTATCTGTTTTCACTATGTTGATAGTAATTTGAATTTATTCGGAAAGTAATAATAAGTTGATGTTATTAGTGTTGATATTCATATAAATGAATTAATTCTGCAAGTAGAGAAAAGATCATAGAGTGAAGTACAGAACTACTAAAACGGTAATATGTAAGCTGAACATCATCGATATTAAACCTGTGACAAAACATCGAAATCTCGTCCAAAGCAAAACATAATATATCAGTCTTTCTACACACATGACTATAGTGAACGATATTGCCTTCACATTTTAATTTCCAGCTAGGAAATACCAGCATGCATAAACAGGAACATTATATTGAAAGTGAGATTAATATTTAATAGTAATCATTCTCAACACCCGCTTTCAAGAATTTAACATTTACTTTGTCCCACCTCCTCTGAGAAATCCGAGATAAAACTGAACATTCACAAGCAGTCTTACTGCCTGATCACGTGATCAACATGGCTCAAGACTATAGCTTCGTACACCACAATAAAACAATAGAAGGGGCATGTAGGCCTATCCAATTCCGGTAGCAAGAGAATGAATCACTATTTTCTCTGCCAGACAACGAACCGAAAAGTGCACCAGAATAATTGTAGGTGGAGCCACACGAAAGTATTTAATAATAATAATAATAATAATAATAATAATAATAATAATAATAATACCAGGTCACAAAGTATACAATCAGTGAAAATTTTAACAAAAAGGTAAAGAACAGAATACTAACATATTAGAAAAAAATAATGATAATAGCATAATAAATCGACACTAAACAACATGAAAATAATACCATAATAGAAAAAATAAAGTAAAATACATTTAAATATAGTAAAAGCAACTCATTTAGTACAAATAGTTAATATGAAGAACGTAAGGAAGAATATAACAAAATGGAATGTAATAAACTAATAAAAAAAAGAAAAGAAATACGAAAATTAAATAAAATTCACAATAAAAGTGTATGATAATAAATTCATCCGGTGATCAAGAGAACAAAAAGCGGAAAGGAAGAAAAAAAATATTTATATATTTTTACAAAACTATCGCAGAGAAAAGGGCTTATAACTGAAAGGAATCAGAATTTTAAAAATGCAATTTTAGTTTATTTTTGAAACTAGACAATGTCCGACAGTCTCTGACATGTTGTAGTAGAGAGTCCCAGAGATGAGCTGCAGAGACGGTAAAAGATGAAGAGTAGAAGGATAACAATAAATAATAATAATAATAATAATAATAATAATAATAATAATAATAATAATAAATCATCTTCAGAGTCCCACCGACACTCAATCCAGTTTCAATCATATTGTCTTCCTGTTAAACCACTTTTTCTCTGAAGCCTATATTTATTACCTGATTCGAAGTTGATTGGCTGTCAAGTATGCATTCTAAAACCTCGTTTAGTATTTATTTCTTCCATTCTAATTACGTATTCGTGACATCTTAATTGCTCAGTTTTTATGTCGCATGTAATAGTATGTTTAATCTTGTATTTTCCTCTAATTACACCAATTCTAATTTTGTCTTTTTCAGAAATGTTGTGACAATCGGATTTCGCATGTCTGTTTCAATTTTGTTTACGAGCATAATATGTTTCTCACGCGAAATGGTATTTAACACAAACAATGGAAATCCTCTCTATTAATCACGTGTTCAAATTATTATTCTAAGTCTTCATCACCAGCAATTAATACACCTAATTATTACATTATGTCAAAATTTTCTATAATTAATTTTCTTACCACAATACGATTATGTTTTTGCTCCATAATAGACAAATAATTGAATTATTAGTCAAACGTTCTGTTAAAGGCCACAAATAGAATGTTTATATAATACAATACTTTTGATCCTGCTTTACAAATTAACACAAAATTCGATAATACGTAAGTATCTGGTCGTCAGCGAAAGAAAGACTTAATAAGGGTCTTATCATCTTTCAAAAGTTTACCCATTTTTTAAAATAACTTCTTCTCCATTTGAAGAAAGTGAATATAAAAAGAATATGAGTGATAGGTAATTACATCTTAATTACATTGGGACATACATATTGCATTTTTATGTAATAAATTACTCAAAATTATATATAGATGTTATACTTTGTTCTTACCTCCCTATTAATATTTTAAGATTTATTTATTTATCCTTGGTGCAATCTGTATTACTTTATGACATTGTCGGTTGGGGCAGTGTTTCCAAATCCATAAGAAAGCCGATGGATTTACTACAAAAGAGAAAAATCAAAATTTGTCTGAAAAAGTATATTGATTACCCTATATCTTTGGCGGCCGGGTAGCTCAGTTGGTAGAGCAGCTGGCTACGGACTGGAAGGTCCGGGTTTCGATCCCAGGTGGTGACAGGATTTTTTCTCGTTGCCAAACTTTCAGAACGGCCCCAAGATTCACTCAGCCTTCTATAAAATTGAGTACCGGGTCTTTCCCGGGGGTAAAAGGCGGTCAGAGCGTGGTGCCGACCACACCACCTCATTCTAGTGCCGAGGTCACGGAAAGCATGGGGCTCTACCTCCATGCCCCCCAAGTGCCTTCATGGCATGTTACGGGGATACCTTTACCTTTTTACCTTTTACCTTTACTAAATATCTTTATTTCGATTTTAACGTTTTCAAATTGGAGCAGATATATAGGTATACATTATTAACCTTCTTTCATAAGTAAGTCATAAGAACAAGAAAAATTTCAACACATATTGACATAATTATAATACGAGAAGACACATATTATAACATTTTACAGAATCCAAAATTTCATCGGCTGGTGGTATGAAACATGGCTTCAACTATGGCTTAGAACTGTACAACAAATTCATTTCTCAATACCATGTTTTAGCTAATATAAATATGATTAAATTTAAACTGAAAATTAAAGAAATTATTAAGGGAACTTAACATAGGGTTAGAAAATTAATTTGTAAATATTAGTCTTATATTATTATACTTGTCAATATTGGTTATAAACATTTTCAATTGTGGTTGTTCTTTACCATATAGGCTCTTGTTTTTGTAATCTGTGCTATTTTGTTGATAAATATTAATTTGTTTATTTTGTTTTCATCTTTCTGCTTATCTACAGGTCAGTTTACTCTGGACCACAAGCGTTTGCTCATACGGGGGCAAATTCCTTAATTTGTATTTCTGTTTTTTTATATATACATATAATAGTTCCTTAATGTAAATAAATTAATTGTTCTTGTATTGTTAAATAAAATTTTGAAAATAAGCACCATTGTTTCTGTCTATTACAAATTGATAGCTATGATGATGGTGATACTACTACTACTACTACTACTACTACTACTACTACTACTACTACTACTACTGCTGCTGCTGCTGCTGCTGCTACTACTACTAATGATAATAGTGATAATAATAACAATGATAATTATAATAATAATAATAATGGTGGTGGTAGAAGAAAGAAAAAAAAGACTATGAAAATATTGCCCTCAATGGCTCGCCAATCACTTCCGACATCATTATAATCATCGGCATACCAATCACTTCCACCGACATCATTATAATCGGCACACCAATCACTTCCACCGACATCATTATAATCATCGGCACACCAATCTCTTACACCGACATCATTATAATCAGCACACCAATCACTTCCACCGACATCATTATAATCATCGGCACACCAATCATTTCCACCGACATCATTATAATCATCGATACACCAATCTCTTACACCGACATCATTATAATCAGCACACCAATCACTTCCACCGACATCATTATAATCATCGGCACACCAATCACTTCCACCGACATCATTATAATCAACACACCAATCACTTCCACCGTCATTATCATCGGCACACCAATCTCTTCCACCGACAACATTATCACCATCGACGTAACCCTTCACTACCACCAACATTACCACTACCGCAACTGATCACTTTCACCATTGTCATTATCACCACCAGCACAACTCCTGTTTTACTTCATTTATCACCAACACAACCCATGACTAGTGTAATATGTAGCTAGTAGACGATGTATGCAATGGAGAGAGAAAGAAACTGGCCACCCTACCCCATTATCTCCTGGCCTTGTTGCCTCATAAGCGGTATCTTCTTGGTATCACTTGTGAAGTTCAGACCTGTCTTCGGACAGTTGAATAAACAAACCCATGATTTCCATCGATATCACTATCTTCATTAACAAACCTTACACTTCCATCAACATCATTATCACCACCAACACGGCCCAGTCATTTACAGTTGGGTCTTTTTTTCTCCCAGCTCCTATTCATACGACTGTTCTTTCATGAATGTAACTCAGTAAGTAGTTTGGAACTCCAGTTTTCTTAGTATGATGTCCAGGGGCAGGTTTATGGAGATTAATTTTATCATTTGTGTTTTTTAATATTGGTGTCGGCGGAGATTGTTTTGTACTCTTGGTGTAGATTAATGGAAATTTTGGAAAGTACAATAGTATTTTGGAATCGGAGTATTAACTCAGTATGAATATTACTTTCCAAATAATTAACATTAAAGATTCGTTGGATTCTGGTAAAAGTGCTGTATGGACAATAGACAATATTTGTTGGATTGATACTGTATTTAACACACATTCATTAAAAACGAAAAAAACTTGCAGCCTTCAAATTAACACTTTTAAATTATTAGTGAAATGTTGAGTTCACTAATGTAATCAGAACACCTGGAATACCATGCAATGTAGCCTACTTGAATGTATAACAAATTCAAGTGAAAAAAAATCCGAAAAAAAAACTCAAAATAAGAAATTCGCTATAAAACGACGCAATAGCAATAATTCGCGAATGTGTTCATATTTTGCTATTAGAACTCTATTTCGCGATTTGTCGCGATTCTTTTATCCGCATATTATTAATGAGAATCACTTAATTCGTAAAGATTAGTAAAAATCTATAGTATATTTCGCGATCTCCATAAATACCCGGCCCTGGTGAATTTACTTAAGGTAAGAGCTTATAATTTGGTTTGTGTTAAAATTACATTAATAATAAGAATTTAAGAGGAATTTTATTTCTAAAATAGTAGTATTATAGAAGAAGGAACCAATTATGATATTTTCAAATTAATGTTATAAAACCCATTTCAAGTAGCCATAGAAAAGATAAAATTATACTATATCTTCTCGGAAGTACTTAAATATGATGTTAAAGAATTTATTTTGCGCCGGTATTTGATACTGAGATGTTCAATTTTTTTGTTCCTCCTGTAAAATTTTTCATTGGCGAGTTGGACTTTCTTTGAATAATAACTTCAATTGCTTCAAAGTCATTATCATCACCAACAAAGTAACATTAACACTGCCGCTACAACCCACCAATATTATCATCACCAGTACAACCCACCATTTCTATTAATGTCACTATAATCATCAGCATAACCAATCATTACAACATAATGTATTGTCATCACTACCAAAATCAACTACTTGCAACATAACTGCCACAATAATCCATCACTTCCATTAGCATCATTATCACCATTATCGATAACATTATGACCACATTCACTGGAATAATTTTCTGATTCTTTAGTTAACGTTACATTTGATTTTTCTTCTCGATCTTACCTTGTCTCTCTTCACAGTTGGAGGATATGTGTGAAGCTTTAATGGAGTGCAGGTATTTTTCATATACACATAGTTGAAAATTATTGTTTAATTTTTTACACACTACTTCCATTCACTAAATTTGTTTCTAATTCTTCGGATTTCATTTTAAATTTAATTTTAATTTCATCTTTCAGCGTAACTCCAGTATTCTTAGACATTTCAAATCTTGGGTTTATACGATTTTTAAAAGTTATTTATTTCCTAATGTTCGTCAATTTTATTAGAGTAAGGGAGCAGCCATTATTTTCACAAAAGTATAGTTTTACATTAAACTCTTGCTAATCCGGCCATTCCTTGCACAGAATGGTACCGGATTAGCGAGAGTGCCCGATTACTGAGAGTGCTTAAAATGCCATTAAATTTAATGTTATAAGCTGCACCAACCACTCCACTATCACTTCTAAATCGAAACTAGAACTTTCGCACGTGATTGGGGCGTGTATCCTATGTAAGTAGAGCCCATATGCGTATAGTAATACAGTATAACACATGGCACCGGTGCAAATTTCTCAAAGTATTACAGTAGAAGTGATAGAAAGTACACTAGAAGGAAGCCGGATAATTGAGAGGCCGAATTATTGAGGACCGGATTAGCGAGAGTCTAGTGTATTTCTTACTAGTTTGCTCTTTCACCACGTTGCATATGTTGAAAAAAATTAACTTATCATTTCAGCATTTGCCGTCCTGCATCATTATAAACAATTAAAGTTGGAAACTTGTGAAATTTAGATATTCAAATTAATATTAAACTGAACGGAAATTTTCATGTCATCATTTAGTATTGCAACAAACAATTTTAAAATTGCATACTACACCACCTACTATCACAGCCAAATTCCATGCTCTTCTCCACTATATGAACCGTCCGTTCCGAATAATTAGTATAAAATAGGCTATTTCCATTTTCTCCTCCGTTTCTCTATATCTCTGATTTCTGAAAGACTATACTATAACTGCTCTTTCTTCTATTTTAACATATGCTACAGGCAGTTAGTGCGATATTGTTGCCTTTCATGATTTGTGTATAATTTTAACGCTCTCCCAGTTTACCTCATTTTGTATAAAATTTAATTTCGTGATTTACAGTCTACTCGATTAAAATGCAATATTTCTCTAACAGTTCATTTTCTGCAGTCATCTTTTATATTATTGCTTATTATCATTAAAAATAGTCATTTTTAGGGTTCTTACAAAGTAATCGTACTGACATATTTGATTTTTATTATTATTTTATTGGATTTATATCTCACCTTCCATAAACTTTTAATGGTGGACATATTAACCAACCAATCACTGCTTTATGTTTCTTCCCATTCAGATGCTTTCGAAGACTTCATTTATTCAGAACATTTTCATCCTGTGCTTCCAGTATATTTTCATTTTCTGGCAACTGAAGACTTCAGATCAAATTTTGTGCTTCTTGATACCAGCATTTTTGTAGAAATAATTATTGCTTAAACGTTAGCTGTTTTCAAAGACTAGAGGTTTATAGTTCCTGGCATTTCTTTCCTTTTATGCAAGTTTTTTTTTACTTTTCATCAATAGGTTTAGTCATATCATAGTTTCTATTTTGAGCGTCTTAATATCTACACGAATATCTGGCTTCCTGTATAAGACATTTGTCACATTAAAAAAAATAGATCATTGCGTCTATATTTTGTGAACTCCTCATTTGAAAATTGTTCACCTTACATAACTTATTACATTACTTTGTGACTACAGCTTTCTTTGCTAGATGTCCATGTATAATACATATCAGAAGCACAGGCACAGTCATTGCCTCGTATAACTCATCTTTGTTAATATTCCGATTTAGTTTTTAAATTTTAAATTACTCGTAATTTTGTCAATTTCATGTCTAAATATATTATTTTTTTTTCTTTTTACCGCATTTATTTTACAGTCTACCCAATTAAAATTTAATATTTTTCTAAAAAACCATTTTATACTGTCATATTTTATATTATTATTATAGTATGTCTTCAAAAATGCCCGTTTTTAGGGTTCTTATATTATAAAGTAACTGTATTGACATAGGCATATTTGATTTTGATTATAATTTTATTAGATTTATATCTCACCTTCCATGAAGTTTTAATGGCTGGACATATTAACCAAACATCCACTGCTTCATGTTTCATCCGTATTCAGACGCTTTTGAACACTTCATTTATCCAAAACATTAATTTTCATCCTGTCCTTCCAATATGTTTTCATTTTCTGAGAACTGAAGATTCGGATCAAATTTTGTGCTTCTTCAAACTGCCATTTTAGTATTAATAATTATTGTTTAAATGTTAGCTGTTTCCTGGGAACAGTAGTTTATAGTTTCATGAGCAATCTCCTGACATTTATTTTCCATTTATGCAGTCCTGTTTTATTACTTTTCATCAACGTGGACAGCCATATGTTAGTCTATACTTCGCTTGTATTTTGAGCGTTTTAAGATCTACATATGAGTAGGCCTACCTGGTTTCCTGTATAAGACATTTGCCTTAATAAAAATATATTATTACGTCTCTATTTCGTAAATTGTAGGTGAATATTATTTGAAATATTGCTATGCTGTTTTATCAGACGGATTTCAATATTGTCCTGATGAATAATCTTCGTAATAGTGTTATATCTTTTTTCAAGAATCATGTGATCCTTGTCTCTGATTGAGGTTCTGGCTGATATGTACATCTATTATCAGGCAGTGCATCACACTTGATGATATATGTCAGAGGAAGAACAATTATTGTTTGTATGCATCTGAAGTCTGATTAGTGTAATATGTTACTAGTCAGCGATGTATGCAATGGAGTGGGAAAGGAACTGGCCACCCTACCCCATTATTTCCTGACCTAGTTGTCTCATAAGTGGTACATTGTTTGTCACTTGTGAGATTCAGACCTGTCTTCGGACAGTTGACTAAACAACACAACATGTGGTCCTAATACTGTACCTTCCTTCAAGACATTGTGTTAAACAGCTTAATTCTTAAAAATGACTTGGCGTTATTATTATTATTATTATTATTATTATTATTATTATTATTATTATTATTATTATTATTATTATGCAGAATTCGTTTCATAGAATGATAGATATAAATTGATATTTGCAGACCTACATGCAATTCGATTAAAGTGTTTTGAATACAAACATTTTAGGTCATAAAAGTGAACTTAGGAACAATGTCTGTCCCTGAAAAAGTCACTTAGCAAAGGTGTACATTGTTGACTTTTCCACCTGTTTAATTTTCACAGAGTTTCATAAATTTGATTTCTACAGCTCATGTTGATTGAAAATTACGACTTAAAGACACACATCATGCAATCAAAAATACTTTATTTTGTTTTTTGTTTTGTAACAATGTAACGTACCTAATGATATTCATGACCCTATCAGTTATGATCCAAATGTATTTTGTCTAGCGTATTGTCAAGTACTTTGTGTACAGTACATAGGCTATAGTAAGGAAATGTTTTCCTTTATACGTATTGATTGTATATACAGATGTTTATGATTGGATTTTACTATATTATTCTTCTGTTTGAAAACATTTGGAAGAAGGTTTTGAGAAAAATATTTGGACCACTAAAATATATCAGCCGAGAACGGAGAATGAGAAAATGAAGAAATTTATAATTGATGTAAGCATCCCGATGTAATTGCAAAAATGAAAGCAAGACAAATTTAAATGGATAGGTCATGTGATGACAACTCCACTAGAAAGGAAATTTACAAGTCACAGAAGAAAAACCACCGGAAGAAAAACACTGACAAGGCCGCATATAAGATGGACAACATAGGAACAATTTACAAACATTAGGCATAATTGATTGGAAAAGTGTTTCTTTGGTTCGAGTAATGTGCCACAGTATTGTTTGTTCTGAAATGAAAAGTCTTCACGGCTTATGATGAGGATGATGATGATGATGGTTATTATTATTATTATTATTATTATTATTATTATTATTATTATTATTATTATTTTGTATTCTATTCTCGATAATATTTCTCTATTAATATTTCTATATCAGAGCTTTTCAGTATTATTAGAGTGTTATTATTCTATTACCATGATCAAAGATTCTATAACGTACACATTTATGTAACATAATCGGCTGGGAAACAAGATAAGTTGCATATCAGAAAAAGGCTGAAATGGTCAATTCTGAAATAAAGCAGTCGGACTACATTAGACATGCCAATTGTTGAATGGTAGCAACGATGGTAGTCGGTAGACCCAGCAGTTCTCCGTACTACCCGCAGGAATCATGTTTGACTTCTTGAATAAAGAAACGCGATCCGCCACTGGTAACAACAAAACCTGAATGTAGCGGGACAGGAAAGTAAGAGGAAGGAATTGTGGTTCGCGCCTTGGTTTCGATCTGGCGTCCTTGAGATGAATGCATGGAAACGTGGAAGTGAGACTAATGTTTGTACGCGAATAGTAGCCTCCCGCCCACCGGCCTGCTCACAAAAAATTAATATTCCGAATGCGTGGCAACGCTGGGCCTGGGGAGCGAGAGAGACGCACCCTTGCAGCTGCAGAAAAAAAATCTCACCCTACACGCTTCCCTTTTCGACCGCCCCAAACCATGATGGCCGACCCTACTACTGGCCAATGAGGATGAAGCATTAAGGGGCGGTTTTATGCCAGGGGTGGGTACCCCACTCTCCTGCTTTAGAGTGGGAATATGACAGAACATTATATAGGGGTTGTTTTTAGGTTTTTTATAGATACCGAAGTTTGAAGAGGGGTTAAGGGTAGTTTTAGATGCCCATACGTCTGAACACAGACAGATAGAGAGGGGTTGAAGCTCTCGTGGGGTGGATTTATTTTTATCCCCTGTTGTCGTTAATTTCATGCTATGATTAGCTGATGCTTCTTCTCTTCGTGTTGTATCCGGGTTCGTAACCCCATCTACTTCACTTCCTAGTTCCGTTTCGTATCCAATAACCGGAAGTTGTAATACTCGAACACATGACCCTTCTCATTGGAAGCGGATTTTTGCCCGCAATTCAGTAAGTTTTCCCATTCCCATTACGTATTTCAGTATTTTAGATGATTTCATGCTGTATATTTTTTCTAGAAGTTATTAAATCAGTTGACAGCAATATTACAGGCAAAGTAATATTCAGTCCATGACCCTAAAATAATAATGAATTACTATCTTTATTGTAACTTTGTAGCAGCGTTGTGGATTACAAATCCAGTGGAATGAAATTCGATTCCCAGAAAGACAGTGGTGATATAATTGTTCTCCTGTAAAACGTAGGGATCTATCTTTTGTTGGATATTTATTTTTCTTCGTTTTCTGGAGTGCTGTTTACGAATTCTGATCACATAACTAGCAACGGTGTATTTCTGAAGGAAAAAAAAGTGTCCCGTTCTGGGATTTAGAACCATAAGCTACCGGGTCATTCTGTTCGAACAGATTCAGTTGGTTATATATAGGAAACAAAATTTGGGTAATTTATTGATAGTAAAAACGTAGGCCTACAGTAAATGTACGCCCTTCGTAAAAAATTTGGAAAGTAATCGACTATTTTAAATTATTTCGGCCTTGCATCAGATGATATTTATACTATATTAAACGTCAATGTAATATTTATTGTGAATTGCATTAAGTGTCAATGGATTGATCAGCCTTTAGTAATATACTTGTATGTATCATTTGTTTATATAATTGTATAGATTTTTATTACTCAAACTTAATATTACGATATGTAGCAGTCTAATTATGTAAGAACATATTGTTCAAATTGGGTATTTAAATGTAAACCTAAGATATAAAAATGCCCGAATGGGCGAAAGTAGTCGTCTCTTTAGTTCACTCAAGATTATTAATGTAAAAGATTGATATTTCAATCACGTTGGGACGGTTGTTGCTGGATTATAAATAAACTTGTAAAAAAAAAAAAAACAAAGAGGCTATTAGGTCTAAGGAGTAGCCTTCTCTGTGAAATTGTTTAAATATGAACTAAATACGACTTACAAATTAAAACTTTGATGGTAATATGAAAATTAGAAAAGTGCCCTGGTGCCACCCCGTCTGAAAAAATAGTTTCCCAGCGTCGTCAGGACCCGACAGGCCTGAAATACACCCCTGATGGCTAGGGTATAACTTACCGATAGTTGGGTAATAATGTGAATAGATATGTTCAGTATCAGTAAATATTACTGGTTTGTAATAATGAAATAATAGTAATAATAATAATAATAATAATAATAATAATAATAATAATAATAATAATAATGATGATGATGATGAGACGTCGATAAGATTGGTGATAGTGAGATGGTATTTGGCGAGATGAGCCCGAAGATTCGCCATAGATCAACCGACATTCGCCTTACGGTTGGGGAAAACCTCGGAAAAAATGCAACCAGGTAATCAACCCAAGCGGGAATCGAACCCACGCCCGACTGCAACTTGGGATCGGCACGCAAGCGCCTTAGCTGACTGAGCTGCGCCGATGGCTAATATAATAATAATAATAATAATAATAATAATAATAATAATAATAATAATAGTAATAAAAGTTACAAAGTACACAAATCTCTTGCATGTTGTCAAACGACTCTCGAATCATGAGGAAGTAGCTACTTATAATGCCGTTACTAAGGACCGTATTTTTTCCCAGGGAGTACGGAGATAAGGTTAGCTGTTCATAGACTATATTGACGTGACGTCATATATGACGTTCTATTCATGATTAAAAACCAGACGTCATAGACTGTTTGCAATGCACTAGTGATAAAGACTGATACTACGGTGTTGTTTCCTACAATTTAAATGATGTTTTAGATTTATTTAATTCATTTACTGTATTTTTACTGGCAAAGTTAAGACCATAAGACTTTATCTTGCACTAAACCAGAATAAACATGGACAAGGAATATAAATAACATCAACACAGAAAACAATGTAATAATAATAATAATAATAATAATAATAATAATAATAATAATAATAATTCCACACCTGTGGAGTAACGACTAGCGCGTCTGGCCGCGAAACCAGGTGGCCCGGGTTCGATTTCCGGTCGGGGCAAGTTACCTGGCTGAGGTTTTTTCCGGGGTTTTGCCTCAACCCAATATGAATAAATGCTGGGTAACTTTAGGTGCTGGACCCCGAGCTCATTTCACCGGCATTATCATCTTCATCTCATTCAGACGCTAAATAACTTAAGATGTTGATACAGCGTCGTAAAATAACCTACTTAAAAAAGAATAGTAGTAGTAACAACAACAATAATAATAATAATAATAATAATAATAATAATAATAATAATAATAATAATAATAATAATAATAATAACAATAACAATAACAAAATGTAGATGTGTTTAGTTGCATGCAATTCCAAGAGATAAACAATTATAATTTAGTGTTAAATAAGACAATTTGTGTCAAAGAAAAATTATATTTCATAATGAAGGACAATTTAATATACTATTAAAAATAAAAATCACATTCCACCAAAGTTATAGTTGAGGAAAGATCATATTATAACAGACGCAAGGCAGTCTTTTTGACAATCAGCTTTTGAAAAACATCAAGTCTGAAGTCCTTTATACACTATTTACAAAATAAGTAGGCTATAGTATTCATTCATTGTGTTCTGCCCAAGGGCAGGTCTTTCACTGCAAACTCAGCATTTTCCAGTCTTTCCTCTTTGTTTCCTCATAGAGGATCCATATACTGTATCTTAAAATCGTCTATCATCTGATATCTTTTGCTGTCCCAAATTCTTCTCCCGTTCACCATTCCTTCCAGTGCATCCTTCAGAAGGCAGTTTCTTCTCAGATAGTGACCCAACCAATTCCTTTTCCTCTTTCTAAACAGTTTCGCATCATTCTTTCTTCACCCACTCTTTCCAACACAGCGTCGTTTCTTATTCTGTCTGTCCCTTCTCCATATCCACATTTCAGATACTTCTAGTCGTTTCTCTTCACTTCGTCGTAATATCCATGTTTCTGCTCCATATAATGCTACACTCTACACAAAGCACTTCACTAGTCTCTTCCTTAGTTCTTTTTCCAGAGATCACTTTCAGTACGTACACATATTACCGTGTAATTTAAGGGGAGAGACGGTTGAAATTCCGACCATTTTTGATCAAACATATTTTTTTCATTTTATTTCAAAAAATAAATTTACAGATCCTAATACAGTAATATGTGTCACCAAAAGTTCAGAACCCTACCATACATGAAACTGTCAGTAATTGCATCTTAACTGAAAGGTTTCGATCTTCAAATACTTCGTTTTGTACTTTGAAAATGACTTTTCGACACTACCATTCTGAGCAAATTTCTACATATTCAAATACATATTCCCTAACGAGCTTCACAATTTTAAAGCGATCTGAAATGTTTCTGCATGGTTTATAAGATATTAAATAGAGTAACGGATTGTTTTAATCGATTAATTTTTTTAAATAAAATAATATCTATACAATAGGCAGTGGAAATTCTTGAAAACCATTCTGAGCATGTATTAGTTTTTCCTTTTTCCTCAGGATGAATTTTTGAATATGAATAATTAGTGATTTTCTAAATATATCGGAGGTATTACTTACTTACTTAATGGCTTTTAAGCCATCACATAAGCCCGCCATCGGTCCCTATCCTGAGCAGGATTAATCCAGTCTCTATCATCATATCCCACCTCCCTCAAATCCATTTTAATATTATCCTCCCATCTACGTCTCTTGCCTCCCCAAAGGTCTTTTTCCCTCCGGCCTCCCAACTAACACTCTATATGCATTTCTGGATTCGCTTATAGGTGCTACATGCCCTGCCTATCTCAAATGTCTGGATATAACATAACATTACTAATACTAATTCAGATTGTGGTTGAAGTAGCTCCAGAATGTTCTTAAAGTAAATGAGAAAATAGCTAAAATATCATTCCAAGTATATCGTCCAAGGTAGTGGAGAGTTTCAGTCCATGCTTGTCAACAGATTCGAGGTTCGTGAGATCAAAGCCGGCCGAGACCGTTGAATTTATAATGCTATTGTAAAGGGAAGCTCGAAGGTCCATGTTTAAACTATATAGCAGATAAAATAATATTTTCGTGAATGACGGATCTTCAGGAAACATATCCTAGCCATCTACGTCAAAATTCAACTAACTGATGGTTGTTTCTGACTTAAACGAATGGATAAGCTTGATTACAAGAAGCATGACCGTGCTTCACTTAATGTAGTCCGTGTTTTATAGTAACAAATACGATGAAAAGACAGTTTAGAAGTACATACATTAAGTAGACATGACGCGCTTCGTTCTTTCTTAAATCATTTAGTGAAAACAAAGGCAAATATATTAACCATCCTTGATCAACATTCTATTATCGGGGTTAATGTATTCTGGCTTACAGATTTTTCCATCTCGGATTGTTTGACTAGCAGAGACCAGAAGAGTCTTCGCAGTCATATTTTATTTTAACACTTTCCCTAAACAAGGATTGCCTAGAAAACAAAACAAAGTATACCATTTACAAAACAAATGCTACATATTACATGGATATGTAGCAACAAACCAAATTTCAACAAGTTGACCCTCTGGTTGATTTGCAGATATGTTGACTATAACTTCTTCAGAAGCTTTGTACCTTTAGTCCATTAAGTTCCGGAAAGTTTGAATGATGACAAAGACACCAGACAACGCCCACTTCGTGAATCACAAGTTATGCAGCCTCTCTTTTCCTCTCACTCTTCACGCTTCAAAATATCGTTTCAAAGATATCACTATGATACTAAATCAACTGACTGGTCAGCAAGTTATTATGACATTAGAGACCTCAGGTTCATTCACCGATGACAGCTAATCGAACTCTAGAACCTTCATTCTAGTAATTATTTCACAACATGAAAATTACACATGCTTTGTAATACACAAAATGTTCTAGCCTTAGTACTGAGATAAATCACCTCTCAAAAAGAAAGTACAGTATTATGACAAGATTGTACTGTAATTATGAGAACTATTGAGACAATACAAGATAAACTTTCAGCAGGAATAACACACAAACATTCCTGCCCTCTAACTGGAGCAATCCTGATCTGTAACAGGAATAATGCATGGACAGTTCTGTTCTACAGCGGGAATAACTCAATAACATTCCAGCCCTACTATCTGCTACAGGAATAATAAAACAAGCAATCCTATCCTCTTAAAGAAAAAACACAAGAGCAGAGTGTCCTTCTACAGGAATAACACAGGAGTAGTACAGCCCTTCAATATGAATAATATACAAAGAATTCTTTCCTGCTACATGAATAACACAGGAACAAGCCTGACCTGCAGCAGAAAGAACGCAGAACAATTTCATACTGCTAAAAGAAGAAAGTAGGAAAAGGCCAGACTGGAACAGGAATAAAGCAGAAAGATTTCCTGACCTACAACAGAAATAATGCAGGAAGAGTTCCTGTCCTGCAACAGGAATAAAGCAGAAAGAGTTCCTGTCCCGCAAAAGGAATAATGCAAGAAGAATTCCTGTCCTGCAACAGAAATAAAGCAGGAAGAGTTCCTGTCATGCAACAGCAATAATACAAGAATAGTTCCTGTCCTGCAACAGGAATAAAGCAGGAAGAGTTCCTGTCCTGCAACAGGAATAAAGACGGAAGAGTTTCTGTCCTGCAACAGGAATAATGCAAGAAGAGTTCCTGTCCTGCACCAGGAATAAAGACGGAAGAGTTTCTGTCCTGCAACAGGAATAATGCAAGAAGAGTTCCTGTCCTGCACCAGGAATAAAGACGGAAGAGTTCCTGTCCTGCAACAGGAATAATGCAAGAAGAGTTCCTGTCCTGCACCAGGAATAAAGACGGAAGAGTTCCTGTCCTGCAACAGTAATAATGCAAGAAGAGTTCCTGTCCTGCACCAGGAATAAAGACGGGAGAGTTTCTGTCCTGCAACAGGAATAATGCAAGAAGAGTTCCTGTCCTGCACCAGGAATAAAGACGGAAGAGTTCCTGTCCTGCAACAGGAATAATGCAAGAAGAGTTCCTGTCCTGCACCAGGAATAAAGGGGGTACAGTTATTGTACTGCAACAGGAATAAAGCGAGAACAGCTGTTCCTGTATTACAAGAGAAATATAGCGGGAACAGTTTCTGTTCTGCTATGAGAAAAAAGTGCGAATAACTCTGTCCTGCTACATGAATATTGCACATTTATATTGATGACTTCAAATAGTGCACGAATAATGCTGCTCATAAAAACAAATATCCCATAAACAGTGCTGTCCTACAACAGGAATATCACAAAGAAGTATTCTACTGCCAGAGGAAAGTTCTATTCTCAGTTCTGCAAATAGTCATTTTTATATAGATTATTTTATATTTATACCGGCTATTCTCAGTTCTGCAAATAGTCATTTTTATATAGATTATTTTATATTTATACCGGATGGATGAGATGGACAGACATAGGTTTTTACACAAAATTATTGTTATTATTTAATCGGTTACACAAAGAAGACAATTCTAAAATATATCTAAATCTTTGAACTAAGGACATATTTCGACCAAATGGTAGTACGCTAGCAGTTAAAGCAAAGATATACCTACTGATAATTATTTCACGGAAATTGAAGACACGCTGTAACAATACAGCAACAAGAATTCAAAACATTCAACTTCTCTGTTTTGTGACGTGCACCTGAATGTTATACATGAAATTAAATGAGAGATTCTTGCTTTGTGAGAACGGCCTCTGCTCGTTATCAGCTGCATTAGTAAGATTTCATGCCGACATATCTTTGAGTTCCGATGGGGGGATGGGAGGTAAGAAGCACACAGAAATCTGGTTCATGATTTACATTCAGTTCTTTCCTATGTTTGCGGTCCACGGAAACAGGAAGCATTCAGCGCAATACAGATCAGATATAGATATATGTCACAATGTCCATCTATCACTCCAATTAAGCAATATTGCAGAACAAAAGAGACATCAAAAGCAAAACTGAATTGACATGAAAACTTGCACATATTATGTGTAAATCATTTGTTCTATAAGAAACTGGGATATTAAGAAATAAGAAATTAATTAATTATATCGCACAAATTGAAAAAGAGAGTATCATGATGAAACATAAGTTTACTTATTTTCTTATTAAAAGATTATGCATTTCGCAACACTTCAGTCACTTTATCACTTGTAGATGATATTACTATTTATAGTTAATTTCGTTGAACTACTACTTAAATTAAATATTTTAATATGCACCTAATAAAAGAAGAAATTTCCTTCCTTGGATTACACACGAAAGTCATTTCTTATCTTAATCTCAAAATTAAGGCATTTGACTAATTTATGTATAGTACTGTTTAAATAGATACGTGTGCTGTTTACTAATTTATATAAAATGACCTTTACGTATTCATATTATGTCTAATATTATTTTTCTTTTACGGAATTCGGTATTTGAAAGTGCCATGAATGTCGAAAAAATACTAGATTTTGATTTGCTTCACTCTCTTGTAACAAATGTCGGGGTATATTTAAGACAAATGATAGTAATCCTATAACAATGAGAGTATTGATTACGTAACTTGACTTGAGAGCTATTGAGTTTTATCGAATTCGCAACGTAAAGTACTGATAATTTATCTGTGGGCATTTCAGGCAGCAAATTTCTTTACAGCTTCATCTTAATGCAGAGTAAAAGTAATTAGTTTTCATTTCGAGTTTATCGCCATATCGATGGCCCAGAACCAGACTGTTCCAAGTCCATTTTACTGTCCCCCCCCCCCCCCAGGAGAGCAATTTTAAGCTCCTGACATTCAAAACTTCATGAAACAATATGGAATAGTTTCATAGCATTTTATGGAGAGGAATATTTACAATTTTGTTCGATTCATATATCCAAACAAGAACTGGAACACAATGAAACACAGATTTCTTTCTTATAAAAAGTTGGACTTAGAACAGTCTGGTTCTCAGCCATCGATATTATGTTTTTATTTTCAAACAAAAACCAAAAAACATTTCACGGATATATTTACTCTTAGATTCTGAACATGAATAAAATTCCCCTTTTATTTAGAATAAATTACTGTATACGGACAGACAAACGACATGGCCAAAGTCATTTTTTTACGTTAGAGTTTCTGAAAACGCGTATTTCCTCGAACATTTCAAAGTCTAGTTTTACAGCATGACAAGACTTTCTCTAATCAGGAAGCAAAAATCACACGGAAATAATAGAAAATATGGACAAACTATTACTCGTTTTTAAAACAAGCTGGCAAGAGGAAAGTAGGCCCTACGTAAGTCAGCTAGAAAGACGATTATTTGAAAGTGACGTATTGAGACAACAATGATGAGGGAGAATACAAGTTACTCATTTAGTCTCCCAAAAATAAAACTTCGTCAGTTTTAAGCACTAGGTCATTCAATATGGAATATCTTAATCAATGAACTCAGATTCAAGATGAAAACTCAACGATCAACGAGAAACGATAGGGGAGAGTCGAGAAGTATCGGACATCGGGTAATATCGGACAGTGCGTTTCTTTCATCTACCACCATATGGTAGTACCTGAATGACATGGTTACGTTTCTCTATGCGACATCACAGAAACGTAACCATGTCAATCAGATACTATCATCGTGTGGTAGATGAAAGAAACTCACTGACCGATATTACCCGATGTCCGATACTACCCGACTCTCCCCTACTTCACACTCTTGATGTCTCCAGTTTCTCTCAGATATGCTAAATCATTGGTCTTCGATGAAGAATTAATTAATCGGTAAAATGGTGGAATGATAGAGTTTATCTTTGATATTTGTTTGTCAATCAACTTAATTCATAGTTATGATGGACCTTTACATTTCTGATTTTCGATCCACCACCCCTTTAATATATGCCACCCTTTTATTTTAATATATCCATTGCCAAGTATTTCCTGATTACTTCCTGTTCTGTTTGAACTGAATTGCTATCTATCCTCTTCTGTTCTCTCTCATACATAGACTGTCTCCCTTACATTTCTCGCTTTCCTATTAAATATTGTATATTAATTTCCTTAATAATTTGCATAAATTTTTATTATCTATTCTCAAATCTACCTACTTAATCATTTTTTCAGCTATTTCCTCATAAATCATTTTTCTACATTTGCATTTTTTGTATTTTGTAACACTTTTATCACTTATTATTACCCTACTATTATATCCTCTATTTATTTACGCACTTATCGCGTTCTCTTCGCTCCAGTTCTAAATTCCCTCTGCCATTGCCTCCTTCCGTATATTTATATCTACTGTATAATATTTCTACAGTTATAGTATTCCTGATGCTACTCCCAACCCACAACTTTGATTCACATGAATAATCTAATTCACTTAATTACACTTCCAGTTCCTCTCTCTTCCACTTCTCATTTTTTCAGATGTTCTTTCACTTTATTTTTTTTTCATTGTTTCTGTGTCTGTCTTTTACACTTCCTTCTGACTTTTGACACTTTATTTCTGTATTCTTATTCTATCACTTTTGCCACCCCTGGCTTTCTTATACTCACTTTTTAGCACTCTTCTTCCTCACTAATTCCATCTTCCTCACTATTCTGTCCTCCATTTCGCCATTTAATAACCTCTCAAAAGCCCTATCTATTCTGTCCTCACAATCACTATTATCTGGTTGTCGTTTCGTTTCTTTGCTCGTTCTTATCATGTCTTCTCTTTCGTTTCTTCCGTGTGTCTTGTCTATGCTTGTGGCCTTAGACACTTCCGCATGTTTCCCTAACACTTTGTCAGCAGTATCTGCTATAGAGTTGAGCTAAAGATGGATTAGGTTAGTCCCGAGTACTTCAACCTCACTGAATCCAGGAAATTCATGAAATCTTGTTATGATTACAGTTAAACGTTTTGTCTGTTTTAAACTGTTATAGCTCATTAAGGGGAGAGGATGGTATTGTTTGGTGAAAAATGAGTAAATTAAAAAAAATCTTTAAAATACTCTGTGATATGTATGGAAGGCATAGCACAACATTTTGTGGGTATTTGTGCCCTTATCGGGTGTTGAGTCGCCATTTTTAAACTTCCTGCGTTATGGATTTTTAAATCACTCGCCCACTTTTATTGTTGTTTCCGGTAAATTAAATTTTCAAAAAAAACAAAAAAAATTCTTTTTCTTTAAAATATTCTTTGATATGTATGGAATGCATTGCATAACATTTTGTAGGGTATTTGTTCCCTTATCGGATGTTGAGACGTCATTTTTAAACTTCCTGCGCTATGGATTTTTAAATCACACGCCCGCTTTTATCAGTTTCCAGTAACTTCATTTTTTTTTTTGCTACATTGAGAGACAAAAATGGATATAATTTCTGAACTATTAAAGATACATGCATGAAATTTAGAACACACATTCTTTAGACTATTAGGAAACGTTTCTCTGTAACAGAATTTTGTTAATGGATTTCATTTTAAAAATACGTCCGTTTGTTTGCAAGAAAGGAAATCAGAAAATAGTTATTAAATTTTAATTGTTTATTTTACAAATGTAGGGACTAATATTAAAATTCCGTTACATACAGTTTGTAGAACATGCTTTTGCAAATACATTGCAAAAAAGTTTGAATCTATCTTTAAAAACGGTTTAGATATATCGGTTTTAGTACAATCCTACATTGGGTATATTTTTTTTTTTTAAATTTGGGCTCCCCAACGATTTTTTTTTTTCAAATATTTATATTGGTTGAGTTCCCACAGCTATGAGCTCTCTACATACAAAAAATTAATATTTTACATCAAATAGGAAAAAAGTTTTAAAAAATACCATCCTCTCCCTTCAAATGGAAAATATATGTTTTATTCAGTCATAAACCTACAGTAGCTGTCTCTTTTCTCGCTACAAATTCAGGAGATATTCTTTCAATTCTTGTCAGAGAAATGGGAATTCATATCCCTCACAATAGGATAACCTGACCAAAGAGTTTTCTGTTAGTGATATTCAATTTTCTTTTTACAATATTCTTAACTTATAGGAATTAATAGAGAACGGGCTATTCTTAGATGTATATACTTATTCATATGTATGTCTGCTACACTGCTTTGAAAATCTTATATATTTTAATAAAAACCCTTTTCTCCTCCTGTTTGAGTATCCCCTGTCAAGGCTGATGAATGATTTGAGTGCAAGTCTTTTCTCTAAAAATTTCGTCCAAAACTAATTAATATTTTCTCCATTCTTTACAGACAACGCCACGTGCCTCATACAATGCCATCATAACTGCCAGAACTACAGCCGAAAAGAGGAAAAACGCTCCGCCAAGTTAATGAGGTAGGAATATGTTAATTTGTACACATATTAAATTTTTGATTTGATTAACGTTCGGGTGAAAGAGAGAGATTTTTCTAAGAATTCGGTCGAAAACTGATTAATATTTGTTTCACTTTTACAGCCAACAACACTTGCCTTACACGTTACCATTATAACTACCAGAACTGCAGCTTATTCGGGAGAAAACGCTGCACTAAGTGAATAAGGTAGGAATTTGCTAATCTGTGTATTAATATTTGTTTTCATTTGAAAATGTTAACATGTTATGCTTGATATTGTCCAGTCAAATATCGCCTTTAAAGAATACTAATTACTTAGATGATCCAAAAAGCAAAACTTCAACAATTTTAAATACTAGTTCACTGTTACACTATTATAGATATAGAATATTTATTACAAGGTGTATTATTACTCAACGTAACTCAGACCCAAGATGAAAACCAATTCATAACAAGTAACAATATTTCACACTCTTGACACCTATAATTTCTCTGAGTAAATCACTGATCATCGATGAAAAAATAATACTGATCAGTAGAAAGTTCTAATTATTGATCTATAGATGGATTAGTTCAGTTCCGAGCACTTCAACTTCACTAAGCCCATTGCATCTATATTTTATAAATCGAACATTTAACACGTTTAACGCTGTTCATCTCTACATTCGCAAGTTTTTATGACAACGTGAAGGTCTTAAGAAGATTCGCAGCAATCCTATAAAATGGTTGTTCTATTTTTCCGATTTGATTTAATAGGAAATTGAGCCGAAGAAGTGTTCGGTAATTTTAACTTGAATTTTCGTATTCGATTGCAATCTTCTTTTACGCACCTTAACCCTAAGAGGATTTATATTTTATTATTTCATTGTTTGTACTCATAAATTGAGTAATATGATTATTTATTCACCTATTTGTTTTGTTATTTAATAAGAGTATGTCTTAATAACATATTATTTGCAATGTGATACAGTCTCACAGCATCGTTATGAAACCATTTTCTTCTGGAGTCCTGGTCGAGGAATATCTTTTTTGTACGTCTGACTTTGAGAACATATTAGTGAAAAGAAAAGAGAGATATTCGAAGAAGTTATTAAATAAGTCACACATTTGGACAAATATACTCTCTCAGTGTGACGCCAAAAATATTCATCGTTGCAGTAATAAACTACAAACTACTTTTCTGTATGATGTCAGTTACTGATTGAATTACTAGCTCCAGACAACTTAGTAACACAAGTTACTTTTGTAAAACTATTTATAATTCCTTTCCAAACGATTTATATATTTCGTAATTCAGATAGAAAAGAGTATAAAAGACTATTTCATTTTGTAAATGAAACAAAGATAATGTTTTTTTTGTTGATAACAGTACTTATCACAAAAACAAGAAAAAAAGTGTTATTTTTTTTTCAAGATATGCCTTAATAATACTTCATCAAATGTAACTTCAAAACCTTGAACAAATATTTATATTTTAAATGAAAACAACTTAGAGAAGTGAAAGTTAAAATGCTTTAGGGGAGAGTCGGGTAGTATCGGATGTCGGGTAGTATCGGGCAGTGCGTTTCTTTTATCTACCACCATATGGTAGTACCTGAATGACATGGTTACGTTTCTTTATGCGACATCACAGAAACGTAACCATGTCAATCAGGTACTATCATCGTGTGGTAGATGAAAGAAACTCACTGTCCGATATTACCCGATGTCCGATACTACCCGACTCTCCCCTAAACCTAAGGGAGACGAGAAGGAAAATGCAGGGAAGAGGAATATTTTTGCCTAATTTTTAAAGTACTTTGAAGACAAATATGAATAAAATAACTCCCATATATTGTAATCGTATTTTAATTAAATTCAGAGAAACATACTGCCAAATTTAAACTTATGATCAGAATGAAAATAAAACACTTTGCATTTATAAAAAATGATAGATTGTTTGTCCCCTGGAAACTGTTTGAATTAATATTTCCAAATATATTTCTATGTCAGAAACAATCATAATGTTCTGGTATTAGAGTTGATAATACAGTATTTGTGAAGAGTTATGAAATAAAAATAAAAGCATGTTTACATAACTTGTACGCTTTTGAGATATTTTAAACGTCTGCATGATAATTTGTGTGTCCGAACTCATTATTGAAAAGGCTATTTTACCATAAGAGCATATGTAAATCTACCCGGAAAATTTAACCGCTTGTTTCCTGACCCTTAAAATAAGTTTCACTGCGTTTAGACAAGTAATAACATTGCAAGTGTCGCGTTGTACGTGCGTTGTATAAGGTGTCATGCTTTCGACTAGCGATATGGAATCAGTTCTGGTTTGAGTCCACATCGGGGACCGATGCCCACCCAAAATAATATCGTGATGAATTTGGGGAACTATAGTGAGTAGAAATCCGGTTTCATAAGCCAGTTATAACGGCTAGGGGTGCTGCTCGTGCTCACCACACGTTATCCCTGTGTAGTCTGGGTGGCTGTTCATCTCTGCTGAGATATGAGGACGCAAGGTCAGCAGTTTTCTGGTCGGCCCTGATTATTCTTTGGTTGCCGCATCACGAACTAAATTTAATTAGTAAATAAACAGTGAATGATTCATGACAGTTCAATTTTTATTACCTGCGACAAATATTAGTTCACATTCTTTGAAGCAACAATAAACGTCCACAAGTATGAGAGTTCTTGTAGTCACGTTATTAGCATTTCGCACAGCACTGGACACAGAAGAAACAAGCTAAACATGGCCACGCTGGGAATTAAATCTGGTCGCTAGATTTAGAATCGGAATCGGCGTCAATTGAGCTATAAAAGAATTATAAAACAGTATTATTATTATTATTATTATTATTATTATTATTATTATTTACCTAAATTATATAGACCTGTCAATATACCTAAACATAGACTATCATTAAAATTGAAGGGTTCAGAGCCATAGTGGGCCAAGCGCCATTTATTAGAAACGGAGAAAGCAAGGGTTAAAGTTAAGTGAATAGCATAGTTTAATAAAGATTGACATATCATTTAGTTTTAGTATGTATACTTTATATTACTTGCTATATGTTTCCATTGAATTATGGTAATAACTTCATTTTAACCCTTGTTTTCTACGGGTTGGCCCACTATGATTCTGAACCCTTCAATTATTAAAGAAAATTGGTAAATAATTGGTACAATTATCAGAAATAAAACAACATATCTAAATAAATATAAATTCGACAAGGAATAATACAAGATGATTCTTTAAGTCCTGCGCTGTTAACATTAATATAATTAATTAAATTACTAGAGGATTGAAACCAGACATTAAAAAGGTATCAGAAAAGAAAATAGGAAAGTTGTTTTTTCAACAACTGAAAGTAATCATCTCCATATGCTGGCGACACAGTGATTATTGTACAAAAACAAGTGCTCTACAAATACTGTTAGACAAATGCAGAATTATTGCAGTAAAGTACGATATGAACTTTTCTTTAAGGGGACTGTGTAGTCTGAGCATATGGCTGTTGTGTATGAGTGAAGAAATTTTGCTATTACCCTTTAACTTTTGATTCTATTAATTTACAATTTTTACAGCATATGCACACTATTTGCAGGTATATTTTGGGGTTTTGATTATCTTTCTAGCTTATATACTTGATTTTATAAACTTTTTAAACCTGAAAAATATTACTTAAATTTAAATTAAACAAATAGGTATTTTAGGAACGTTTTTCTCAGAAACTCTTTGCACTACAAATTCCTAGGAATTCAAGCATATTTCCGATGTAGATGACTATAATTACCGCCGCTTTCATCACATTATGGATATTCCTTCAATAGAAAAAAATTATATTCAATCCTTAAAAAATTTAAGATTTCCATATTTTTAATAATTTTGTGGCTGTAAAATCTATAATAATTTTCAGAAGTGAAAGTGGCCATGCTTCTTCACTATCATATGAAATAGGAGTAGGCTATGCAAAATTTCAGTCTCCTAGTCCCAATAGTTTCTGAAAATTATGTTCCTAAAATACCCATGTTTTTAACTTAAATATTTTTCAGTTTCAATTTTTTTTTTATAAAATCAGGTATATGAGGTAGAAAGATAATCTAAAAATCTAAATATACCTGCAAATATTGTGTGTGCTGTAAAATGGTAATTGATAGATTAAAAATATTGAACAGTAATAGCACAATTTCTTCACTTATTTCACTTACACACAACAGCCAAGCGCTCAGGCTACCCAGTCCTCTTAAATAAAACCAAAACTATTGCAGTATCTAAGAATTCATGTTAATTAAACTTGAAATAGAAGGTGCAATCGTAGAACAAGTTACGACTTCTGAATATTTTACACACAATCACAGATCATGCATTAAGCAAACAATGTAAAAAAATATCGTAAATATTTGGATGCCAAAAAACACAATTTAGAAAAATAAAAAAGTAAAGATTAAGAATAGAATCAAAAGTAAGAATATATACCAATAAACCTTTAGATTAGTGACAGAAGAATGAATTCAAAGTGACAGAAACAGAATGGAAGGCAATTATAGATAAAGGAAATGAGTAAGGGACGGGATAACTAAACCAAAAAAAACCTTTAGGAAGACCGTAGTTACTATGGAAGAATGTCACAATATCCCGGAACTAAAGTGAATGAACAAGTAACAAGCAATCAATTTTCAGGTGTAGAGAAAGAAGAATAAGAAGCCTTTATTACAATTACATTTGAAACCAGTGAAACATTTTAATTTTCATAAAATGTGAATTCACTTATCACGTAGGTTTATTTATTTATTTTTTCTTTAGGTTATTTTACGATGCTGTATCAACATTTCGAGGAAATTAAACACAGAGTAAATATGGGAAATCCCTGTTATTATTCGGTTGAGAAGCTTTTATCACCCAGTCTGCTGTCAAAAAATCTGAAAGTTAGAATTTATAAAACAGTTATATTACCGGTTGTTATTTATGATTGTGAAACTTGGACTCTCACTTTGTGAGAGGAACATAGGTTAAGGGTGTTTAAGAATTAAGGTGCTTAGGAAAATATTTGGAGGTAAAGAGGGATGAATTTACAGGAGAATGGAGAAAGTTACAAAACACAGAACTGCACGCATTGTATTCTTCACCTGACATAATTAGGAACATTAAATCCAGATGTTTGGGATGGGCAGGGCATGTAGCACATACGGGCGAATCGAGAAATGCATATAGAAGGGAGGCCGAAGGGAAAAAGACCTTTGGGGAGGCCGAGACGTAGATGGGAAGATAATATTAAAATGGATTTGAGGGAGATGGGATATGATGATAGAGACTGGATTAACCTTGCTCAGGATAGGGACCAATAGCGGGCTTATGTGAGGGCGGCAATGAACGTCCTGGTTCCTTAAAAGCCATTAAGTAAGTATCAACATCTCAGGTTATTCAGCGTCTGAATGAAATGAAGGTGATAATGTCGGTGAAATGAGTCCGGGGTCCAACACCGAAAGTTACTCAGGATTTGCTGGGATTGGATTGAAGTAAAACCCCTTGAAACATCTCAACCAGGTAACTTTCCCGGCCGGGATTCGAATCCGGGCCATCTGGTTTCGCGATCAGTCGCACTAACCGTTACTCCACAGGTAGGTTTAGAGCAAGAAATCGTCTAAGATAAAACGCTACAAATATTAGGACAGGGGACACCCACCACTTCCTTTTGGAGAGACAGAAATACTCACCACTCTAACGGGAGCTGAACATAGGTACGCTGGATTTATAGTTGCACACGATACCAATAGAGCCACTGCGGACACCTAGTTTAAAGTTTAATCTTCTACTCCCTAAAAAATAATAATTTGTAATGGCACCACAGAGCAGAACAATTGACAAACATAAACAATTGACAAGCGCATACAGACTGAAAGGTTCTGCGTGGCTAGTGGTTCGCATAACAGGTGTTTCATTTTCCACATTTTCCGGCGCAGCGCCACCGACGTTTCACCTCGAGCTCAAGATTGACCATCTGCTTCCTTCCCATGTCTCGTAGTCATAAACAACGGCCGGAATTATACTCTGTGCTTCGCTCCTTCCTACATGACAACTAGGGATTCTGGGTAGATCTTCCAGCCCACTATATGCACAGGAATCATTGGAAAAGTTGTCAAGCTTAGTGCTCAGTGTCACCAACAGTTCTCTTGTTATCCTGAAGGTGCAAGTCTCTCGGATGACATTTATCACCAGACTTCTTAAGCAAGACAGTGGCACATGTTTTGTTGATGTTTCCGGGACCGAACACCTGACAACAAAGTCATTGACTATAAGGTAAAGTTGCCTAATTCCGTGACACCCCTAATAATGTGACACTTTTTTTTAAATTGAATGTCAGACAATGCTTTACAGTTCGAGCATAGCGCCAGACATCTTTCTCGAAAGAGTACATCTTTCGCCTTCTTTTTGAGACATCGATGAACTTCCCAGCAAGATATCCATTCCCCTGACATTCAGTGAAATAAAAACGTATCACGGAATTAGGCAACTTACTCTACCGACAGGCCTCGACACACTAGGCACACATTTTTAATTTGTGCATTTCGAAATGTACGCCGTCAACATGTCCTCATTGTTTGAATCTGCTTTGCCGGAGACATTCACAATAGCTGTCGTGGGGGTTCGAATTACCAGGAGACGTGAACGGAATAATGATGAACTTCTATGTAGAATTATTCTTCCTTGGATTGATTAGCTGGTTCGAATTTTCCGACGTTTTTCCTAAATCTAAGGCGAAACTCAGGTAATCACATGGCGAATTTTCGGTCTCATCTCGCCAAATACCATTTTATAATCATCAATTCCATCGATGTAAATTAACCTAATAGTTATTGCAGCGTCGTTGAATAATCGATCAAAAAACAATATCATCTTTTAGGTGCATTAAATGAACTACACAATGAAGCCAAGATAAGTTTTTCTGTGTTAAATTCAATACTATGGGATAAACAACTTTCCAAATAAACCAAAATTAATGTGTGTATATATGGATGTATATGTACATATTCATATATAAAGCCTATTTATAATACACTACTGTAACGTCAGCGTGTCTGGCCGATAAACCAGGTGGCCCGGGTTCAATTCCCGGTCGGGGAAGTTACCTGGTTGAGGTTTTTTTCCGGAGTTTTCCCTCAACCCAATATGAGCAAATGCTGGGTAACTTTCGGTGCTGGACCCCGGACTCATTTCACCGGCATTATCACCTTCATCCCATTCAAACGCTAAATAACCAAAGATGTTGATAAAGCGTCGTAAAATAACCTACTAAAAAAACTACTGTTACTTATTAATGAGAAGTGTACTTGTACCGTATATAAAATTAGAAATGAAAAAATAAAATAACGAATTAGAATACATGAATAATACTCTTTATCGAATCTAACAAGTTACAATGGTATGATCATGTGGAAAGAATGACAGAAGATAGACCGCCAAGAATATTACTTGAATGGTTATCAAGAGGAAAGAAAAGGAGGAAGTTGTCTAGGAAGTCGCGCTTAGGAGGAAACCTTAAAAGCATAGGAGCAAGGAGACTACAACAGTAAGACTGAGAAGACAGGATTGAATGAATGAATGAAGATAAGTCATCATCCATGCAGGTTATAGTCCCAGGAGGACTGTTATGGTCCACAAAAGTTTTCAGTCCATCTCTTCATTGGACGTTCAGTTGATCTGCCTTCCAAGGAAAAGTAACAATGATAATATTGGGCACAGGGAGATTCAATACAAGAATTAGTATACCTGATAACATCAACTACTTGGAACCAATAGCTTTCTCATTGAGGATTATTTCCGCCTACAAATCTATGATCTTCGATAGAGATATAACACGTGATACTTGGATCGAAAAGAAAGTCAAGTCCGTCAGGTGGCCTGGATGGTATTCGTGAATCCGAGCTGACAGGTGGACCATCTTGCCTTACCCCTGTCAGCCAGGTCCCATTCTCAGACAAGTACCCAAACAGCCTCAAAACCTGGAGCCTCAAGGGCTTCCTATGTCAACATTATAAACCAAAAATGCCCCGAAGACTTGCCCAGTCAATTTCTTCTAACTACTACAAATGACAGTGATAAGGGAAAACGGAAATACTATGAAAAAAATCCTCTGTAACATCTGGTGTATCCAACACAAATTCCATAACGACCTGGTCGTGGATCGAACTCGACCCATCTGAGCGAAAGGTGAGCGAGCTAGCACTTGGGCAAAAGACGTGACGGACTTTCATCTAATCTGTTGTGAGAATCGAAGTATATCATAGGTTGAATCTTCACCTTGAATACGATGATTATGATGAAGTAGAATAAGAAGGCGTTAATAATAATGGTAATAAATGTAATGATGAAGATGATGACGGTAATGATGATTCAAGGAAAATGGCGATGATAATAATTAAGTAAAGAGATATAATGATAATGAAAATCATGATATTACGGCGAAGCTGGTGATGAAAATGGTGATACAGAAAACATTACGATAATGAATTATTGAATGAGGAGGAAATGGGAGGAGAAACAATGAAAAGGTGCCCATTGCGAGTTCTTGCAAGGAACTTTGGGACTATGGAGAAGAATCTACAGTGTGCGACTGAGCTCAGCGACCCTGGCCGGAGCAGATCACAGGGGAAGCTGGCAGTGATGAAATAGTGGAACTGATAAGAGGTGCTGGCAGGTTAAAGGTCTGACCATTTAGCTAACGCAGGCGTTAATACAAATAGGTATAGTGATCCGTTAATGTTTTATGAAGCTTGTACTGTATATGTTATCAGTTCGGAAGCTGGTGAATAAGAGCATGGTATCGAGTAGCTTTGGAGTGAGTAACAGTTGTTGCGTTCCTTTTGTATTCTTCACAGGGCCGGTAAGGTGAGTCCCATATAATATGTGAAGTCCAAGCCGGTTGGCCACTTGTCTCACTCTGTATTTCGTTGTTTGGTTGAAGGAATGTAGAGAAATTATGAAGGTAAAAGCTGAAATGGACGTAACCTAATCGGTACTACATAATTAGGAGAGGCAATGTCGCAGAGAACAATCAACAGCACGGCCGAACAGCATGGCAGGGTCGCCGAAGATTTTTAAATACTGGGCAGAGCAATCGGTGAGAGGGGACGTCGCTGTCCTAGCTAGACGAGGGATTCAAGACCTTGGATTAAGCGGGGGGTGATGATAAAACAGAAGTAAGTGACAACTGATGTAGTAGAGGATATTGATGGTATAATATTAATAAGTAGAAGGAGAGCAGAAAGAAGAAGAAGAAGAAGAAGAAGAAGAAGAAGAAGAAGAAGAAGAAGATGATGATGATGATGGTGATGATGACTATGAGATGATGGAAAAGAAGAAGGCCATGGAGACAAAGTTAGTGAACTTAAGACGAGGAAGAAAATGTGTTGAAGAGGATGATTATGATGAAACGACATAACTATCATAATAACTACGGTAACGAAATAATGGAGAGAGACAGAGAGCCGCCGTGAACATGAGTACTGTATAGGCCTACTATCCTAAAAATAGGATTTACAAATAGAAGGTTTCTTTTTCAGATGATGCAGATACATTGATCATACGTATTACTTCCTTCTTCGAAGAAAAAAAGTGAAGAACGACAGGGTAAATAATTGTTTTATATATGATAGGGAGCCTGGCACGGTCGCTTGATAACCATTATTTTAATAACATAATAAAGTCCTCCATTTATTGAAGTGTTATTACAATTAACCGGAAACGATAAATTTTTGAGGAGGCGCGGACCGAGTAGAAAACACATGTAATCTGATTGACTTTATGATTTTATGATGGAAAAGGGGCGGAATTATCATATTACGTTAATTAATCAATCCATTATCTTAATGAGTCCTTGGGACCGGTTTGCTGCAATAAAACGAGGCAAGTGACACGCAATACACACAACGCTCGTGTTGACTGCTTTTGTTTTAACCGACTTACTGTGCTTTCGTGTTGGAAATATCAGTTGGAATTTCTCACGACATCCACTATTATTTAAACCACTGTATAACCAAGTTTAATTGAATTACGTTTAACCTCTGTCTGAACGCGAGATTCATTCAACATTTTAGACTGGTTTCCAAATGGAAAGAAAAATTAAAGAACTAATTAATGTTAAAAACGCGGTGATTCCTTAGTGAACACAAGATAAAAATATTGTAGCATAAGAATTATTGCTATTTATTTTTCATTAATCTGTAAATACATTCTAGAAGAGAGTATTTTGACCACATTATGCCTTAACTTGCCCATCACTGCATACAGAGCACAATTCACAAATTCATTCATTCATTGTTCTGCCCAAAGTCAGGTCTTTCACTGCAAACCCAGCTTTTTCCAGTCTTTCCCATTTTCTGCCTTCCTCTTTGTATCTTTATATGATTCATATGCATGTTTGCAGTTTTTCTTGGGAAAGATAAATATGGTAGCTTCCCGTTGCTTTCCGCACACCAATCTCTCTTTCCCATCTTAAAAGATCCCAGGGAGTCCCAGCGTTGAGGTGAGAAGAGTGAATTTGTCTAATTAGGCCCTCCGGACTTCACCGAAATTCACCGCAAGGGTTAAATAAGTTCTCAGTTCTATCAGGGTTTTTTACTCTGTCAGAGACGGGGAAATAAATTTATCGTGAGGCAAATTTTCCCATTTGTTCTCTAATATCCCAGGGGTATTTTTTTAAGCTGAGATAATCTCTGTTTTCAGATCAACAGTATCTCCAGGTCCTTGTGCATAGATATGATAAAAAAGAGAGATAATCAAGCAAAGAAATCGAATGGCGTCAGATCTGGAGAACATGCAGGCCACGTAATTGACTTACCAGTTTGTCAGATGTAGTAACAAACTTAATTTGCCCAGTGAGGTGGTACGATATACTGTTGGAACTCTATATTGTTTTCCCACTTCAACTTCACTACGAAAATATCAATGTATATATTTTTGTTCAAACTAATTTCTAAATTATTCAAAATTACAATTACAAGTTGCGAAATGTAGGCCATGATTTCGGTGTTACACATACCCTCAAACGGAGATTAATATGTATATAATTCCCAGAAAATTATGTTCAAACCTTAGCGCTTTCATTGTTGCAAGCTAATTTTCTTATATTCATTCACTTACGAAATAGAGACTATTAGAACCACGCTGTTATTGTAACAAAAGTAATTCTTATATCTGAGAAGAATATACTATAATTTTTGCTTTTGTTCCTCAACAGACGATTATCCACAAAATTTCTACCAGTAATTATAAAACGTTCGATATCTCCGTAATGATAGATGAAATATAATGGAGTCATTACTTAACCATCAATGCGAAGTTATTGACAGCTTCTCTTAATTAGAATTAAATGTGTTTTAGTATCGTTCGTAATTATTAAATTAAAAAGGACGGACGAATGAACACAGACATATTGTCTTCATAGATCTAACGAGCACCGTGCTTGTTATTATATTCGCCGTTCGAGGACCCAAACTCGGCCGACAAGGATAAATTGTTAAGAGAAATAGATATTTTACTGTTTGTGACTGACGAGTGATAAATGTGGCCCTAAAAGAATTTCGGTTGGTAACATCTGAACCCACCCACACCACTGTTGTTACGAGTGAAAGGAAGCTGATACTATATTATCTACTACCAGAAATGTACACATTTCACTCAACAGTGTTGTTATCTTACTTAAAATAAAACAACTAAGAATAATTGAACTTCTAGATTAAAAATTCTGGCTCTAACAGGTGCTATATAACTCTGAGTGATGGCCCATAAAATATAATACATTCAGTATCCCACCAAGAAGAATTCAATCCACCGGCGTAACTCGGTCGGCAGAGGCGCTTGCCTTCTGATCCGGAGTTACACTCGGACGTGGATTCGATTCCCGCTTGGACTGATTATCTGGTTGGGTTTTTTCCCCGAGGTTTTCTCCAAACGTAAGCCGAATGTCAGGCAACCTACGGCGAATCCTCGGCCTCGTCTTGCCAATTATCACCTCGCTATCACCAATTCTATTGAAGCTAAATGACCCAGTAGTTGATACAACTCCATTACATAACAAACTAAAAAAATAAGAATTGACGCTTCCAGTATCTCTAGCCAGGGTCTCAGGATCGTCATGGATATCATAGTCTTCTAAATCTAAAGGAAAGTAAATCCGGAAGAAACTCTCCGTAAGAGAGAGGGCTTCGGACAAAATTAACGACCATTTCCTTGTCGAATTTTCATCTCCGCCAACGTATGTTCCCGTTATCCTCTGAAAACTATTTCGAGTCAAAATAAAATATAAACACTAAACTTGTACCAATCATTCACGAGAAGTTAGCGAGGGTTATTGGAAAGATTGTTTTTAGGTAGAAACTGATCTGGTTTACCATGATAGATATTCTATGTTCATACATTTAGATAATATATTGAAGCTGATTTTCTCATAGCCAATTTAATACAACTACCGGTACCGTTATAAGTTCAACCTACCAAACTACTGAACATACTTACATATTCGTTTTGTCATTTTTGTTAGCCGTTTTGATGTTACGATTGCCATTACAATCGAAATCCGTGAATTAAAACCTTTATGAGAACAATAAATTTTCATGGGAAGATTAACAGTATTGTAGAATGGGATCTTTCGGAAGGTAGTCGTGGTCTGAAGAAAAGACTTACCTGGAGAAAAGTCTGTACAGACATGCTCAGAATTATCCCAGTCTAGTATATACAGTCACGAAGCTCAATAGTAGGGAATATGCATCCATAGATAGTTGCTAACCACTAGGATCGCTACTATCGCTTCATCACAGACAATGCGAAATAGTACCGGCACAGTCTATTGTTCCTAGTACCTCACAACTCAAGCTTCGTGACTATATACTAGACTGTGGAATTACCTCCTAGACTTATAGTTCACTAAGAAGTCGTAAGAAGTTATTGAAGTCAATATATTTCGCATGGAGAAATGCGATCACTCGAGAAATACTATTCCTCCATGGTTCTGCGTTCATTTGTTCGCGATTCCAAAGCGCCATTCTGAAATAGTAAATCTGTAGTTTCTTTGTTATCACTTGTAAGTATTTTAACTTATTATCGAACACAGATCACACATTCATAAGCACTGAAAAACCAGAAATGCATGAGAATAGTTCCTTAAATCTGAACGTTAATAGCTTGCCTCCATTTCACAACAGAGAACTACAAAGCGAAACAATGAAATCTCGACCAGATGCTTGCAGTATCGGTATCGTTTGTTTCTATATCTACTTTTTCTGCCGCTTAATTTGGAGAGCGCAACAGTCGGAAAATTTCACGCAGGAAGTCTGGAAGCATGTCTTAAGGCCAAACGTCTTGATACTTTTCGCCCGTACACGAGCAGATTTGCCTGTGGATTTAGATTTGCACAGACTTGCCTCCAAGTAAGTCTTTGTGTGTATGGATCCCTTTAGGCATCATGCCTGGTTTCACGTTACGGAATGGGCGCTCATGAAATTTTGGTCATGAATTTGGGGAACTACGCTAGATAGCGAAATTTGGCTTGTGGGGATCATCGTGCTGACCACACGTTACTTCCGGGCTATTTGGATAACCATTCACCTCTGAATGGGAGATCGATATGTGGATGTGAGTGCGGCAGTCGGTTGTCGGCCTTGGGCCTTCATGGGCTGTCGAGGCACTGATAACTAAGCGTACTATATTTCGGAAGGGAAGAAAAATTGGCTCGCACATATAGTACACGTTACCCAGAAGAAACATGTCACTGAATGAGAATGTTCCAAACAAAATTTACTGGCCACTTCTCGCCAACAACAAAACTCATTTCACCGAGCGAGTTGACTCAGACGGAAACATTTGACTCGCATTCGGGAGGTCCCGGGTTCAAAACCTGTGGCCAGCTAATCTAACTGGGGTTTTCCATTTCCCTCAGTCACAAAGACAAATGCGGATTAGAAATTTACGTACCATGTTTCATGATCGCCTCAATCACCAATATCATAAACGTTAATCAAAATCTAAAGTCAGTTACATGAACACACCACAAAAGAAACACTAACTCAACAATAGAAAAAAAAACGGTCTACTGATATATAAAAATATCTTCACACGCGATAAGACTATAGATGTCAAAGCGTGTATAAATAAACTAAAAAAAAAAATACATGCCTACTAGTCAAAATCCTAACCTATTATATTGTTTTCGTGGATTATGAATTTCGTATTGAAGGTGTCTTTTACTTAGAAATGCAATTCTCATTATTTTAGGAACACCTTTACCTATGAAAAAGTGCGAAAACACAGTAATCCCTATGATTTTTACTTGTTTGCTACTCTTCAACAAAAATTGTACGCAATCAAACCATGTGAAATGTAGGATTTAAAGAAAAATATTCGTGAAGTATCTTTTACAATACAGCAAACACAGTTTTCCGCAGTCTTTTGAACAGGATTGGCGCATGTTTCAGAGCAAGCAGTAAACACTGAATGAAAATGGAGATACAGATTATTATTTATATGTAAAACGTTCACGACTATGTAACGGCATTAATCGAGGACGCCCTGTAGCGGGATCTCCTGGCACACAGAATGTTTTCGTCCTAGTCGACGGGCGGCCTATTAGCGAAACTGGGTAACATACGAGGGACGGTCACGGTGTCAGTAAGAGTACTCCCAGTTGGAAACACCGCTTATTTTCCGGGATGTTTAGTAATGTCTGGTAATTATTAGAGGATTGCCAGTTTCGTGTCTTTGGTATCTACGGTGCTGGAAATCCATTTATAAACATTCTATTCATCTCACTACTTCTTCCTGTGAATTGTATGCACAATGAATCATTAATGGTCTACACAAAGGAGGTCTTCTGTCCGCCTCCTCAACATGCATACTTTTAGATGTAGATGCAAAAGACGTGCTGATTCACAACACTGGAGTATCAGCGTGTGTCGTCCTAGTATCAGATAGAAACAAACAATATGTGGGCAGAACTACCTTCAGTGGGAGATTTTTGGACGTCTGCACTGTATCGTAAGACAAAGGACCCAACAGATAGGTTTTCCTCCTTTGCCTTTCCTAATGCTGAGCCGAACACAGGACAGACAGAAGGTAAGATGTAATGGCAGAAAACATAGAACAGACAGAAGATAAGATGTAATGGCAGACAACACAGAAAGACAGAAGATAAGATGTAATGGCAGAAACACAGAACAGACAGAAGATAAGATGTAATGGCAGAAACACAGAACATACAGGAGATAAGATGCAATGGCAGACAACACAGAACAGACAGAAGATAAGATGTAATGACAGAAACATAGAGCAGATAGGAGATAAGATGCAATGTTGGACAACAAAACAGACAGAAGATAAGATGTAATGGCAGACAACACAGAACAGACAGAAGATAAGATGTAATGACAGAAACATAGAGCAGATAGGAGATAAGATGCAATGTTGGACAACAAAACAGACAGAAGATAAGATGTAATGGCAGACAACACAGAACAGACAGAAGATAAGATGTAATGGCAGAAACACAGAACATACAGGAGATAAGATGTAATGGCAGAAACACAGAACAGACAGAAGATAAGATGTAATGGCAGACAACACAGAACAGACAGAAGATAAGATGTAATGGCAGAAACACAGAACATACAGGAGATAAGATGCAATGGCAGACAACACAGAACAGACAGAAGATAAGATGTAATGACAGAAACATAGAGCAGATAGGAGATAAGATGCAATGTTGGACAACAAAACAGACAGAAGATAAGATGTAATGGCAGACAACACAGAACAGACAGAAGATAAGATGTAATGACAGAAACATAGAGCAGATAGGAGATAAGATGCAATGTTGGACAACAAAACAGACAGAAGATAAGATGCAATGGCAGACAACACAGAACAGACAGAAGATAAGATGTAATGACAGAAACATAGAGCAGATAGTAGATAAGATGCAATGTTGGACAACAAAACAGACAGAAGATAAGATGTAATGGCAGACAACACAGAACAGACAGAAGATAAGATGTAATGACAGAAACATAGAGCAGATAGGAGATAAGATGCAATGTTGGACAACAAAACAGACAGAAGATAAGATGTAATGGCAGACAACACAGAACAGACAGAAGATAAGATGTAATGGCAGAAACACAGAACAGACAGAAGATAAGATGTAATATTGGACAACAAAACAGACAGAAGATAAGATGTAATGTCAGACAACACAGAACAGACAGATGATAAGATGCAATGTTGGACAACAAAACAGACAGAAGATAAGATGTAATGGCAGACAACACAGAACAGACAGAAGATAAGATGTAATGACAGAAACATAGAGCAGATAGGAGATAAGATGCAATGTTGGACAACAAAACAGACAGAAGATAAGATGCAATGGCAGACAACACAGAACAGACAGAAGATAAGATGTAATGACAGAAACATAGAGCAGATAGGAGATAAGATGCAATGTTGGACAACAAAACAGACAGAAGATAAGATGTAATGTCAGACAACACAGAACAGACAGAAGATAAGATGTAATGGCAGAAACACAGAACAGACAGAAGATAAGATGTAATATTGGACAACAAAACAGACAGAAGATAAGATGTAATGTCAGACAACACAGAACAGACAGATGATAAGATGCAATGTTGGACAACAAAACAGACAGAAGATAAGATGTAATGTCAGACAACACAGAACAGACAGATGATAAGATGCAATGTTGGACAACAAAACAGACAGAAGATCAGATGTAATGTCAGACAACACAGAACAGACAGATGATAAGATATAATGGCAGAAACACAGAACAGACAGGAGATAAGTTACAATGTTGGACAACAGAACAGACAGAAGATAAGATGCAATGACAGACAACACAGAACAGACGGAAGATAAGATGTAATGGCAGAAACACAGACAGACAGGAGATAAGATGCAATGTTGGACAACAGAACAGACAGAAGATAAGATGTAATGTCAGACAACACAGCACAGACAGATGATAAGATGCAATGTTGGACAACAAAACAGACAGAAGATAAGATGTAATGTCAGACAACACAGAACAGACAGATGATAAGCTGTAATGGCAGAAACACAGAACAGACAGGAGATAAGATGTAATGTTAGACAACAAAACAGACAGAAGATAAGATGCAATGACAGACAACACAGAACAGACAGAAGATAAGATGTAATGGCAGAAACACAGAACAGACAGGAGATAAGATGCAATGTTGGACAACAGAACAGACAAAAGATAAGATGCAAAGTCAGACAACACAGAACAAACAGAAGATAAGATGTAATGGCAGAAAGACAGACAGACAGGAGATAAGATGCAATGTTGGACAACAGAACAGACAGAAGATAAGATGTAATGTCAGACAACACAGAACAGACAGAAGATAAGATGTAATGGTAGAAACATAGAACAGACAGGAGATAAGATGCAATATTGGACAACGGAACAGACAGGAGATAAGATGCAATATCAAACAACACAGAACAGACAGGCGATAAGATGTAATGACAGAAACACAGAACAGGCAGGAGATAAGATGCATTGTTAGACAACAGAACAGACAGGAGTTAAGATGCAATATCAGACAACACAATAACAGACAGGTGATAAGATACAATGTCAGATAACATAGAACAGACAGAAGATAAGATGTAAAGGCAGACCAATTTCAGACAACAGAGAACAGGAAGAAGATAAAATGCAATATCAGGTAACACAGGACAGACAGAAGATACGATATAACGATAGACAACAGAGGATAGACAGGAGATAAGTTGCAATTTCAAACAACACAGAAACGACGGAAGGTAAGATATAATACCAGTAACACAGGATAGGTAGGAGACAAGATGAAATGTCAGAGAACACAGAATAGGCAGAAGTACAGTTGCAACTCCAGACAACACAGGGCAGAGGGAAGGTAAGATGTAATGCCATATAAAACAGGACAGATAGAAGATAAGATGTAATTCCAGACAACACAGAACAGACAACGGTAAGATGTAATGCCAAACAATACAGGACACACAGAAGGTGATATGTAATGCCAGACAGCACAGAATAGACAGCCGATAAGAGTATTGTCAGGCAACATATGGTAGACGACAAGATGCAATATCGGACAACATGCAACAGGCAGAAGATAAGGTGCAATGTCACCACGACACTACAGATAAGGTGCAATGCCGACATTTAACACAGGTCAGACAGAAGATCAGATGCAATGCCAGGCAACACAGAAAATAAAAAAATAGGGTGCAATACTAAGCGACACAGCACGTACAGAAGGTAAGGTGCAATGCTAGACAACAGGATAGATATAAAATAAGGTGCAATGCTAGAAAAAGCAGGACAGACCGAAAGTAAGGTATGAAGCACTGGTCAGTTAGAAGTTAATTTGCAATTCCAGACAATTTAGGACAGACATAAGATAATGTTTAGTGCCAGGCAACATAGGATAGATAGAAGATAAGTTGGAATGCCATAAAATACAGGTTATATAGCAAATAAGTGCAATACCAGACAGCATAGAACGGACAGTAGCTTATGTCAATTTCAGACAACAAAGGACAGTTAGAAGTTAAGTTGCAATGTAAGAAGACACAAGATAGATTACGAAATGCAATGCCAAACAACACAGGACAAACCGCAATGCCAACACAAGGGAATCAAAAAATGAGTTGTAATTTCAAAACTTAACAGAGGACTTATAGAAGATAAGGTGTAATGCCAACACTTAACACAGGGCTGGCAGAAGATAAGATTCAATGCCAACAACTAGCACAGAGCTGATAGAAGATATGATGCAACAGCAAAGAGAATATAAGGTGCAATACCAACAGTTAACACACGACTGATAGAAGTTAAACTGCAATGCCAGTACTTAAAAGAGGACTGATAAAAGATAAAAGCATAGTGACAACACTTAAGAGTGCAGAAGATGGACAGAAGGTGAGGTATAATTTATATTAATCATTAAAATTATAAAAGTACATAAACAGTTATCTGAATACATTGTTAAAATACAATTATAACCTTCAGTTTCTATACATGTTTCGAGGTGATTGCCGCCTCATCCTCATCTTAAGTAGCAATTACTCACGAAGTTACGTTGATGCGGTGTGAACTCAACGGCAACAACAGAGACATAATTACGGTCTCAACATCACAGTAACTTCGTGACTAATTGCTACCGAAGATGAGGCGGCAATTGCATCGAAACGTATTGTGTAGAAAGTGAAGATTTAAATTGTATTTTTAAGTGAATGTGTTCTGATAATTTTTGCTTATGCATTTTCATAATTTTAATAATTAATGTAAACTTAGACGTGAACACTGTATGAAATAAGTTTAACCTCGTTTATTTCTAATATACAAGTAGATAAAGTGTAATGCCTATGCTTAATACAGAACTGATAGAAGAGAATGTGGAACTCCAACACTTAACACAGGGCTGATAGAAGGTAAGGTTTATTGCCAACACTTGAGACAACACAGGACAGCAAAAGATAAGATTCAACTCCGATACTTAACTCAGAACTGATAGAAAATAGTATGTAACCCTCAACTGGTATTGCTTTGTAAATGTACGTAAGGATATCTAGCTATATGGGTCTACAGACGTGGACAATTATTAGCAAAATTGAAGATTTTTTTTATATATTTTTACAAAATGTAATTCTTCAATTTAGACTACAGTTGACATTTTTTCGTATTTCCAAATTATTAGCAAAATTGAAGATTTGTATTGTATATTTTTAGAAAATTTAACTCTTCAATTTGGACTACATTTGATATTTTTGCATATTTACAAATTATTAGCAAAACTGAAGGTTTTTATTATATATTTTTACAAAATTCGATTCTTCAATTTGGAATACAGTTGACATTTTGGATATTTCCAAATTATTAGCAAAACTAAAGATTTTTATTTTATAGTTTTACAAAATGTGACTCTTCAATTTAGACTGTAGTTGACATTTTTGCTAATTTACAAATTATTAACAAAATTGAAGATTTTTATTATATATTTTTACAAAATTCAAATCTTCAATTTAAACTACAGTTGACATTTTTGCATATTTCTGTCTATTGTAATGATAGAAATATGCAAAATTGTCAACTGTAGTCTAAATTGAAAAATCAAATTTTGTAAACAGAATTATCATAAAAATCGTCAATTTTGTTAATAATTTGTCCACGTCTGTATATTGACCCATAGATACCAGTTGAAGGCTAATACTAAAACTTAATACAGGACAGATAGGGGGATATGGTGCAATGCCGACACTTGAGACAACAGAAGACAGACAGAAGATACTGTGAAATGCAATGCGAACACATAACGGGGACTGATAGATGATAACGTGCAATGTCAAAATAATGCTGAACTGAATAGGACATGAGGTGCAATGCCAACAATCAACCCAGGACTGATAGAAGATGAGGTACAATGCCAGCTCTTAACGTAAGTAGAAGATAAGATGCAATGCTAACACTTAACATCAATCTGATAGATGAAATGCAATGACAACCCTTGAGACAACAGAATAGAGACAAGAAATAAAGGTACAGTAGCAAAACACTTAACACGGGACTGATAGAAGATAGACGCACTGCCAGTATTTGAGACAGGACTGATGGAAGATAAGGTACAACGCCAACACTAAACCTAGAACTGATGGAAGATAAGGCAGAGTGCCATACTTAACACAGGACTGATGGAAGATAAGATACGAGGCGTGTTCTTAAAGTAAGTTCCATTTTCAATTATAGCTGTCGCATCGCTGCAATCGTTATTTTGCGCATACGTGTTTTCTTCTTCAGTCCTCAGGCAAGCTGTGCATGCAGTTTCAGAGCTTCAGTCCGTGTGTGTGGTTAGTTGTGATCAGTTGAAATAATTAAAGTGATCGAGCACCCCGCCGACTGTGAGATGCGGTCTGTTATCCGTTTTTTGAATGCGAGAAACATCAAACCAGCTGACATTCATCATCAACTTTGTGTGGTGTATGGTGATGATGGCATTAGTGATGGAATGGTCAGGAGATGGGTTAGAAAGTTCAACGAGGGCCGCATCTCTGTGCATGACGAGCAGCATACCGGTCGGCCATCTTTGATCAATGACGATTTGGTGCGTGCTGTCGATGAAAAAATTCATGAGGACAGGAGGTTCACAATTTCTTCGCTTTCCTTGAATTTTCCACAAACGTTGCGGAGTGGTTCGCAGGCGGGTGAATTCTACAATGAGGGGATAGAAAGACTTGTGCCACGACTCGATAAATGCCTCAATAATGGTGGAGATTATGGTGAGAAGTAATTGAAGTGTGGGGAATACAATGCTACAAAAATGGTTTGTAAATATTTTCCCGTTTACTTTCTACACCCTTTAGGAACTTACTTTAAGAACACGCCTCGTACAATGCCAGCACTTAACCTAGAGCTGATAGAAGATGAGATACCTACAATTATTCAAGTGTTTAACACAGGATTGATAGAAGTTAAAGTGAAATGTCAATACTTAATATAGGACTAATAGAAGGTAAGGTGCAATGCCTGCACAGGACTGATATAAGATAAGGTGCAATGCCAACACTTAACACACGACTGAAACTTAGGTGCAATGCCAACATTTAAGGTGACAGAAGACAGGCAAAAGATAACGTGCAATGTCGCACTTAACACAGGACTGATATGAGATAAGGTGCAATGCCAACACTTGAGACAATATAGAACAGACAGAAGCTAAGATGCACATAACAATAATTCTTTGAGAGACTCTTCTCTTTCCCTGCCGAGTGTCGACACCGAATGTTCTGAATTTGTTTTCACAGAAGTTTCTACTTGAACCATACCATAAAACCATAAGGAAATAAAGACTTCAACAACTTTAGCGTTGATTGGAAACCATGGTCCAGGATTCAACATCCATCAGAACATAGATGTTTATTCATTCTAACCGTGGTATTTTATGTTTCTAAAATTCTTACTCTTAACTTAGGTCTTGAAAATATACTTCACTGGAATCTGGAGGTGCCACGTAAAAGCATAAACAATGATTTAAATAAACTCCAGCAGTGACATATATAACATATCACATCTTCCGATAACCCATCTCAATTCTTCTCTGTTGCTCTAGCATAGCGCGCTTTATACCATCCCTCCGAGTTGTTTTTGGTCACCCTCTCTTGCGTTTTCCTTGAGGTATCCATTTCAGTGTGCTTCTTTGTAGTTGTTGCTATTTCATTCGTTTTACGTGGCCATACCAATGTCCTAATGTAGTTCAAAATTCTACTATCTATTATATTCATTTTTGTATGATCGTAATTTTAATCTTATCTCTTGTGGATATACGAGCTGCAGTACGCCAAAAATCCATTTCTGTAAAAAATATTTTAATTTTGTTCATTCCTTTAGTGGTCATAAGTAATACTCTTTATAATGCTGCAATAGATCTTGATTTTTGTCTTCTTGTGAAAATTTTTGTTCCACAAAATCCCGTTTAATACTGATATCGCAAACTTACCTTTGTTATTTCTTCATTAGCAAAGTGTAATGCAGGGACGGGGAACTTGTTTTGTAAACAGAGCAGTCAGCATGAGTATCTACTGTACGTACATCAGCAACAGTAGCGGGAGAATGTAAGCTATCTGGGAGAGGCCGTTCCCCGTCCCTGGTGTAGTGTATATAAATAATTCTGTCATTTGCTATTTGGACCCCCATTTGTGAACATTTCTCTCTCCAAACCTTTCAGTGTTTTCAGAAGATGTATTTTGAATAACAGTGATATAATATACTTCGACTTGGGGTGTACTATAAGCAGTAACATGAGCTGCTGCCAAGAAGTCAAAAGGAGAACAGCAATGGCAAAGGAAGCTTTTAATAGAAAAATCATTTTCTGCGGACCTCTGGAAAAAAAACTAAGGAAGAGACTAGTGAAATGCTTTGTGTGGAGCTAGCATTGTATGGGGTAGAAACATGGACATTACGACGAAGTGAAGGAGAAGCGAATAGAAGCATTTGAAATGTGGATTTGGAGGAGGATGGGGCGTGTGAAATGGACATAGTAAGAAACGAAGCTGTGTTGGAAAGAGAGGATGAAGAAAGAATGATGCTGAAACTGACCAGGAGGAGGAAAAGAATTGGCTGGGTCACTGGTTGAGAAGAAACTGCCTACTGAAGGATGCACTGGAAGGAATAGTGAATAGAAGAAGAGTTCGAGGCAAAAGAAGATTTCAGGTGATAGACTACATTAAGACTATATGGACCATATGCGGAGACAAAGAGGAAGGCAGAAAATAGGAAAGACTGAAGAATGCTGGATTTGTAATGAAAGACCTGCCCTTGAACAGAACACTATGAATGGAAAATGAATGAATGTATTTCGATAAACATGTAATTCATGTCACACATTTGGAATTTATAAGGTACTGCTGGGCATAATATGTACTGATCATAAAAATCTATACTTCTACGTATATCACTCAAATAGGTAATGGGTAAGGAGTGTATCGGAATATCCACCGTCGCGTCGTGCAGAATGGAGAGGGAGAAAGCATACCCTCTAGCACTAGCGTGCGCCGTGGCTGCATCTTTTACTCGTGGGTAAGAGACGCTAGCCCGAGGGTGCATTGTACTGATGACCGCTGTTCTATATCGTGGTGTTACGTCTATCAATTTCTGTAATGTAATGTGGCATAATGCAATATTTATGTGCGTATATACTGTCTTAGAAAAAGTTTTGTCGCACAGATACTGTTCAACTCCCAGAAAGGATGCAGTGCGCGTGATCAGAGGACGAGCGCCTTGGTTCACAAGAGGGCTAGCTGAGGTAATAAAATTATTTTGTTTCGTTGTATGTCTGTTCCTGCGCACTGCCTCCTTTCTGGGACTTGTAAAAGTATCTGTGCGGAAAAAAAAAAAACTTTTTTCTAGTACGCATGCAGTCATGTACTTGCATTATACATAATGTATATGTATTGCAGTGTATGCATTTATTTATCCATCCTATCCGTCTGTCGATTAGTCTGTGTAAATTGACGTCTTTCTGTCGACCTGTCAATCTAGCGAAGTTCTATAATACTCATGGTGGGTTTACCCTGAGTACATTTTTCCCCCCATCTACACTAGACGTTATTAAAAAGATGGTATTAGTGAACGGAATGCTGTAATTTCACTTAAGACGACACAGAACTTAATACATAATTTTGTATAGGTTTAACAATAATAAAATCATTATCTCGGCGATCTTTGCTCTGCATTGTTAGTCATTGTTTGGTTAATGCTTGAGTACATTTGTGCTGCATGTGTGTATGTATAAACATTTTCTACGAGAAAATTTTACCGATTGTGTTTCACTTTTCTCATTATTATTGTAAGTTGTCTCAAATCCAGACCTTGTATCGTACATCCACAATGACCAAGACTCTTAGCAGTTCGTGATTGTCCGTTGGTGGTACTTAACCTAGAACTTAGGAGAGATTGCAGTTGTTTAAATAATAATATGTTCGGTAGTCTATTAACAAGGGCAATGAAAGGATATGCCGAAAATTTTTATCTTGAAACACAAAAAGGAAAACAATTTGCCGCCCAGTCTAAACGATAACTTAGTTTGGAGATTCTGCGAACCGATAAAACGATGAACTTATGATTATCTATGAAACTATACTTTAACCTACAGTATGTATAGTGAATATATTTTATCTATAATAGTCGTAGGCTTATGCTTATAAATCATTGAGGAGAAGGGCATTTAGAAATACGTACAGTAGTCTAGTATTTTAGACTTTAACTATTTTTAAATGTCTTTTATACTTAACTACTATTTCAGTATTTGCCAGCAGAGATATTAGAAAGAAGTGCAAAATTCTCAGTCAAGACAACTGATCTCGGATAACAAAGCCCCTCCCCCCTTTCATGGTACTGCATTTATCGGGAATAGACCTTCTGACCGCAACTTCTGAAACCTATTTTTAAATGGAATTGACAGTGACTTCAAGTCGGTATCTCAAAGTTTCTGATTTCTGGAAATATTTAGTGTACCAACACCTAACCCCCCCCTTTCTATGTAAAGTTCTGTAAGGATACGCTTCAATATTTGTGAACGTATAGAAGTAGCTTGTTTTTTTACTTGAGGGTCTCAAGGCCCGGCTTGGTGACTGACCTTGTAGATTGTCAAGGACAGAGTTAGGACGTCAACAACTCATTTTCCGTACACCACAAACACATTACAATAACGGAGCCACACAATCCATCATCTCAAAACAAAAAACAAATTATTACAAATTACACGATTGTTGATAGCATTTTGTAGTTGAAATTACTGTATTAGATTTTTTTGGTAGAAGTCTGCGCTGAGACTTAGCTGTACAAGCTCTGTCAATTACGCACAACTACATTGTACATTATGGTACCGGCATTCCTTTGACAAGAGTTAATTTATTAAAATAATGTTTCAGAAAATGTATTTCATTCAAATGTTACACTATATGCGATTGTGTATAATCACTATTTGTGAATGTATCAGTTTTAAGATTAAGTTTATGTACTTTTGAACTATTAATAAAAAATAATACATTATATGCGAAAGACCAACTTGTCGTTCAAGGCAATAAAGGGCGACTTAAATTACAATTACCCATACCGTATCTATATTTAAGGAAGATAAACTTCAAGTTTCAGTTCCAAAAACAAAAGCAATGAATTTTCGAGAAAAAGTTAGTGTGCAAACAAATATAATATAATATAAAGGTAATTTCCCTCTGCAGTAAATATCACATTGCACGTGCGAACATACTCCATGCATACTAACCTTGAGGGACAATGCACACAGATCTGCCGTCTAGTTATGAGCAAAATAAGGAAGCAGAAAACAAATGAAGAGTCCACTGCAAGAATGATGGATGTCACTTTCTTGTCGAAAATGAACCAAGACTGTCAATGCATAGCTTAAGACATATAGAATGTACATACAGATTATATGGCATTAACATGATAGTCATTGTCCAGTAACGATCGGAAAATCACAGTTAAGCTTTGAGCGCTAAGCATTTCAAACTTTCAATTGCTTCTCCTGCAAAATGTATTCCAAATGACATTCATCATTCTTGCAGTGGACTCTTCAAATTAGATGAATTTATGTATACGATTGCATTACCAGAGCAATGAAGGGAAAGAAAGAAATGACGCAAATGAAATTTTATCACATCATGACATTTACCATAGTTTCTGTGTGGCAGTAAATGAAAGATACTTTGAAGAGAAATATGAAATCAGTCTTTTGAAATGAGATTTTTGATAGATGAGTTAAAGGACGCAATAGACAAGAGAGAATAGTTGGCTGAGAAGAAACTGCCTGCTGAAGGATGCACTGGACGGAATGGTGAACGAGAGAAGAGTTCGGGACAGAATAAGATATCGGATGATAGACGACGTTAAGATATAGGCATATGAATCATATGCGGAGACTAAGAGAAAGGCAGAAAATAAAAACGATTAGAAAATGCTGGATTTGCAGTGAAAGGCCTGCCCTTGGGCAGAAAACTATGAATATAATATAATATAATCAGGAAAGGAACTGGCCACTCTATTCATTATCTCCTGGCCTAGTTGCCTCATAAGTGATGTCTTCTTAGTATCACTTGTGAGGTTCAGACCTGTCTTCGGACAGTTGACTAAACATCATCATCCAAATAAGTATAAGGCCCGAGGCCTGTTACGATCTCATTGAGTCATTCTCGGTCCACCTTATTTTTGGACGGCCCAAAGATCTCTTCCCCTGGGGACGGTATTGAAGCATAGCTTTTGGAAGTCTATTCCGATTCATTCGTTGGACATTGTTTTTCCACTGTAGCTCGTACTTGTTTATAAACTGTGAGACAGGTTGTAATTGGAGTTCTTGCATGATATCCTCATATTTCTTTTGCGGTCACTTGACTAAACAACATATCATACGTAATAAAATATAATTTTATTTACATTTTAAACTCAGCATGGGGGAAATTTTTCCCCTATTCCTTCAAATGATGCCTCTGAATTTGAATCGGAACAATGTTCTACAATTCTTCCAAAAATAGGGAAAAATAGGCTAGAATTCGCAGCATTTTATGGCAAGCCGTCGGGGACACGCGAGGTTAGGGAACATTTCATGCACTTAATGGAAAATCAAAACGATTCCAAAAATTACTTTGCTAAAGTAACCTCCGACTGGGGATGGCTATTTCGGCAGACTTTACTGCAGAACACAAACACTGAACGACAAATTTTGTAATTGAAATCAAAGCTTATTGCACATGTAAATACGTCATTAGGCATAAATAATTCTATTCATAGCTTTTTTCATGAACAAAGGAGAGAAAATAGTTTCTGTAAAATTGTCAAGAAATTTCTGCATTCTATAGCTTACACAGGCTACAATTACCTTGCTTATCAACTGACCAGGAAGTCCTGCAACTTGCAAGTTCTCTCTCTCTCTCTCTCTCTCTCTCTCTCTCTCTCTCTCTCACGATGGGACAGCAGGGATGTGTGGTCTACACGTGACCTAATTATCATAATGAAGGGCATTTCTCGCAAGATGAGATTCGAAGCCATGTACCTATTTCATGATTGCATAGAAGATTACGCTTTTTGTACGCCATCCTACTCCATTATCTCTTGGCCTAGTGGCCTCATAAGTGGTGCCTTGTTGGTATAACTTGTGATTAAACAACCACCATATCGAAAACAAAATGTTTTCCTAGTCTCTGTACAGTGATCTCTGAGAGGATTCAATCCGGCATCGGAATTGGAATCCGATGTGGCTTAGTGAATAGAGCGTCAGCACGTAGAGCTGAAAACCCGGGTTCGAATCCCGGTGCCGGAGAGAATTCTTCTCCGCTCCACCGATCCTTCATCATATGATAACGCAGAATTCCTGCACGGAAATATCATATGTACTTCGGTACATCGCAATAATATGTACTATATTTTGTTCATAATCAATAACTACCGTTAAATTAATAGGAGAATGATGTAAATTAAATACGATATGATTACGAAAAATAATGAAATAATACAGAAATGACACCAGTGGCAATGTCTCAAATTGTGCTTTCTATTTTTTCTAGTCATATAAAATAAAGTGACAAACGAAGATGTATCGGTCATACTTTTCTAAAAATATTTACATGACATAAATCATCTGCAGAATTATGGGCAGAGGCGACATAAATTTAGTCTTATCTAGACGATATTGCTCAAGTCAGTGACTCAGAAAGCTATGTTGGGCAACTATTTGAATTGTTTTATCAACAGTAATCTCATTAGAAGTTTTGATTTATCTAGAGAAAATCAGAACTCGAGTAGGATTTAATTGACTACTGTATTACATGATTAGAAGAAAGTATATAAATATTAGAAGAAATAAAGTATTCTAATACAATAAAATATTAATTGACTTACTGAAATTCTATTTCACTAGAGTTAGCTTCACCAAAACGTTTGAACGGAGCCGCCATTTTCAGTTGACTGTCTATGCTATAAATAAATGACGATCGCAAAGCATGTTTTATAGTACCGTAAAGAACTTGCAGTTTGAAATGTTGGCAAACAAAGAAACAAATGCTAGGGTAGTAATAAAAACAAACAAATACTACGGAAGCGATAAAATTGTGCGATAAGCAGCCATGATTGGTTGAAAAACGTCCTTTCGTATCGTTTCATTGGTCAAAAGTAGTATGACGTAGTAGAAGTGTAATAGTTATTAAATAAATATGGAATAATTATTAATTCAACCAAAACAAAGTTTTATAGGTGAGCGGAGTGCTAGTTCGTTATAAATTAGAACTACGCAAAAAAAATCGCGGAAAAAGCTATGAATTCCAACCGTTTACGTGTTGAAACTACGAGCTAATGATCAAATTTATTTATTAGAGGGTGAAGCAAGAAACAGTAAATTAGTCCACCTGACAATGAGTATCACAACTTATTTAACATCTATACATGATGATTCTGACAGTGCAAATATGAAACAGGAAGTAGAGGCTGTCCTGCTGAGAATTTTGAGATAGGGAATCCAGTGTCTGTGAAGCCACTGAAGGAGATACGGGCTTGACTCTATGTGTGTGGAGCCTGAAGGGTGAGAAACCTAGGTTCATACGTAGTCGCCTGCGATACGATTCAGCGCACTCCAGGGATCTTCAAAAGAGTGCGGCAAAATCTCGTATGTCGTTGTAACGCTTTTATCGAGGTTAGTGACAGACAATATGAGACACTTTTGTGAAATAGAATACTGTGGTATACACTGTCTACTTAATTTTGAAAAAAAAAAATAATAAATAAACAATAATAATAATGAAAATAATGGATTTTGCAAAAGTAAAACTTGTAATGACCCAGTATTTGCTTTAAAACAGATTATAGAAAAAAGAAAAGAATTTAATTTGCCCACCTATCTTTTATTTATGGACTGTAAAAATTTATCGGTATACACTTTGGAATATTTTTAAACATTAGAGTATTAAATGTTTTAATCAATGCAGTTAAGTTTTATATAATGACAGAAGTAGTAATTAAACTAAACAACAATAAGTTCTCAGACAGAATTAGAACAATTACTGTTCAATTATAGTAATAGAAGAATGAAAGGAATAAGCAATCCAGGGATTAAATTATCGCGAAATGTTACAGTATCCACTCTACTATTCGCTGATGAAGAAGTCCTATTAAATAGAAACGAAGATGAATTATTACAGAAAGCAGCCCTCCTATAAATATGACCTCGTAATATCAGTAGAAAAAAAAAACAAAAAAAAATGGCAATGAAAGAAAAAGAAATGATACGGTCTAAAATAGTTATTGATAGGAATATGATTGAACAAGTCAATGATTTCAAGTACCTATTTAGGATATATAATATCAGATATGAAAGAAAAAGACACGACAATAAAATTAATAACTTCAATAAAATAAACGGAACAATTAGAAGATATTTTGCAAAATTAATGTCTAGGGCTGTACTATTATGATTGTATAAAATAAGATCAAAACTCAATTTAGTTTTTGGCTCTGAAACCTGGGTAAAAGACGATTAGAAGCTCAACAAATGAAATTCTTAAGATCGTTAACAGAATTTTGTGGAATAGATCGTGTTTTTAGTAGGTTATTTTACGACACCTATCAACATTTTAGGTTATTTAGCGTCTGAATGAGATGAAGGTGATAATGTCGGTGAAATGAGTCCGGGATCCAGCACTGAAAGTTACCCAGTATTTGCTCATATTGGGTTGAGGGAAAACCCCGGAAAAACCCTCATCCAAGTAACTTGCCTCGACCGGGAATCGAACCTGGGACACCTGGTTTCGCGATTAGACGCGCTAACCGTAAACCGTGTTAAACATGATCAATATGCGATAGAAGAAGAAACTATGAAATGAGGAACATGCACTATGCAATATGCAACCAACGAATAAAATTAATATTTTAAGAAAATAAAGAAATGGAGCAATCATGCTTGAAAGAAGATCGCGAACTAGAAGATTGCTAAGACTAGTGAGAACCGGTACTTCTTTTGGAAGAGAGGACTGGCACACCCAAAAATGAATGAGAAGATTCTCCTTCTGAACAGAACAGACCAGTAGTGCAGGAAGACGAAAAAGGAATAATTACAGTATATCTCTAATCTATAACAATTTCAAATAAAAAATTGCAGGACCTAAGGAAACCTACATTATTTGTACCTAATCCAGCACTCGAGGAGACAGAAGGGCTTGACATTTGTGTCGCAGGTTAATTTATTAGCAGTAGCCTATTGCATGCCGATTTGTAGAAAAATTTAAAATGTAACTTTCAGCAGCAATATGCTTATGGTTAATTATTGTGTGGCATTTGGGCTAGAGACAGAAAGCTATCTTCATAGCGTGTGTTGTTGTAGGGATGTGTCCTGCAATGTTTGAACATAAGACACAAGTTTCGTCTTACATCATATGAAAAACTAATCGCTAGACCTGTGCTAAAATCCTTAAGCGGTTCAAACATGAAGGATGGAAGTGGAGAACAGCGAGTATTTTTAAATCAAGGTAGGACAAACTCCACAGGCCTTTTTCTGCAGAGCGAATATCGGCTAATATCAAACTTCGCCAAACTCGACAAACTTGAACCGAACATAGAGCTTGTAATGCACGACGTTAGTAGGGACTACAACTCGCAGGGAATTCCGAAAATTAGTATTTTGAAAATTTGCTCTAAGAAACGGATCTGTAAAACTGTGATCCTGGATAATTTGACAAATCTTCACATAGTAAATTTTATTGCACTTTAAAGAAAGGTGTTTGTAAATTAATGAGAATGGCAGAATCATGCAGAGTACACTCCAACTGTTAATATTTTGTAATTTTACAACAGAAACGACCTGTAGAATGCAACCATGTTTGATTTCACAATTCTTCACTTCACATAGTAGACAATTATTTTCATTCCTGGTTTCACAGTGAAATGCGTGTATTTTAATGTAATAAAGCACTTACAGTATTTCGATAGTTTATATCTTGAATCGTCACGTCCGAGAAGGATTTGTAAGAATGCGATCGTGGATGATATGACAAATCTTCACTTCACTTAGTAGACATTTATTTTAATTGATTTTTCTTTACAAATAAAATGTGTCTTCTAATGACATGAACACATAGAGTATTCCGACAGTTGAGATTTTGCAACTAACATCAGAAAAGGATATCTGTAGATGGAGGGGTGGGTGGGTGGGTAGATAGGCGGATGGGTGTGTAGATAGAGAGGGAGATAGGGAGATAGAGAGGGAGAAAGCTAGGAGGTTTATTCGTTCAATAATATTCTTGAAGTTGCTTTACAGCAAGAATAAATAACTTGTCCAATTCTTATGCGATGGTGGATGATTTGAAAAATCTTCACTTAGTATATTAGGCAGTTAGTCTTTTAATGACGTAAGCACGTAATGTATTCCAACAGCTGGTATTTTGTAACTTTATAACAGAAAGTGCTAGTTTCGGCCCAAGACTTTATAATAAAATTACAAACCACTTTCCAAATATGAAATATTTTGAAGTTGAACCTTTTAAAAAATAAATTTATAAAATTATTAATGATATATAATATTAACAAATGTATGTATTTTTTACTTTTTTATTCCTGTCGAATATATTCATGTTTTTATTGAATATCACTGGCTTCTGTCTGATTGTCAATTTATATTAAATGTGTGTTTTTTTCTCTCTCTTTTTCTCTTTCTTCTTCTTCTTCTTCTTTTTTTCTCATGTGTTATTTATCGGTTTGCATTAAGTTAGTTACTTTATTTAGTAAACTGTCTTTATAAAATTTATGTTATATTTTTGGCTAAAACCACACCGTTCACGAGCCTAGCTCTTATAGTAGTGGCTAGAAACAGTTTTGTTTTATAATTTTAATTTGTACTCACTAGCTAAATAAATAGATAAATATATTAATTTATTTATTTATTTATTTTATTTTATTTATTTATTTACAGTATTTAAATATACAGAATACGCAATATAAATACAACAATAGAAATAGAAATAAAATAATACAATCAATCATTATAAAAAAGGAAGACACAGTAATACAAAGAAGAAATAAAAATATGTAAGAATGCGATCATGGAATGCTTCACATATCTTCATTCCAGAGAGGAAACAACTACTATATTTATATTTTCAAAATAAAATGTATGTTATTCAGTGATTTAATCATTTAGAGTACTCCATTAGTTGATATTTTGTAACTTTACTTCGGAGAAGTATTTATATATAGGTCTATATCCGATCATGGATGTTTGGCAAATCTTTACTTAACACAGAAGGTAGTAATTTTCATTCTTATTTAAATTTGTACAATTAAATATATTTGATTGGATAACTTAACCACATAGTGTAGTCCGACAGTTTGTATTGTGCGACTTTACGCAATTTATAGTAATTTGATCATGAATAACATGACACACCTTTACTTTATGATGTTGGCGAGATAGTTGTTTTTGTTAAATCGCGTAGTGAATGTAATGAGAAAATATGTCATTTGATGACGAGCATTTTTCAGCTCCACCTTGTTCACACTTAGCTCAAACAGCTGGCTGTTTCTCACGAATAGGGTGGGGGATCGTTGCGTATCAGCATCTATGAAATTTTTGATAGACAAAGCGGTCGTGGATGGATTTTCTCCAAATAAATAACTTTCTTTGGCCTTCCTTTTCTTAATTTCTCTATTAGTATTCTCAATAATATTCAACACTTTTTGCCGGTTGAGTGGAAGAGAAAGCCTTACGGCCTTAACTCTGCCAGCTAAAATAAATTATTATCATTACTATTATTATTATTGTTATTATTATTATTATTATTATTATTATCGTCAAATAATTACCTTATTCAAATCAAACCTAGCATTGCAAAAATATAGCCATAAGCTACATTCAGAAGGAATGTTTTGAACCGGCAACTTTGGCATTTACGCAGCGCTTTGGCGTTTGTGTATTCCGCGGCTAGCTCATTTACATTTCTAGTTGGTTTAATTTGTTACTTAATGAAATACAGATTATCTAGCTTTCAGCATCCTTATGCTGAAGTCATGCGTGTGCAGCCTCGTGAATGATTACTATATGAATAGTCACTAGATAAACGTTTTAATGAGTAGCATTACCAATTATGGACTAACTCTGGTTTCATCTACTTTAGATAATACATGAAACTCAATGGAGCCTCACGACTTAATGTTGGGGTGGGGATCCAGCAATTTATCCGCAGGGTTTACTGTACTCTTTTATCCTCTATTCTTACTCCGCTCTATTCCTCCTTTACTCTTGTACCCTAAAATAACCTACTGTACTCTTCAACTCTAATTTTCACTTCACCACTCTCTTTCTACTCAACACTACTCTTCTCTACTATAAGTTACACTAATCTTATTCCACTCTATACTACCCTACTGTATTCTACTCTTATTCTATATTATTGTAGCCAATCTCTTTTCTTTCCTCTTGTGTTACCTTGGTCTTACAAGCAAACATACTGATGGGGGCAGATAAAAAAGTTAATTTTTTTCTTCCACCATGTTAATAATGTCAAAAGAAGTGCTTATACAAATTTTGTCTACTCGACCGCAATTACGAGGCTGTCCATAAAGTGATTTTCTCAACATATCCCCCACTGGAATTGAGACATTTGTCATAACATGGGGTCAAGTTTTGTATCCTTGTGTCGTAGAAGTGTGCCGCCTGGGATCGGAACCAGCGTTTGACAGCCGTCTGCACCTCTTTGTCGATCCCATGATATGACAAATGTCTCAATTCCGGTGGGAAATATGTTGAAAAATAGCTCAACAATTGATGTGTCTGTTCCAATAAATTTTTCCGATGAAATTGTGTTTTCTTTCTGATAACGGCCCCTAGCGAACTTATTTTTTACTTCCCTCGTAATTGCGGTCGAGTAGCCAAAATTTGTATAAACACTTCTTTTGAAATTATTAAAATGGTGAAAGAAACAAATTTAACTTTTCTATCTGCCCCCATCAGAATGTGTGCTTGTTAGTCTGTTCCACTTGTATCTTGTCCTACCATATTCTGACCAGTGTTAGCCTACATCGTTAGATCTCGTACTATGTTTCCTTCTATGCCATTCTGTTCCGTTTGTTAAATTTACCCCTATTAACTCATGGGGGCCCACAGGTTAGAGGGAGGTTGAAGCTCCCACCCTTCAATAGAATCGGTATTGGTAACAGTCCTATGTGCTCCATTTTTGCATGTATTATGTTGTATCTTGTCTTAACGTGTCTTATCGTATCTTATCCAATTCAAACTCGTATTGTTGTGTTCGAACTTAAATTATTCTGTCCTTTATCAGCCTGTTTTAAAATATCCTATCCTATCCTATCCTATCGCATCGTAGCCTGTCCTGTCTTCTATCTCAGTCACAGCCATAGTGTCCTACCGTGTGCTATTCTATCCTCATGAATTTCGTCGTATCTGTTCTAACATAAACTGCTATCCTATAAAACAAATACATTATTATTTACTGTAAGCAGTTCTTGTAATATTGATCCACAGTCCTCTGTCAAGCCACTTGATATCAATTTAGGTAGGCTAGTAACTTCTCTTGGGCATCACATATTGATCCGTATCCAGAGTTATTCATTTACGAATCTTATACCCAAATTGCTACTGGAGTTAAATGACAGCTGTGAGCAGTATGGAATGAAAATAAATACAAATAAGACGAAGACCATGGTCATAGGAAGAAAAATAAAGAAGGTGAACTTGCGAATTCTAAATGAAGCTGTAGAGCAAATGGACAGCTTCAAATACTTGGAATGTACTATAAGCAGTAACCTGAGCTGCTGCCAGGAAGTCAAAAGGAGGATAGCAATGGCGAAGGAAGCTTTTAATAGAACAAGAAGCATCTTCCCCGGACCTCTGGAAAGAGACTAGTGAAGTTCTTTATGTAGAGTGTGGCATTGTATGGGACAGAAACTTGGACATTACGACGAAGTGAAGAGAAACGAACAGAAGCTTTTGAAATGTGGATATGGAGAAGAATGGAACGTGTGAAATGGACAGACAGAATAAGAAATGAAGCTGTGTTGGAAAGAGTGAGTGAAGAAAGAAAGAACTGATCAGAAAGAGAAAAAGGAATTGGTTGGGTCACTGGCTGAGAAGAAACTGCCTACTGAAGGATGCGCTGGAAGGAATAGTGAACGGGAAAAGAGTTCGGGGCAGAAGAAGATATCAGATGATAGACGATTTTAAGATAGTAAAGTAAGGTAAATCCATGGCGCTACAGTCCATGAAGGGTCAAGACCGACCGGCCGGTTGCTAGCCTCACGTCCACATGTCGAAGCAGAAATGGATGATCATCCAACCAGTATGGAGGTATCGTGTGGTTAGCACGATGATCCTCCCAGCCGTTATAGATGGTTACATTAAGATATACGAATCATATGAGGCGACAGAGAGGAAGACAGAAAATAGGAAAGGTTGGAGAAAGCTGAGTTTGCAGTGAAAGACCTGCCCTTGGGAAAAACACTGAATGGATGAATGAATGAATACCCAAATTGTACCTAAAAGCTGCATATTATTCGTTATTTAATAATATTTTACTCTATGGTATTTGCCTTTGGAGCAATGGTACTTGGCTTACAAGGAAAGGTTTTGCGTATATTAACTGGCTCAATTTATGATGCTCGTTGCAGACCTTTATTTATTGAAGAAGGTATCTTAACAGTTATCAATATGTATATTTTTAGTTATTTGACATACGTTAAGAATAATCTTAGCGATTTCACTGATATTAACAGTTATCACACAAGGCATATTCTTCTAATCTCTTAACGACATGTATGGTTGACAAAACTAAGAATTGGTTACATACTATTGGCATTACTATGTTCAACAGATTACATGTCTTTCTTCCAATAGATTCAAATGTGTTTTATATAATTGCCTTAGAAAACTTATTTTTGCAATATCAATGTGTTTCTTCAAATATCTTTTCTGAATGTTGTATTTTAATGTGTTGTATGTAGCTATTGCTTGTTGTATTATATTTATTATGTATATATGTACTGTATAATGTGTAAGGCCTTTGTCTATAGCATTTTTTCAAATGATCATGACAGTCTTATTTCTCTAATCTACGTCCCCCCTCGCTGCTCAGATATATTGGCTATTTCATAAAATAAGTGTGTAATGGTTGAAATGACTAGTAATTACCCATGTGGTGGTGGTGGTACGTCGGCATTCATGGAGCACTTATGTTGTAATGGCAAAGAAGGAGAAAGTACATGCAGAAAAATGTATCTGTATTAACAATATTCTTCACAAATATGTTCATATAGAGCGGGAATCGAAATATCTGTACAATACACATAAACAGAGATTCCTCTGAAATAAATTAGAGCAGTTTCCTTCAAAATATTTTCTACTTAAAAATTAAAAACCACGCTATCATTTTATCAAAGAAGACTAACTCCTGAAGTTAAAAGCAGGAATAAATAACACTATAAAACAAATAATTAAATTATGTATACAAAGAGAATTCTGTTCGTTCAAATTCTTAAATACTTACAAAATAGCTTTTAAAGAACCCGGAGGTTCATTGCCGCCCTCACATAAGCCCGCCATCGGTCCCTATCGTTTGCAAGATTAATCCAGTCTCTATCATCATTTATCCTACCTCCCTCAAATCATTTTAATATTATCCTCCCATCTACGTCTCGGCCTCCCCAAAGGTCTTTTTCCCTCCGGTCTCCCAACTAACACTCTATATGCATTTCTGGATTCGCCCATACGTGCTACATGCCCTGCCCATCTCAAACGTCTGGATTTTATGTTCCTAATTATGTCAGGTGAAGAAAACAATGCGTGCAGTTCTGCGTTGTGTAGCTTTCTCAAATTCTTAAACATGATTCCTAATAAGTAAGGAAATATATTTTTTTGCACGATCGTGTTTTTCTATTGTATTTACAGCTATTGTTGTGAGGCCTTGAAAGTTAAAAGTTCCACACAGAAACTTGTTGCTAGGGAAACCATGCTTCATAACATAAAACTATACTGAAATACACCCAACCAATACAGTGCACTTATTGTTGTTTAATAGAGTATAATTTTGCGAAGGCTTTGGAATAATATTGCTCTAAATTTTCAGTGCAGACTGTATAGTACGTATTTGCAATTTTAAAAATATGATCGTGCAAAAAATGTTGTACAATACACGTCTGTGAAGTGCATTACAAAATCTCGGAAATTAAAAAACTGGTAGAGCGAGTTTTTCAAACTTTTCCTCAGTTTTGTAAAAAGCATTTCTGAACCTTGTATCGTAATATACAATTAAACGAAAATATACAGCATCTAGTTCTTTTAGATCGCAACATTGTAATCCATTTCATGATAATGTACTGTCGTGGATTGGCCCCTTCGGTCCACTTCACTCTCATTGTTCTTAAAATTGTGAACTAAAATTGAGGCATGCGGACATCAAGTGGCCTTCCTGAGAACCATTCAGGCCACACCCAACTCCTGTCATAGGAGATAAAACTTCATTTCGTCCACACCTGTGGAGTAACGGCTATCGCGTCTGGCCGCGAAACCAGGTGGCCCGGGTTCGATTCCCGGTCGGGACAAGTTACCTGGTTGAGGTATTTTCCGGGGTTTTTCCTCAATGCAATATGAGCAAATGCTGGGTAACTTTCGGTGCTGGACCCCGAACTCATTTCACGGCATTATCACCTTCATTTCATTCTGACGCTAAATAGCGTGAGATGTTGATAAAGCGTCGTAAAATAACCTAATAAAATTTAAAAATTAAAAACTCCATTTCTGTATCGCGAATTAAACCGAAATTCACTGTATTTTTAGTTAAAAACTCTGTCAGTCGAACAATAGCTAAAAACATTAGATATACAATACAGTGACTATCACTGGTCACAATAAAAGAAAAAAAAAACATTGCAAATATGAAAAGTAGCGATAACAAGGAATTAGAACAGCTCTGCTACTCTGAGGAGGACACTAGAATTCGGTCTGAAAGTTATCCTCCAAAGACAGACAAATATATATTCTACTCCAATTTTAATAGCAAATTAGTTAAAATATTTCAATATAATTTTGAAACGTCAATTTCCGTTTTATTCCTTAAAATCTCTTCGTAATTGTTATTTTTTTATTCTCTATTCAGGATTTTATTATAAACATTCCTGCATTACGAAATTTCTTAGCTATGTGGACAGCATGACGCACAGTACTACTTTACACTTCTGGCTACAAACGGAGATCCTTATTACTAATGTGCCATACAGGCAGACATAATTGTTCATCTTACCATATTATCAGAATGATGCGGCATCCGGAAATTGAAATGGTCCTGCCCCATGGAAGTTGTTTTCAAACACGATCATACTTAATCCGCTGCTTTTCCTGTTGAATAAAAGTAACAATACTTTTGTGGAAAAAAATCTTTATTAATTGCGTTGATACTACGTATGAATTGCTACAAGAGAAAACATAATTATTACATTTCCATTAGCATTGTCACTCTCAATAAGTTTTTATGTCAATTAGTTCAGTACTGTCTAATTATAAAACATTAAATACTTAAAGGTAATGAACGACATTGAGACATATCGCTATATTTTAAAGACAAATTACAAAACCACTACATTTTCTATGTTTTGTTTCTCATTTGCATTTAATGAATTAATTATTCGGCAAATAATAACAAAGAACCAGTTTAATCCTTAAATTGGCAAAACTTCATTTCTCACACTAGTTTATTAAACCGTGTCGGACTGTAAAGAAAACAACTATCGCAATGTCTATATTTTATATGTTGTACAATATTGTAGTATTGTATAATTTTCGTTATTTAATTTCCCTACCAATTTTTTTTATTGTTCTATTAAAATTATAGCATATTAACCTGTTGTATCCTGTAGGATTCTTTGTGAATTTAAGGGTTAATGACAGAAAGGGAAACGGAAGCATCCCGAGAAAACTCGTGCTCAACACAGTTTTTGTCCACCACTGATTTATTTTACACTCGCCGGAATTTTAACTTGTGACTCCGGAGTTTAAAATCAGCGTTGAAATCTCTTGATTAAGAGACATACTGTATGTGCTATATTTTATCGATACCTATCTTCTTTTTTTTCAGCATTAATGATAACACAGCCCGGATATTCTGTGCAGTGCAGTTACTTAACAGCCTGGTAAATAATTCGTATCATATAGAATACACAATTTTCCTCAATAATTACCAAATAAGGAAAATGAAATTTTTTGGGACCTACTTTTTTACTTTTCCTACAAACTACTTAACACTTCATTTATCAGCAGGGCGGAATAAAGTTGAGTGTACCTTTGTTCTCTGCACAGTTTATTTAAATTAAGATACATATTTTATTTTAACGCAAACGTATTTAGGATTTGTTTAACATCTTGTATAATAATTCAGTTTTCTAAAAAAATTTTATTAGTGATATATTTAATACAACTATTAAATTTATTTTTTAAATTGAAGGATGCAAACATTTTAACAATAACAATGTTAATAAAATAACAGTTTCTGTTATCCTTAGAAATATCAAAATCATATTTGAAAACAATAGAATTTTATATGAGATTAATTCCGAACAATCAAAATGGATGCAAAAACAAGAAAAGTTAGAAAGATACTAAATTTATATCAGACGCATGCATAAGTTTAGTTCATTGTACTTATGTGCGCTGAAAATAATATGACGCAATGAATTAATTAACTCGTGATTCTGTTGTTCCGTATGTCCAGAGTAATTATTATAATCTTATTTGTTAATAGCCAATTAATTGTTGCACAGAGCATGTCGAGAAATAATTTCAGAGATTGTTATTTGATGAATCTGCAAATATTTTTGATTAGCGAGACAAGTGAATAATGACAATATGTAGTAATGAATCACCTGATCGACATCAACAAGATGGGATACAATAACGTATGAATCGAACTATACATGTATAATTAAAATTGTTTGCGGAATACATATCCAATTATTCGTATAACTGCAATTCTAATATTTTCACAATATTTTGTTATTGTAACTATTATACATTTTTTAAGTCCCCAATATCGGAAGTAGTTTCTATCTGTCAGTTCCTTCCTATGTTTCTCGGTGCATAGTAATTTCTCCGAAACTGTTGGACTAATTTTGTTCATATCTATGAGTGAAATTATCCAGCACTGAGGAACATGAAATGCAACAATTTTTACTAAAAGTAATGGTTCTTTATTTTTAAATATAGAATAGTACAGCGATTGCATAGTACAGCGAATTTCTAAAAATTGCTTCAAATAGTGTCAAAAGCAGACAATGAGTTTCCATAAAATCATTGACTTAGAGAAATCGTTCAGAATTATGTTGTCAATTGAAAACTTCGGACAAAAGTGTAGAAATGTCTGTGATCTGTATTACTTAAAAAGGTAACGATATTTTTCTCATTACTTATTGCATCTAATTACTATGAAATTGTTTTAAGAAAAGTGTATTGCTTTTAAAATAATGACATTAAAACCGGTATCTCCAATGTCACAAATTAGAAATACAGAAAATATTGGTACTTAAATTTTGAATGGAATTTTGAGTCCTAATCATAGTCTGAATTTTGTTTAAAACGTTAAATTTTTTCCGAGGTTTTCCTCAACTGTAAGGTGAATGCCAGGTAATCTGTGGCGAATTCTTGGCCTCATCTCGCCAAATACCATCTCGCTATCACCAATCCCATCGACGTTAAATAACCTATTAGTTGATACAGCGTCGTTAAATAACCAACCAAAAAATAAATAAAAAAATGGTCATTAAATTTATGTGTTAAAAATTGATATATACATACTGGAGCTTGATATTTAAACAGCTAAATACCACAGTATACGTCATGCTGTAGTCTATTTCCATATTGACTTCGACGTGGTGTCTGGGGGTTAGGTAAACGAGACGAGACTTCTTGACAGAACAGAGAATGCGAGCGCCGCGCCGCACTCCACTTGGAGGGCGTTCAGTCTTTGTAACTTACCGTCTCGCGGGGTCCCATATTCGAAGCCGCCCCCAGAAAATGACTGAAGGGTGCAGACTGTTCTCACTCTGGGGTGGCGAGCCCGTGGCCGGCAGGTCAGCGTCCAATGAGCGAAGAGCGGTCCGGCCTATGATTGGCGAGCCGCGGGTTGCCGGACCGGTTCCGACAGGACGGGTCACGCGGAATAGGAAGTCGCAAGGTGCAACCGGAAATATTCAGCGATGTCATTAGAAAGACGCGACGGCTGTCATATTCAGTACCAAGGTAAATTCAGGATTTCCATGTATTCATTGTCTAGACGGTATAAAAAAAAATATATATGCGCAGCTTTCATATCGCTTGAAACTCACGTTCGGGGTTCGAATCTCAACTAGAAATGAATGTTCCTGACTTTCAGTCTTACTAATAATAGTTTTTATACGAGACTTATGCAGAATTGACATAGAAATCTTTACTAATAAACCATGCATAAGCAATGGATGTATAAACAGGCTGTAACTATACAATCGGAATTGCTTTTCAGTAGTTATATACACGAAACCCCTTGTTTAAGCGTTGTATATAGAGAGAAAATGGCCGCCCCTCTAACAGCTGTTCGTATCGACTGTAATTTTATGATGATGGTTGCCTTGTAACCACAGAAGAAGAAACCGAAAAGCACAGAATAATTAGAATATTATTTGCTGTAGCTGTACTCTTTGACCAAAATATAGTGTGGAAATCGATCAGAGCCAGTTGTACTATCGATACTTAACACGCCACACTAGAGCGCTCTACCGTATGCAATAGAGAACATCAGATATTCTATTACCTTTCGTGACGAAGTAATGACGAAACTATAACGTAGTCGTGTAATAGTTACTGTATACTGTTATACACGACGTATGTAGTGATTATCAATAAGGAATTTACACACGACGTATAAACGAGCTACTCATTGTATAAGTAAAAGACATTTAAATGTCTGTATATAGAGTTTTTATTAGTAAGACCGTTTGTGTTTTGGCAGTCTTCAATGTATATTACTATACAACCTTGGGCATAAAGTGGAAGAGAAAACGGAAAGGAGATGCCACCGCCCATGTTCTTTCCGCTTACACCGCTTTAGAAACAAACACACAGCCAGGCAGTGTGCATTAGTGGTGAACTTAAGGCCACCAGCGAGAGCCGAAAGCTATGATGCCTGCCATATACAATCCAATCACTCAGTAATGCTTGCCTACCTGTGTACTCGTATCGGTCCAGAATATAACACTGTTTCAGTCGGGGAAAGTGAAGTGGGGAGTTAAGGGGCGGTCTGCATGACTCAATCGAGTTAATAACGCCCAGGCCTGATCTATTATAAGTCTACTATCTGAACTCCTCTACCTATACTGAGGATCATGTAAGAGTAATTCCAAAGGGCCATATTCATAGACATTCTTAGCGTGGGCTTCCGGTGGATGATCAGCGATCGTATTCATAAACCAGTGTTAGCGATATGATATGATATGAATCCTGTACAACTTATCATTCGATAGCCGGGGATAGTTCAGCACGCTCGTAGCGCGGGCTAGCGAAATGTCTATGCATAGCACCCTAAAAGACTAATTTTCCCTCTCTTCAGTGTTGCCAACTAATGCTAGATATCACCAAAAGAGAATAAAATCACACAATGCCATGTACTGTAATAATAATAATAATAATAATAATAATAATAATAATAATAATAATAATAATAATAATAATAATACCAGTAATATAGTATTAGCAATAACGATGTCTTACTTATTTACCACATATCTTTATATTGGGGAGGTGTTTTCTAAAAGGTTCAGTAATTTGTGAAAGAGTATATTTTCCTTCTGGACTTCTCGCACATTGTGTTAGTAGTTAGTAGATTGGTGTATGATCTAATATTAAAATGTATTTTGTCTGACAACATGAAATTCATTGCTTTGATTAAACAGTTTACAAATCACGAGACCTAACCTAAAAATGTATTTTGTTTGATCACGTGAAATGATTAGTATGAATTCCGAAAACGAATGCCACTTTGAAATGTATGTTTTAGAATACGAGTATTTACTCTATTATTGTAATAAAAGTTTAAACACGAAAGAAATTAATTAAAATGTGAAATGGTATTTCGGCCGATTACGCAAGGGCATGTATCACATGAAATATGTTATATTTATTTACATTTAACCTACCTGACTCTAATCTTGAAATTGTAACCACAACACAAAGCAACACATACAATAACTATTAGTCTATGTATTAATATTATTACAGATATTTCACTAGCTTTCAGTAATGGGCTCAGAAATCTAGAACAATTTGAATTTTCAGAACTTAAACTACTGACAACTAGTGTCACTGCTGCCAACATAACAGTTATAAAATTACTACCAGTTGTAGTATTTCTCAGTTACGAAATTCGAAACGAAGTTGGCAAAAGAAAATTCAACTTGCAAACTAGAAAATCACCATAATCCACTAGCTTATGTAGTAATGGGGGGGGGGGAAATAGGTTTTAACCTTAATATATGATATTTATTTTTGATGTACCGAAGTACATATGATATTTCCATGCAGATATTTTGCGTCATCACATGATGAAAGAGTGATGGAACGGAGAAAAATTCTCTCCGGCGCCGGGATTTGAACCCGGGTTTTCAGCTCTACGTGCTGATGCTTTATCCACTAAGCCACGTCGGATACAATCCCGACGCCGTTTAGAATCGTCTCAGATTAAGCTCCATCTCTTGGGTTCCCTCTGGTGGCCGCCCTCTGCACTACGTCATAGATGTCTATGAACGCAGGACCGAAGTCCATACATGTGTTGAGGTGCACTCTGATGAGTGACTGATTGGCCGGGATCCGACGGTATATATGAAGTAAGCTGATCCGGACTATAGTAGCGACAGAAAATGCAAGTGCTCAGTTTGCTAGGACTTCACGTTCACATAACAAAACATAGCGGCCTCATGTGTCTTCGAACATCTGTAAAATAATAAGAGGAATTCATCTTTTCCCCCATTAATCTCAGATGACACTTGACTCTACAGCGTCCAGTTGTCGGAACTTCCTCCATTATTTCTTATTTTGAGCAATTTGAAAGACCTGTTATTTCTTAATTTTTGCATTATAACCTTTAAATGTCAGCTAATTTTAATAGATTTCAGTACTACTTTCCGCCCGTTCCTAAAAATAGCTTCTAATGAAGGGACATCTCCCAATTCGGTTACAATAAATTTATTATATACAACTGTTATAGGATGTAATATTCTTGTAGTGAAATACTTAACACTAAGAAACCAAAATCGAACTGTGGCTGCGATCGTATGTGGGTTCCAATCCTAGTTGGGCTGATTACATTTTTGCGTTTTGTCCTATATTTTACCAACTGTAAAGCGAATGTCAGGGAAACCATATCGAGAATCCAAATCTCGAAAAATACCATCTCACCATCACTAATTCCACCGATAAGCACTATGAACCTTCAGGCTGTGAAGTATATTCGGAACAGAGGTGAAAAATCCTAACCTTTTGTTACATTTAATTCCACAGTCTTTGCTTCTTCTTTCCATAACTTTCAGTGTCAGTTTGTTTCGAGATAATATCGCTTGTGCTGCCTGTACTCTAATACAAGTTCATAACCATTTAAAATTAATAATTGTACAATGTTCGTTTATATATTCTCTCCTTAAATGTTGTTAAAAATACAGTTATAATTACTGCGCCTTAGCAGCTGCTTTTAGGCAAAATGTAGATTTAAGATACTGACTGCTATTCTTCCAAAAAAATAAAATAATTTATACCTACCACGTTGTGAGAGATACCACATAATATCAATGTACCATTGTCCGAATAAATCAGTTATTGCAATCAATACGACAATGTAAGAATAAAGGGAATAAAATCAATGTAATAATAATAATAATAATAATAATAATAATACCTGTGTCAAGCACGTTTGACTGTTGATCCGAAGCTGCGGTCGGTCGTGGGTTCGACTCCCGCTTGGGTTGATTATCTGCTTAGTTTCTTTCCGAGGTTCTCCCCAACTGCAAAGCGAATCACATAGTAAATTCTCAGCCTCATATCTCCAAACACCGTATCGCTATCATAGATGCCATCGACGCTAAATAACTTAGTAGTTTGATATAGCATCGTTAAAAAGACTAGAAAAATATCGCATTTTGTGGAAGTTAGTAATAATTAAAAGATTCTAAAATTTTTCGGTGTGATTGATGTAGTGGATGCTTTGAATCAACTTTAATAACTGTAATAGTTATTATTATTATTATTATTATTATTATTATTATTATTATTATTATTATTATTATTATTATTTGCTGGAATCCTACTATGCCGAAATTCCCATCTCGATAGATTGATTTGCAGACTACCAGGTTATTATTCCAAGAACAGAATCCGACCTCCAACGCGCTGTATATAACTTAGATAATACTGCTTCCTAATTTGATATGACAATCTCAACACAGAAAACGAAAATAATGGCAATTTTAGGCACAGAACCAATTCAGAGTAAAATTTGTGTAAATAATGTTTTATTAGAAGTGTAATTCATTCAAATACCTTGGCTACAATCCCTCATTTGCTGACGACGAAGATATGAATATTCAGATTTCCAAATTCTCCTAGATCCCAGCTGTAATCAATGAAGTTTTTAAGCCTTCTCAAGTCCAGCGACACACTAGACTCAGGATATATAAAATTCTTGCTCGACCAGTTCTCACATATGGAAGCGAAGCCTGGACCATCAAAAAGGCTGACGAAAGGGGACTCACAACAGTCGAAATGCGATTTATGAGAAGAACTGCTGGTTATTCCCTCCTTGACCATAAAAGAAATGAGGACATTCTTAAATAATTAAATGTACAGTAGTGGCAAAAAAATCGGACCGACCCTTGTAGCTGATTTCAGAGCCTTGCTGGTAAAATTCATGTTCTGGGAATAATAAGTTAATTAAGTAGTATAATATCGCTGCAATCGAAAAGTATTGGGAATAAATTTTAATAAGGAACAAAAAAAAAAGTTTCCCTTCCCAGGCAGGATTCGAACCACGAAAGTCTTAGTTACCAGTTTATCGTGCTCTGGAGTGAACAAGGCTCTGAAGTCAGCTACAAGAGTCGGTCCGGTTGTCTTTTGTCACTACTGTAGATAGAACAATACAGACATGAACTGGAAAGAACATGTTGCCAGGATGCTCTCTAACCGCTTGCCAAAACTGATCTTACGCTATAAGCTAACTCCAAGAGGCTGTAGAAACTTTAGAAGACAGAAAAAGCGCTGCATAGAAACCGTAACAGACTCCTAGGTCTAATACGTGAAATTATTATTATTATTATTATTATTATTATTATTATTATTATTATTATTATTATTATTATTATTATTATTATTATTATTATTATTACTACTACTACACTGTTCCTATGATTTTATCGCGTAAGCTTTTTTAATACATTAGCAACATAGCATGTTTTCCAACAGTAAATTTTCGGCAACACATTCAGCTGGGTTAGAGCTCCACAGCAGTGTCTGTGAAGTAGCTAGATACTTGAATCAATATCTGGTCATTATTCGTAGTTGGTATTTATCTGCGTCTTAGCAGCCGGGTCTTTCTGCGATGTCCAGTGGAAACTTATACTGATTCATTAACATTCACTGAACTGGAAAAGACTGGTAATCAACATGTTCAAGTTACGAGCAGAAAGACTGAAGCTTGTAAACATCTCAGGCGAGTTTCTATACCCTTTTGCCATGAATTAATTGCACGAGAGTTACCAAGAACAAAAGTTGACAATAAAGTCAATGCTACCATTCATCATCTCTGTCGTCGTCATCCTCATCATCATCCTCATCCTCATCATCATCATCATCATCATCATCATCATCATCATCATCATCATCAATCTGTCATCATTGTCTTGTTCCAAATCAATTTCAAGAACATTTATACACTCGATGAACTAGTGTTAACCTACATTTCCAGAACAGTTTAGTTCTGAAATCAATTAAAATATCGTTATTAATTTTAAAATAATTAACGTTGAAACTGGTATTAGTAGCTTATTGACCATTCTTGTCTCTGAACCAAAGTATGTTGTATCAAAGTAGGCTAAGAACCTTCAATTTTTCTGGCGTAAACATTAAAACCTTTTTTTTTTTTTTTTTCGTTTTTAATGAAGTGTTAAATAAAGTCTCAATCCAACAAATATTGTCCATTGGCCATACCGCACCTTTACCAGAATCCAACGAACTTTAATGTTAATTATTTGGAAAGTAATATTCATACTGAGTTAATACTCCAATTACAAAATAATTGTATTTTCCAAACTTTCCATTAATCTCCTCCAAGAGTGCAAATCAATCTCCAGCAATCTCCGCCGACACTAATAATAAGAAACGCAAATGATAAAATTAATCTCCATAATACCTGCCTCTGCGCATGAGCCATGTTCTGCCTGACGCTTATACCTAGTCCGGGTCTCCTTATTTACACCCTAAGGGTACCTATTACTACGCATGTTAGTGGATTATAGTAATCTTCTAATTATCAAATTGAATTTTCTTTTTCAAACTTTGTTTCGAATTTCGGTAGATACAACAATGTCTACTTTCTAACAGTTATGTGGACAGCTTCGTTTTCCTTTGAAGAAGCTACCAACGCTCATGACTGAATTCGGATTAGCCTGGTGTAACGAGCCCAAAAGAGTAGACGACCTTTTTGGACTTACTCTGATGTTAGAACCTGTAAGTAGTTCCGAAACTTTGGAAATGTCAAGTTCTAGGACACGTGGAATATCCAAAAACGTAATTCCAGTAGAAGACATAAGCTTTAGAAAGCACAGAAATGATAAGTAATTAATGATTATTAATGACGGCCGCAGTGTACGCAACAGTTGAGAAGCAGATTCAGTGACAATTGTTTTTTTAAACATGAAAAATATAATTTGCTTCTGAACGCGAAATGATCGTGACTTTAAATTACTGCGTAATGTGACAAACGTTTGTGCGAGATCGTACGTATTTGCTTGTTTTCCGCACAGAACCAATACGCGGTAAGTGTGAAATACCACATTCAGTATTCCCAACGTAACACACATAACAATTTCCCTCTTCTTACCGCTTACGCGCGACATTCATTTTACTGCTTTAGGCTTTTAACATATTATTTTTAGAGACGTTTAACATAATAATAATTATAAATTGGAAACTTACCACTGCAATTTCACCTAAATTGCAATGTTAATTATTGTTTTTAAATATTTTAAAAAATTAAGTAAAGTCTACTACTCCACGAAACTTATTGCATTCCTGATACAAGTAACATTAAGGAAGCCGTGAAAAAGTCAACGAGATTCCAGATGCCGATGTTATTACTGCAATATGTTATATAAATAATATTGTTAAAATATTAAAATGAAAAATAAATCATTCCATAACCTTACCGTTTGTTTTAAGTTCGCATTTATAGACGGGGGGGGGGGGGGGGTTGGGAAAGACAGACGTATATCACAGCCTGCTGGAGTATAGTAAACACAGAAAACATTTTACAACAACAATGTTGAAGAAAGATATTTTGATGTTCCGAAGTTGGCGTCATTAAACAGAAACCAACATTAAGATTTCATTGCAACTAATTATAAATTCGTCTTTCAGGTATGTAATAAACGATCTTCGCACAAAATAATTACTATTTCGTCAAAATTGAACAGAACTGTGTTATAAAGATGAAAGAACAAGCAAATTCGCAAAGAGGAGATATTAGGCAATAATCGCGTACAATACGTATTTGATACATATTTACGTAAACAAGAATTTAATTGGCTACTGCGTAAAGTAAGTGAGAAAGTATTTGTTATTTACATATTAGGCTCTTGATCCCTAACCCCTGTCTGTTCTGATATACAAAATAAAAGCTACGTTACATGTAGACTAATGCTTCCATGCTGAAGCCCGATCTCGTCTGTTAGATTCCAGCACTAAAGGCAGTGCAAGGAGTAGCTGTAAATTTTCCAAATTATATTAGGTTGGTAATTTCAAATCAATATATCGCCTTTCTCTTGTGACGTATGAGACAGGAGCTACAACACTTTGATGTTGCTATGGATATCAAATATTGAAGCTCGGTTCACACTTCACACTGCGACGCCTATGAACATGACGGATCGAAGGATACTTAGCTCACTTCCGTAAAATTTTGGAGGGAAACTTTCTAGCAAGTTGTCCACAATAGATAACTTCATCCTAATAATAATCGAAGATAAAATGTGACACATAAATGAAGAGAGGGGATAAAAAATATATACATTTCACCTTTGTATCACCGGAGATATGTGGTAATTCTATATTTTATAAGCCCGTGATTGGATTAAATACTCTCGAGAAGCTGAACTTAAAAAAAAAAAAATGACATATTTATATTTGAGTATTTATCTATAATGGTTTTCCCTTCTCTAATTTTTCACTGTAAGAGTAAGAAAATCTACATTGACATAAGTCATAGTCCTCCCACCCCTCCTTCAGAGCAATCCCTGTGCTTGGTGCTGCGGCACGTTCGAATTATAACAATGTTATCTTCATTATAGAGAGCCCTACCGCCTAGTTGGTACCAACTTTGTAATAAAATGAAGCTAAAACAATATGAAATTTAACTCGTTGCAGTGCAGATGTTAAATAGTGTGCATTGTCGATTTTAAGCTCATTTTTAAGAGCGGTATTCACCTGTTCGTTAGCTTGAATTCTGACTTTATTGTGAAACGTTCGTTTAACGTTTTGTGTATTTGTCAGTTCATATTTCTAATAGGGTAAAGGTTGGTAATATTGTGATATGAGTAATATTGTGATAGTTCTTTTTTGAGAATTTATCACAATTTTACTGAGCGAGAGTTTTTTGCGTCAACGTATTAAGGGAATGTTCGTGGACAAGTTTCTGCAGAAAACACGACCTTCTCTCGCTCAGTAAAATTGTAATAAATTCTCAAAAAGAACTATCACAATATTACTCGTATCACAATGTTACCAATCTTTACCCTATAACTTCACATTATTGTTTCGGGTTGTTTGAATGTCTAAGCGACCAGCAAAGCTCAATTTTACAATTTTTTTTAGCAAAGAGTCGCATAGTGATTCTCGCGAGGTTAGCGAAAAGTTCACATTGGTAAATCTTTCTTCGCAACCGCAGCGTGATGATCATGATGATGATGATGATGTCGATGTCGCAGACGTTCTTTCCAGAACTAGTTTCACATCCCCCTGTGAAAACTCAGATGATGATGATGATGATGATGATGATGATGATAGTAAAACTCAAAATTTAAAATGCCGATAGGCCTAATGCAAATTGTAAACAATTTTAATAATGACATCCCTTTTGACAAAATTCTGCATACGCCACTGAATTCTCTCCATTACAAGTCCCACTAGCTGACGTCATACTATAACTTGAAAAACTTCATAAAACGTCATTAAATAAAGAGTGTCCAAACAAGAACGCCGGATTTAGTAATGTGAATAAATCCAACAAAAACAGGTAACAAAGCAGATAGCAGTGCCACCAACCCAACAGTAACAAGACATTGTTGGTACATTGCACCATTGTTTCGTTGGTTTGGCAGTACTGTTATCTGTTTTTTTGCATTTATCCACATTATTAAGCCCGGCGTTCTTGTTGGGACACTCTTTAGATTAAAATCACCATCAACTTTCACCTTTATAACCTTCAATATTATTAGCGTCATTAAGCATGATAATGACTATAATCTACTCGAGTGTGAATTCGATTCCCGCTTGGGATGATTACCTGTTTGGGTTTTTCTGAGGTTTTCCTCAAATAGATAAGCTTTTGCTAGTATAATTTTACTGTATTTAAAAATTCGTTTATGCAATAAGTTCTTTTGAAATAAAAATTTGCATGCTTAATATACTGTACCCTATCTGTACATCACTCGGCTATTTTAATGTTTATTTTTAACTTGTTAATTATTTTTTTAAATTAATGTAGCGTTTACGTGATAAAATACTCAGATATTTGAATTTTGACGTAGTTCTCGCTTTGAAATAAGTATTTTAATAAAAAATATCTATAACATACAGTAAAATATCCAACATTTCAATTCATTTTTTTTTTCATTTGTTCAAACTTCAAACTAAATTTTTATAAAGGATTTGATTAATACAATTTTTTAAATAATTGTATAGTCTACATAATAGTACATTATGCAACGAGCCTATAATGATAGTAATTAGGAAAGCGAATATGGATGTTTATGAAACGAGCGCAAGCGAGTTTCATAATTTTCATTCGAGATTCTTAATTACCATTATAAGTGAGTTTCATACGACTTTTTATGCTCGACCATATTTCTAACTTGAAATAACCGGTATTCAGATGTATACATTTTATTTGTATCAGACAAGATCGGAAGTGACCTTGTTCTAGGTCGTGAATTGTGAGATGTGCGCAGACGCGAAAGTATTGATTTTTTCCGAGGAACAATGTCATTGACCTTGATGTATAATCCCGTTAAACGTGATAATATTATAATATTATAACCTTGATTATTGAATTCGACATTGAAAAACGAGATGACAAATTGAATTTATTTGAATATTATTTACAATTAACGCTAATTATTATAGTAACAGAACATAACCTGCGACACTATTGGATTTCCAGCCTCCGTGACTTTTCGCTAATTCTCTTTCGATTGCATATCCGAGAATAATCGATACTTGCGGTTTTATAACGGTACAAAGTTGACTTCTCATTGGCTGAACACATGTAAGCTGAGTTATCATTGGCTGAAGACCTGTACTTTAATGAGTAGATGTACTTTAATGACATGCATTAAAGAACTGCTACCAGGTGTATAATTAGTACATTTCGGCATGGTCGAGCATAAAAGATTTTAAAGACTTAGTCTACATTAAAGATTTTAAAGTATGTTGTTCACATTGGAGAACTATACATGCATGCAAAGATTCGTTAAACTATCGTAAGTACTTCTTAAGTTATCAGGTAAACGTGGTCCGGCTGGAAAAAATACCCACATTTTCAAATAAAAAAAAACTAATAGGTTTTCAAAAAAGTTAAAATTGATATTGATTTGCAGATACGGTACATTAAATATGTCAATTTGTATTCTGAAGGGATCTATAGATTCTTAGGATAATTAAGACGAATGTTAGGTAATTCCATGGCGAGTCCTCGGCCTTATCTCGCCAAATGTCATCTCGATGTGACCAATTCTACCTATGTTAAAAACCTAGTAGTTGAAGCTGATACAGCGTCGTTAAATAACCAATTAAAAATAAAAATACTCTTATCACTGTAATAACCATCCATCAATTATATAAGATATAGGTATGACAATGAAGGAGTAAAAGTGTAACTGAGATTGATAGAGAAGATCTACTGTGCTCTACAAAGGAACAAACGTTTCCGCCCCCCTCCCCCAGAAATCTTACAGATTGCGCCAAAAACACAATTCCATTTCTTTAATAAGAATCCGTCAGCAGATTGAGCAATGGAAGGATGACCAACTGTCCTCCCCCACTATACAATATAATATTGTGGTTATGGAGGTCAAGGTCACATATTTTTAGCCTTCTGAGTGGCGTGTTTTTGTGTTATAATTCGTAGGTCTATCTGAAGTAGGCCTACAAGCGTATTTACCAGACATTGGCGAAAGGAAATAAAAGTAGAAATAGAAATGAAAGGTGAAAAGAGGGAAACGAAAGACAGAGATAAGAAGGCGAGAAAGACGAGGGGGAGGATAGGATAAAGAATGACGTAATAAACAAGAAAGAGAAAAGAAAGTAAAAATTATGGGTAAAAGAAAAAATCAACCAGTGAAGAAATATGAGGAAGAAAGAAAAAGCACGAAAGTGTAGAGAAAAAATTAAATGTTGAAACAAGAATAGAGGCAGAGAATGAAACAAAAAATAAAATAGAGAGTGAAGGAAAGAAATTTGAAAATATGAAAAAATAAACAATAAGAAGAGAGAAACAATTAAAGTTATAAAGAAAGGAATAAAGAAGTGATAGAGAGAAAAACACAGAAAGAAAAGAGAGATTGACAAAAATAATAATCATTTTGAATATCCCGAATTGAAGAAATACGCCATGTCTCCACCTTGGAATGACTCCCAACGTCTAAACACTCCAAGCCGTGGCTGAATACAGATAACCCCACAGCCCGGAAGTGCTTATCGCCCAGTTACTATATAAGTTAGTGCAGACAACTTTATACTCCGTTCTCAAAAAGTTGTCACTCCTATCTGTAATAATAGTATAAGGCCAACTCAATGTGATTCCGAAATTTATTGATCGTCCTCATGGAAGTTAATCTTATGCCATCAGCCCGAGTGTTGGAAGTGATTCCGTACACACAGGTTAATACGCTTGTGGAAGCTCATATACGAGATATTTCACTGACACAACTTATGATTTTTATCATTTTTATAAGCGTTCTTCCTGGTTTCAACCACAGTCTAGTACAGAGGTCTCCAAAAAGCGTATCGTCATTCGTGCTCTCGATACTGTCCGCCGAACACAGGGTACTGTAAGGCTAGAAAAGGGGGAGAGACTCGTATCTCAACAGATGGAAGCGATCAGTGGGGGATCGCGGCAACAGTCTACTTATGTTTACAAATAATAATATCAAAAGAATAAGAAATATCATACTTTTGTATATTATTTTGACATACTATGAAGCTGGAGCCCCGTCTGTTGCTATTGACACAAGCCACTGCAAATTCAACCTCTTCTGTTCTATGGTGCCTTTCAGTGCCTGGAAAAGATCTTCTCCATTTGTGTTTTGTAATTACATCTAGAAGACATTCAGACACAGTAAAATGTTCATTAACTCCTCGGATGCAAATGGCTAGGTGAGCTTTGTCATTTCTATCTGTGCTTTCGTCCAATGCAAGTGAGTAAGCCACAAACTGGTTAATTGTGGTTTCAACTTTAGATTAAATTGCATTTACAATCTTGAAATTCCTTCTCTGAACTGTAATTGGACACAATTTAATTTTCTTAAACTTTGACTTTGTTCTGGACACAGTATTTTAGTAACGTCCTGTATGCACGATTTTATTTTATTTTTTTTATTTTATTGGGTTATTTTACGACGCTGTATCAACATCTAGGTTATTTAGCGTCTGAATGATATGAAGGTGATAATGCCGGTGAAATGAGTCCGGGGTCCAGTACCGAAAGTTACCCAGCATTTGCTCGTATTGGGTTGAGGGAAAACCCCGGAAAAAAACTCAACCAGGTAACTTGCCCCGACCGGGATTCGAACCCGGGCCACCTGGTTTCGCGGCCAGACGTGCTGACCGTTACTCCACAGGTGTGGACACACGATTTTATAAATGATGCTTCTGTAAAGGGCTTCATTGATTTTCCAATATTCCAAGCTAGAACATAGCTAGCAAGAAGCGGTTTTTGTTTAATACTGAGGACACGTGTGTGATTTGTGTTTGTACTTTCTTGTTTTATATTTATCAAAATATTTGTAGGCCTACGCATTTCACCTAAAATTAAACGAAAAACTATATGTTTGTCATGCGGAACTGAGTGTAAACGTATTGTAATATACTGATTATTATGTATAACCAACAGTTATATAGATAGCCACAAAATAAATTATTTTCACATGTCCAACATGCTTGTGATTGTATGATATTCTTTGTGAAGAGCCAAGTATTGTCGTCGCATGTTAATTTTCAACACACCCTTAAGAATTTTCGAACAAAATAAGCATTTCACATTCTCCCCACTGACACAAAAAAATTTCTCTCCTATTCCTCCTTGAATGTACTACGTCCATGATTAGAAGACATTGTGAAACGGTGGAACACTCCGACCAACACAATGATAATGGCAGTCCGCCACTGCTTTTCGTTTGTGCATAAACATTGAGTACAGTACAGGTGAGGATGGGTGAGGCGGAGCGCGGTCATTACGTACTGGCTTCAGTTCCGTTCAGGGGCTTACTCGCTAGTACGCTTTTGGAGACGTCTGGTCTAGTATATACAGTCACAAAGCTCAATACGTAGGGAATATGCATCCATAGATAGTTGCTAATCACTAGGATCGCTAATATCGCCTCATCACATACAATGTGAAACAGTATCGGCATAGTCTCTTGTTCCTAGCACCCTCATTAACTCAAGCTTCTTCACTGTATATACTAGACTGTGGTTTCAATCCCCAAACACATAATGATCCAATATTAAACCTGATAAACTATTTAACTTATGGTAACTTACGTCAAACGTTAGTAATTTTACAAGTTTGTATTGGCTTGGACTCCGATCTTAGACATCGATGTCTATTTAGGCTATTTTCAATGTAAGTTCTGTCCTATTAAAACTGAGGACCACAGTGCTGTCAAAGTAAAGTTACGAAAGTTTTTATGTTTACACTACGTGTAGTAGAAAATGTCAGAGATTGGGCTGAGTGTAAATCTCACAGAAGTAAAACCCTTTGACAGTTTACAGCACGCATCACTTTAGTTTGGATATCCGTCCTTTTGGCAAAAGTTAATCAATATTTTCCAGTGATTGAAGTTTACAAATATTACCATGGAAGCTACATGTTGAATGTTACGCCTCAACGCTGCACACTAATAAGACAAGCCCCCTACGAGCTAGAAGATTAGCTGTATTTACAGCGTGGTTAAATAGCCGATTAAAATGAAGTTGTTTATTATATTCTTTTATACTGTACTTGTATTTTGTAGGTTTTATTGAAATTTTCATAGTAATTCCAAGCTATTGAATTTTCTAATAGAAATGATGTTAGATTTATATAAATGTTTGCATAATCCTTTCTTCTCCACACGTGAAAGCTCTGCTTTCCGAGTCACTTTGTCTATGCGCCAAATATCTTTTCTTGTCTTAACATTGAGAGAAACTGTAAAATTCTCGTCCAGACTAAAAATTAGTCCCGAGTCTGACGGAATTCGAAATACCTGCCCAGTAAATATAACACGGTTACGTACGGCAATAAGACTGCTAACGGTACCGTAATGGTTTTAGACCTGCTCATGTTCTTTGTGCACCAAGTTCTTAATTAATGTAATTAAATCACGATATAAAAATATTTCTGTTAATTCCGTCCGTTACTCATGCATCCAATTGTGACTTTTCATTCTTCTTCTGTAATATTCACCAGCTCTTCCATGTATTTATATTATTTATTCCACTACATAAAGCACTCCATTCACTCATTCATTCTTTCATTCACTCATAGTACTATATATCCATATTATTTATTCACCTACATGAGACTCTTCCAGCCAGCCATTCATTAATTATTCATTCTTCCATATATATTATTAACTCGCGTACATTAAACAATTTATTAATTTTATTCATTCATTAATCCACATATTTCTCGATCTTAATCATGCAATGAGTCATATTATTTGTCAGCGCGCCCGTATCATTCGTCAGTGCGCCCGTATCATTCTCAATACGCTCATATTTCGTCAGTACGCCCATATAACTCTCAATACGCCCGTATCATTCGTCAGTAAGCACGTATCATTCGTCAGTACTCCATATAATTCGTCAGTACGCCCGTTTCATTCTCAATACGCCCGTATCATTCGTCAGTACGCCCATATAACTCTCAATACGCCCGTGTCATTCGCCAGTACGCCCATATCATTCTCAATACGCCCACATAATTCGCACGTATCATTCTTCAGTACGCCCATATCATTCGTCAGTACTCCATATCATTCGTCAGCGCGCCCATATAACTCTCAATACGCCCGTATCATTCGTTAGTACGCATGTATCATTCGCCAGTACGCACTTATCATTCACAATACGCCCGTATCATTTATCAGTGCGCCCATATCATTCTTCAGTACGCCCATATCATTCGTCAATACGCCCGTATAATTCGTCAGTGCGCCCATATCATTCTCAATACGCCCATATAATTCGTCAGTACGCCCGTATCATTTATCAGTGCGCCCGTATCATTCTTCAGTACGCCCATATTATTCGTCAGTACTCCATATAATTCGTCAGCACGCCCATATAACTCTCAATACGCCCGTATCATTCGTTAGTACGCCCGTATAATTCGTCAGTACGCCCATATCATTCTCAATACGCCCGTATAATTCGTCAGTACGCCCATATCATTCTCAATACGCCCGTATAATTCGTCAGTGCGACCGTATCATTCGTCAGTACGCCCGTATCACTCGTCAGTATACCCATATAATTCGTCAGTACGTCCAAATCATTCGTCAGTATGCCCATATCATTCGCCAGTACACCCATATCATTCTCAATACGATCGTATAATTCGTCAGTACGCCCATATCATTCTCAATACGCCCGTATCATTCGTCACTACGCACGTATCTTTCGTCAGTACGCCCGTATCATCTTAATACGGCCGTATCATTCGTCAGTACGCCCATATTATTCTCAATACGCACGTATCATACGTCAGTAAGCCCGTATAATTCGTCAGTACGCCCATATCATTCTCAATACGCCCGTGTCATTTGTCAGTACGCCCCTATCATTCGTCAGTACGCCCATATCATTCTCAATACGCCCGTATCATTCGTCAGTACGTCCATATTATTGTCAGTACGCCCACATCATTCTCAATGCGTCCATATCATATGTCAGTACCCCGTATAATTCGTCAGTACGCCCATATCATTCTCAATACTGTACGTCCGTATCATTCGTCAGTACGTCCATATCATTGTCAATACGCCCATATAATTCGTCAATACGCCCATATCATTCTCAATACGCCCATATTATCCGTCAGTACGCCCGTATCATTCATCAGTACGCCCGTATCATTCGTCAGTGCGCCCGTATCATTCGTCAGTGCGCCCGTATCATTCATCAGTACGCCCGTATCATTCGTCAGTGCGCCCGTATCATTCATAAGCGCGCTTATATAATTCATCTGCGCACCCATATTATTCGTCAGCGCCCACATATCATTCGCCATTACGTTCATGCTATTCGTCAGCGCATCCATGTCATTCGTCAGTACGCCCATGTTCGTCAGCAAGCCCATATCATTCGTCAGCGTACACATATCATTCGTAAGCGCTCCCATATCATTCGTCAGCGCGCACATATCATTCACCAATACGTTCATGCAATTCGTCAGCGAATCCATGCCATTCGACAGTACGCCCATGTAATTCTTAAGAGCGCCCATAACATTCGCCAACGCGCTTATATTATTTATAAGCGCATTCGTATCACTCGCCATTACGTTCATGATATTCGTCAGCGCATCCATGTCATTCGTCAGTACGCCCATGTCACTCGCCATTACGTTCATGTCCTTCATCAGCGCACCAATATCATGTCAGTGGGCCGATATTCAATCATTCATCAGCAGGCTACGCTCATATTACTCGTCAGTGCGTTCGTATCATTCGTCAGTGAGCCGCTAACGTTCGTCGGCGCGCCTGTACTGTTCGAGAGGCGCCATAACTCTCGTCAATCCGCCGGTACTTCTCGCCAGTCCGTCAATATCATTCGTCCGTTCACTCATATAATTCGATAGTTCGTCCAACCATTCATATCCACATCATTCATTACGTCGGAATGTCAACTGAGAACAGCTATTAGAAGTAGAAACATTAAAGAATTTTTAGCTGAAGACAACGGGAAGACAAACTTTGCCCGTATAAATCCGAATAATAATAATAATAATAATAATAATAATAATAATAATAATAATAATAATAACAATAACCATAATAATAATAATAATAATAATAATAATAAAATCATGCATTCTAATAAATTACGTCTTTACTCGTGTTATTCTCTCACAACAAACATTCGTAACATTTATGTTGTTCACCTCTATCATTCCTCCGGTTCGTTCATCTGATGTCATCGGTATAGTTAGCCTACTTCTTAACGAAATCATCGACTCACATTATTCAGCTCGTTATGTGCTCATATCGTTATTTTTTTTATTAGACCTGTGATTTACTCTGATTGAGATTCTGGCTAATGTGTACATATATTATAAGACAGTACATCTCACTTGACGATGTGTGTTACTATAATAGTCAGCGTTGAATACAATGGAGGTGAAAAGGAACTGGCCAACCTACCTCGTCATCTCCTTGCTTAGTTGCCTCATGAGTGATGCCTTATTGGTGTCGTTTATTAGGTTCAATCCTGTCTTCGGACAGTTGACTAAACAGACTTGTGGTAGGAATCTCTACTAACATAAGAGCTGTTAATGTTGCGTGCAGCCTCTAGATTAAAACATGGTTTTATTATTTACCGTAACTACACAGCATGATCTTGTAGTTTTATATTCCTTTGAATTATGCTAAGAACTTTGACAATTCAAAATTAAACGTCTTAATCCTTACTTGAATCCACTAATCTGAGGTTCAATGACAAGCATTATAACATCTATAGTGAAGATCACGTAAGAGTAGGTTCTAAAAGTCTAATTTGGCCGTCAGTGTTGCCAACTAAAACCAGTGGTCACTAAAGAGGGAAAAATCACAATGCTACGTACTGAAATAATGATAATAATAATAATAATAATAATAATAATAATAATAATAATAATAACAATATTGTAATTAACAATGACAATGATTTATTTAATTACCACTCTCATCTTTGTTGCGAGGTGTTTTCTACATGATTCAATACATTATGAAATAGTATATTTTCCTCCTGGACTCTCGCATATTGTCTTGGTAATTAGGATTAGTATGATCTAATATTAAAAATTATTTTTCTGGCAACATGAAATTCATTGTTTTAATAAAACAGTTTACGATTCACGAGACCTAACCTAAATATGTAGTTTGATCACGTGAAATGATTAGTACGAATTCTGAAAACAGAACACCACTTTAAAATGTATCGCTTACGTAAAAACTTACAAGCACACTCTTTCTTGAGGAAGTTGCTACCATGCTATTTCCTCTCTTGGATATTTTAATAAAAATCTAAACACGAAAGAATTTCATTAAAATGTCAAATATAGTAACGTGTATGTTTCATACGAAGTAGGTCTATAAGCTATTCCTTATTTAATTACACTTACCTGAACATACAGTTGAATTGGAGTCAACGCAACAGAACTGAATTGTGTATTGATATTAATATTAATACTAGTATTACTAATTATTAATTTACAAGCCTGGATACTTGCATTTTCATCAGTTTACTATACTGCAAACCAAAGTTATTCCTGCCAACATAACAGTTAGAAAATAACTGCCAGTTGTAATATTTGTCAGTACCCGAAATTCGAAACGAAGTTGGTAAAAGAAAATTCAACCTGAGAGCTAGAAAATCACTATAATCCACTAGCATATGTAGTAATAGGGGAAAAATGGTTAGGTTTCACCCTTTGGGTATTAAGTAAGCTGAACCGGACTACAGGCTACCGAAAACGATGTTCATCCCCAAGGATAGGAAGTTTCTTCCTCTTCGTAACTACATACTACATGAAAACCCTGATTTAGTAGTTCCTTAGTGACCGTTGTGTGTTTATATTTTGAGGTCGAGGTTCATAGCTATTTATCAACAGTAATCTCACTAGAGGTTTTGATTTATCTAGAGAAAATCAAAACTCGAGTGGGATTTAATTGACTATTACACTATTAGAAGAAAGTATATAAAGATTAGAAGTAACAAAGTACTCCAATACAATAAAATATTAATTGGCTTATGAAAACACAACTGTCTTCAAATGTATCAACTATCGAACCTGACGATGTCATATCCAGGTCTTGTACACTGGTTTCTGACAAATAAGTATTATTATTATTATTATTATTATTATTATTATTATTATACCATCTCAATATTACGCTAGATGGCAGTAGTGTTTTATGATTATGTTTTCTTGTTACCGGTATCAGTTGTGCCAACTATGGAATCATCATTAAACTCTGTGGACTGTTACTAGTCAAGAAGGCATTGTTGATTCAATTTCATTTTTATTAAAATGCAACATTCCACTTCTATTATCCGAATCCCAGTAATCAACGTCACTTGACAGATGATTTTCAATAAATCTTAATATTACACAATCTCTGATACGTGACTATCCATAATATCATATAGCAGAAGCTATAACATAACCTAACTAATATACTGTACACAAGAGTTAGAAAAGTTTTAATTAACGACGATGATATAAAAAATAAACATGAATAATTTTAAAAGGAATAATTATTGAATGTACAATTTTCAAATTTGAATGTGGTTGGTGGTTCAATTGATGTTATATTGGACGTGTGCGTAATAGAAGTGGAACTCGTTGATTTAGGCCTACATGGTGTATTCAACTTATTCAGGATTTCCGAATGGTGCTCTTCATTTATTTGTAAATCGGATTTCAGAAGATGCATAGGTATGATCAGTGATTTTTATTAATACTTGTTCTTGAATGCCAATGCGAGTCATATTTGAAACTGCTGTGCATCGACTGGAGTGATTTGTAATTTTATATATATTTTTTTTGACGTCCAGACCAGCGCAGTTTCAAATGTTGGCAAACAAAGAAACAAATGCTAGGGACGCGATAAAATTAAACAAATGCTAGGGACGCGATAAAATTGTGCGATAAGCAGCCATGATTAGTTGAAATACGTCCTTTCGTACCGTTTTATTGGTCAAAAGTAGTATGACGTAGTAAGAGTGTAATAGTCATTTTAATCATTTACAGCGGGAAATAATCCTGACTAGTTGATGTCCTCTCTGTATGTGTCCATAACACAGTGCATATTAAATTACCATCATGATCCCAAGAGTTGGTTTCATTTGATCCATTCCAGCATAGCTACACCTGTTCTCTGGACGTTCCTGCTGTGTTCCTCGTCAATAGTTACCTGCAACAATATTGAATTGTTAGACAATTCTGACGTGAATACTTCTATAAGTCCGATATAGTTCTAAGATGCCACCGACACATTTTCAGGCGAGACTTGTTGCGTCTATAATTTTTTAACTATACGACATATTCCAATCAAACAAACGGCGATTGACAGAAGAAGAAACAATGTATCCAACGTGACCTTAAGTTGGAACTGAACGGTGACGTCATCTAGCGATACGCGTGAGGGGAAAAGTTGAGGCAAGCGTTAACGGGTCGCGCGACAGCCGAGGCAGTGTATTTCGAGAATGTGAAGCGATAGAACATTCGCAGTGGTGTCAAACGATGCGTAACGAACCAGACTGTAGCCTTAATTGAACAGTAATCAGCAATCAATAAGTTAAATTGGATAAATTCGCTAGTGAATTTGAGTGGATAGAAAATTCACAATGTCGAGACATATGCAACGCAGGAGTAGCAAACGATAGAACACGACGGTTAACCTATTATAGTAACAGATATGTTTACTGTTAATGCATACAAGATGGCTACTTCCAGGAGTCCCAGCACAGCGAAGATATACCGGGATTTCAGGGTATGTGAAAAGAACAATGTTCAAGTTTACCTTAACAGCAATTTTATTCTATCAGCGACTTATTCATCCAGCGACTGTCTCTTCGATACAGTCAATCCCGATTTTCTCGTAAAATAAATAAAGAAAATGTGCTTATGTAAGTACTGAACTGTGTGATATGCCTTCACTAACAAATTCCTAGACACGCTGTTATAAGTAAAAAAATTGAGTTATCTTATAATATGCAGTGTGATTCAAAATATCAGTCAAATATTTTATTAAAATCAGGTAATACTTCTACTAATATTTTGAGTAAGAAATTAATGTTTCAGAAAGCCTCAGTTTTTCGCGAAAGAGCATTGAAGTTGAGACATCCCTTGGAGGCTTTATGGCATGCAACATATGTTTCATGTCCTCCATGACAGCAGGATAGCATTCGGGGCAGCTATTCGAAGTGATGACCCCCGACAGTGTTGGAAACATTACGATGACACACGATTGAATCCCTGACTTTTATGATGTCTAACAGCAGAAAGGCAATCAGTTGCTAAACCAAGATCAAAAGACAGAAGGTTTTGCATTCCTTTCGGCAGATATTCCAATTTTAATTCCCATTTGAGAGAAATTAAAATTTCGTCGACAATTCTTCCATCTCAAAAGTTGGTAGGCCTATATCAATTAATATAATAATTTAAGCACTGTCGTCCTGAAACACACTATAATGGATGTTGCAAATTTTCGCATCAATTACAAGAATGAAGTTAAATTTATGTTTGAATTTTTTTTCATTACAGTGATATTATTATGATGCTGTAAAAAGATCTTTGAGATTTCCGTTGAAATACACGTTTTCTGTGACATTAAAACGAAGTAGTCATTTCGAACATTATACTCTTAAAGATGTCATGATATATAATAGAGATTATGAAAGGATTATTGTATTAAATCAGCAGTTGAAATATAAAATAATTACATGAGCAAATTTAGTGAAGATAAGTAAAGCAGTTCGACTGCGATTTGCTTTGCCCCCAATACTTTTTTTACATATACTTATATCGAGTAACTAGAAAATGGAAGAAAAAAAGAAATTCAGAAAGACTTAATATAAGATTACAACACATTGATATCCTATTCTTTGTCAACGACCAGAGTTGGCTGATTCAGAAAATGATCTCCAAGGAGCAATATACGCACTTAATAGCATAACGGTCTTAATAATAAAAACTCATACAGACGTTTAACTATCTTATACTTACACAATGAATAGCTCGTTTATAAGTAGTGTGTAAATTCCTTACTAATAATCATTACATACGTTGCACATACATAATAGACAACAATAATATATACAGATCGCATGCGGAGACTAAAAGGAAAACAGAAAATGGGAAAGATTGAAGAACGTTCGGTTTCCAGTGAAAGACCTACCCTTGGACAGAAAACTGTGAAATGAAATTAATTATAAACACTCTAATTTATAAATTAAATCAACTGTCTTAATATCTATATTACAGAAAATGCTTTTTGTGCGCAAGAAATAAAAGCTGAATTTTTTATTTGAATGTATAGTATAAATTGATTTCATATAGTTGCGCATTCTGAATAATACGTAGTTACATGAAATAAACTATAGACGGTAATAACTTCTGGAGTATTGTAAAAGAACCAAGTTGTTGCTAAAGCGTAAAACATTTAATGAGGAAACTCCCCTTCGTAACACTTTATTTAGGTTGCTTGGAAAGCTTCAACCCTAGTTTCTAGTTTTCGTGAATTGACACGTTTTTAAGTTGATACTATGGCGGACCCTGAAACTTCAGATCGGCACAACATCGAACTTCTAATTCAGACATAATACAGTAGATATTATGACAACATAAGATTTTCATGCTCTATAAGAGATTCGAAGACATTACCAAGGCATCCACCTAACATTAAAGTTGAAACGTCATATTACATATCGAAGTTAAATAATGCACAAAATGTTTTATCCAGGTTTGAAAACTGACGCATATATTTTAACATATTGCATCTCAATGTTTCTTTTTTTTTTAGCTGTGAAAGATTCGGCCACTTCAGTGTGATAGATACGAACCGGCATCAGGGTGCGGCAACGAAATGAAATAAACGTGCATAAAGACAGAAAGGAGAGTGTGATCTGATGACTGATCGCACAAGACCAATATTTTTCCAGTCTCTTAAAAGTGAAAAGAAGTGCAAAGTGATAAACTGCAGACAAATCCCATCATTGCATTCACAGAACTTGAGCAAATGTTGACCTATAATTTCGAAGTAACACGAGGGAACAGTTGAACCAAACTAACAGTGGACAGAAGCTGTTTCGGACTGTAAAAACTTTTTACATCGTCAGAGAGACCTTTCGAAAGAAGAAAGAATAAAGAAGCCCTACCAGGTAGAGATGGTGACATTAGAGCAGTAGTATTCCACATTTCTGAAGGAAGAAAAAGTAGCCGGTCAATCTTGTTACTGCAGAAATAGCTAGTTCGACAGAAGTGAAGGAGAGGAATGATCGCAGCAGAAGTGAGAGGAGATGAACATAGGACATAGTAACTGCAGAAGTAGGAGAAGAGTAAACTCTGCAGAAGTGAAAGCATACTAGCACAGGATGTAGTAACTGCAGAAGTAGAAGAGGAAAGAACGCTGCAGAAGTGAAAGGAGACGAGCACAGGATGTAGTAACTGCTGCAGAAGTAAAAGGAGAAGGGCCAGAGCTCAGTAACTGCAGAAGTAGGAAAGGAATGAACGCTGAAGACGTGAAAGCAGACGAGCACAGGATGCAGAAGTAAAAGGAGAAGGACCAGAACTTAGCAACTGCAGAAGAAGGAGAGGAATGAACACTGCAGGTATGAAAGCAGACGAGCACAGGATATAGTAACTGCTGCAGAAGTAAAAGGAGAAGGGACAGGGCTCAGTAACTGCAGAAGTAGGAAAGGAATAAACGCTGAAGACGTGAAAGCAGACGAGCACAGGATGCAGAAGTAAAAGGAGGACCAGAACTTAGCAACTGCAGAAGAAGGAGAGGAATGAACACTGCAGGTATGAAAGCAGACGAGCACAGGATATAGTAACTGCTGCAAAAGTGAAAGGAGAAGGGACAGGACTTAGTAACTGCAGAAGTAGGAAAGGCATAAACACTGCTGAAGTGAAAACAGACGAGTATGGGATGTAGTAGCTGCTGCAGAAGTGAAAGGAAAAGGTTCAGGACTTAGTAGATGCAGAAGTAAGAGAAGAATAAACGCTGCATAAGTGAAAGGAGAAGGGCACAGGACTCAGTAACTGCAGAAATAAGAGAGGAGAGGAATGAACGCTGCAAAAGTGAAAGGAAAAGGGCGCAGGACTCAGTAACTGCAGAAATAAGAGAGGAGAGGAATGAACGCTGCATAAGTGAAAGGAGAAGGGCACAGGACTCAGTAACTGCAGAAATAAGAGAGGAGAGGAATGAACGCTGCAAAAGTGAAAGGAAAAGGGTACAGGATTTAGTAACTGCAGAAGTGGAAGAAGAGGAATGAACGCTGCAGAAGTGAAAAGAGACTAGCGCATGACGACGTAGCTGTAGAAATAGAAGAAGATTGAATGTTGCAAACGTGAAAGAATAAGGGCACAGGACTTAACTGCAGTAGGAGGAGAGGAATAAACGCTGTAGAAGTGAAAGGAGAAGGACACAGGATTCAGTAACTGCAGAAGTGAAAGGAGAAGAGCACGTACGTAGTAAGGGCAGAAGTAGAAGGTGATTGCAGTCGTCCTAGGTAGTCTTGTGATTATCATGCTGACTGTTGGATCTAAGGATCGTGAGTTAAAATGCGGCCAAGGGCGATAGTTTTACGGTACGTAAAAAAATTCTGTCCCTGCAAAATTTGTAGCTATCTCTCTACCACGCTGGATTTTGACGTTGAATAACTTCTATAATTGAAAGTGTTATATAAACTACTACTACTACTACTACTACTGCTACTACTACTACTACTACTACTACTACTTCATTTAATTTAGGATGCTCCTTGTTATTATTATTATTATTATTATTATTATTATTATTTATCATTATTATTAATTATCATTATTATTAATTATTGTTTTTTTATTAGTTGTGTTTATTATTAATTGCCATTATTGAGTGTAATTAGTTACTACTGCCACCGGGTATATACCCATTTGCAGTGTGAATAAATAAATACATACATACTACTACTACTACTACTACTACTACTACTACTACTACTACTACTACTACTACTACTACTACTACTACTACTACTACATTTAATTTAGGATGCTCCTTGTTATTATTATTATTATTATTATTATTATTTATCATTATTATTAATTATCATTATTATTAATTATTTTTTTTATTAGTTGTATTTATTATTAATTGTCATTATTAAGTGTAATTAGTTACTACTGCCACCGGGTATATACCCATTTGCAGTGTGAATACATACATGCATACATACATGCATACATACATACATACATACATACATACATACATACATACATACATACATACATACATACATACATACATGCTACTGCTACTGCTACTGTTACTGCTACTGCTACAACATAAGTGCTTGCCTAAACTGGAAAATACAAACACGTGACAAAAGTAACTGCAGGAGTTAAGTGTAATAAACAGAGTAGAAGTTGCTGAATGAATTAAAGGACACGAAATGAGTACGTAAACGACTTAGACGTTGGAAGGGAAGAACACAGGGCAGAGATTACTATAAAAGTTCTAAGAGATGAATAAGGGATGGAAGCAATTGTGCATGTAAAGTTGAAGACTAATAAAATGTATAAATAACTTCAGAAGTATAAGAAAATTAAAACAAGATAGAAGTGACTGAAAATTGGGTAGAAATGAACACGGACAGAAGTGGTTGGATTCCAGAATTCGGAAGAGACCAATGAGAGAGAGAAATACAATAACTGCAAAAGTCTGACATGAGACTAACATAGGAATAAAATTACTGGACTTCAGTTACATAACATAGTTCGGAAATTGACAGAAAATCTACCTAAGCGTCTTATTTATTCAAGAACCCAGTTAAATGTGAACCCAGCTCTCCTACGAGGAAAGGTGTCTTTAAGTTCATTTATACTGTAGTTAAAATTTAACGAAAACGATATGTTTGTGTTGAAAACTTCGTATGAATTCGACGAATGTAGCACTGTATAAAATATATTCTGATGTAAGTGCGGCTATTGTGAACAAGGCTTTAACCCCGTAACGAGTGAGGAACATGGACGCACGCGTTTCGATTGAACACACCTGACTCTGATAAATTGGTCTTCAAGTTGTATCTAACGTTTCTTCTTGCTCGTATTGATAGAATTCCCAGCTTCAACATATGTACGTAGTTTGAGCTGCTTCACAAGACTGATAAGGACTGATCGATGGATTCTAAGAGTGAAAGGAACTTAAGAGAGTTATATCTCCATATCTCATGTTGTTCTGAAGACAAAAGCATTGTTTGAAACAAAGCACACTAATTAATTCAATAACGCTGGTGGCCGAATAGGTTCAAACATATGCTAAGATGCAATACAGAGTGTCCCGCAGCGGGATGTCCATAGTTTATCTATGTGTTTCTGGGATTATTTTGAGTGAAAAAGTTCTAATCAAAATGGGTTCGAATTGCAACGGTATGTACAGAAAACACAATTCTAAATTAATAATTTTAGTTGAGAGTTAATTACAACAATATGAAAACTCGTCGTAAGGATGTATAGTTCAGTTAATTCTAAACAGAATGCTAGCACATCACTCAGCTACATGACATTGGTTTATACCCATTTCACATCCGAAGTGTCTCTTCAACCAAGTGATATTCCTCTTCTCATCAGACAAGGCATGTGGCTGCAGCAAGATGGTGCAATTTATTCCACACTTTGACAGGTGTGTGACTGCATTTTAAATCAACAGTTCCCACATCGTTGGATTGGCCACCAAGATCACCAGATCTGTCTCCATTAGATTACTTCCTTTGGTGGAACATGAAATCAGTTGTGTATGTTACTCGGTCGAACACAACGGTCGAACTTCTCGGGAAAATAATAGAGTGCGGTGAAGGCTTTAGAAATGATGCCGGTGTTGTATTGAGAGCATTAAACTCTTTTATAGACAGAGCTCAAAGATGCCGCGACAACTTTGTTGGTCATTTCGAACCTCAAATGTGACGAATCAAAATGTGTATACCTCAAAACAAAACTGCAAAATCAATCACAAGTGATAAAATTATTATTTTAGAATTGTTTTTTTTTTCTTTAGATACCGTTGCAATTCGGACCCATGTTGATTATAACTTTTTTACTCAAAATAATCCCAGGAACACGTAGGTAAGCTACGGACATCCCCCTGCGGGACAATCTGTATATTAAGAGTGATAAAAGCGTTTTAAATGCCAACCTACGCCAGAAAGTGGAATTGGACGGTCCACGTTCTGGATTTAAGGTACGTAAAATAGTCTAGTCCAGGAAAAAGGAGCGCTCTAACCAAAATTTACCTATGATTTCTCTTTCACGCTAACAAAAGCTCACAGCAAAAAATCATTCCCATGGGAGCAGGTAAAAAGGTTATTTTTTTTCTTCCGCCATCTTAATAATGTCCAAATAAGTGCTTATATAAATTTTGGCCACTCGATCACAATTACATGGACAACCCAGAAAGTAAGTTTTCCTGGGGCGTTTACATACAGTACTACAGAACACACAATGTCATGGAAATATTTATTGGAACAAATACAGTAATTGTTTAACTATTTTTCAACAAATTGAGATATTTGTCATACCGTGGGATCAACATAGAGGTGCAGACGGCTGTCACACACTGGCTCCGATCCCAGGCGACAGACTTCTACGACACAGGGATACAAAAGTTGATCCCACGATATGACAAATGTCTCAGTTCCAGTGGGGAATATGTTGAAAAATAGCACAATTGCTGTATCTGTTCCAAAAAAATCTGTCATATTAAGTTGTGTTTTCTTTCTGTAAACGGCCCCAGGAAAACTTACTTTCTGGACGGTCCTTGTAATTGCGCTCGAGTAACCAAAATTTGTATAAGCACTTGTTTTGACATTATTAACATGGTGGAAGAAAAAAATTAACTTTAACTGCCCTGATGAAAATGTCTGCTTGTCAGTTAACTTATGGTCCTGTAATTGGGATGATTTTCAATGTTGTAGATGTTTCAAAATTAGCAATTGAATTGCTCACATTACTAGAGCGTAAGTCCGGGAAGATCTGTATCAGTAATACCAAGAAGTATTACTAATCAACCACCATCATAGAAATTTGTATTACATTTCCCATTGTAATATAACTCGTAGAATACTGTTTTTAATACAAATTCCAGAACTACAACTAGGCCACCGTGTAGCTCAGTTGTCTGAGGCGCATGCCTGCCCATCCGGAGTTGCAATCGGACGTAGGTTCGATTCCCGCTTGGGCTGATTACTGGTTGGGTTTTTCCGAGATTTTTCCCAACCGTAAGGTGAATGTCAGGTAATCTATGACGAATCTTCGGCCTCGTCTCGTCAAATACCATCTCACCATTACCAATACTGTAGACACTAAATAACCTCACAGTTGATGCAGCGTCGTTAAATAACCAAATATAAAAAAACTTACCTCTAAAAGTAATCCTGTTAACAATTCCACCAGCTCTGCATAATCTAGTAGTTGATATAGCGTCGCTAAATAATAAAATAAAATAAAATAAAATAAAATAGAAAATAATTAACGTAAGTTATTTATATTGCCGACAAAGCAAGTGAAATGTTGGCGAAATCCTGATCTTCCTTATTTTCACAAACATAGTTCGTAAGCTTGGTTACCAAAGTAAGCCTAAACGAATAATGCATGCCTCACATACGTATTGATGCCACAAAACATAAAATATATAGGAAATAGTAGTTTAGTCTACAGACACGGAATCATTACCTGACACTTTGCGTTCAAGCAGAGGTCTCCAAAAAGCGTATCGTCATTCGTGCTCTCGATACTGTCCGCCGAACACAGGGTGCTGTAAGGCTAGAAAAGGGGGAGAGACTCGTACCTCAACAGATGGAAGCGATCAGTGGGGATCGCGGCAACAGTCTGCTTATGTTTGCAAATAATAACATCAAAAGAATAAGAAATATCATACGTTTGTATATTATTTTGACATATTATGAAGCTGGAGCCCCGTCTGTTGCTATTGACACAAGCCACTGCAAATTCAACCTCTTCTGTTCTGTTCTATGGTGCCTTTCAGTGCCTGAAAAAGATCTCTCCATTTGTATTTTGTAATTACATCTAGAAGACATTCAGACACAGTAAAATGTTCATTAACTCCTCGGATGCAAATGGCTAGGTGAGCTTTGTCATTTCTATCTGTGCTTTTGTCCAATGCAAGTGAGTAAACCACAAACTGGTTAATTGTGGTTTCAACTTTAGATTCAATTGCATTTACAATCTTGAAATTCCTTCTCTGAACTGTAATTGGAAACAATTTAATTTTCTTAAACTTTGACTTTGTTCTGGACACAGTATTTTAGTAACTTCCTGTATGCACGATTTTACAAATGATGCTTCTGTAAAGGGCTTCATTGATTTTCCAATATTCCAAGCTAGAACATAGCTAGCAAGAAGCGGTTTTTGTTTAATACTGAGGACACGTGTGTGATTTGTGTTTGTATTTTCTTGTTTTATATTTATCAAAATATTTGTAGGCCTATGCATTTCTCCTAAAATTAAACGAAAAACTATATGTTTGTCATGTGGAACTGAGTGTAAACGTATTGTAATATATTGATTATTATGTACAACCAACAGTTATACAGATAGCCACAAAATAAATTATTTTCACATGTATGATATTCTTTGTGAAGAGTCCAGTATTGTCGCCGCATGTTGATTTTCAACACAGCCTTAAGAATTTTCGAACAAAATAAGCATTTCACATTCTCCCCATTAACACAAAAAAATTATTTTCCTATTCATTCTTGAATGTACTACGTCCATGATTAGGAGACATTGTGAAACGGTGGAACACTCCGAGCAACACAATGATAATAGCAGTCCGCCACTGCTTTTCGTTTGTGCATAAACATAAACATTGAGAGTACAGTACAGGTGGGGATGGGTGAGGCGTAGCGCGGTCATTACGTACTGGCTTCAGTTCCGTTCAGGGGCTTACTCGCGAGTACGCTTTTGGAGACGTCTGCGTTCAAGTAATCAGTTCAAAAATTTCCCGCCAACTAAGGGAAATCTCAAGCGTTCATGGTGAAAGCAAGATGGCGTCCGGCAAAGCATAGAGACTAGAGAGCGCGCGCCAATTACAAGGTGACAGTGTCGTTACCAGACCACGGACAGAGCTCGGGTTTTTCGGTTCAATGGAAGGAAATGAGTCAGCCGCAAAGAGGAGCTCTAATGAGTGAGAGGGAGGTTTGGACTGTGGGAAAAGTGAAGGTGGTGGTGGGGAAACATGCTTACAAAATAGTTTTGCTTTAGTTCAGTACACAGAATAAACGACGCGAGGGTATTAAAATCACAATTAAAGACACAGTTGTAATAAATCGACTATTCACATTGGTTATGGCTAGGAAATAAGCTAAGAATTTTAAATTCGCGAGATTCGGAGCTCGAAACTCTACTCGTGAACAACTCCCAATGAAGTCCTGGGTTCGAATCCTCATTCAGCTGAGGAGAGGCTCTGAGTTTTAGTCAGAAATGTCTCTTGGCAGCTATTCAGTTACTGCGAGAACCTTTACAATGACCAGGTTCGAGCGTATATTTTTTTTAATTTTTCTCTATCCCAACTTCTCTTGTCATTGTTTGTCAGTTTCTGAATGGTGAATAAGCAGTTTCTCCCTTCTTTCTCCTCTTCTCCTTAGGAGCTTGCTCAGACAAAGCGCTTCAAGGAACTTTTTAAAGTTTTATCTTAAAAATGTATGAAAAACGTGAAAAAATGGGGGAAATAGGAAATTATAGGTAATATGAAGATGAAACATGCATTTTTACCAACATTTTGAAATATGCACATTATGCATAATAAAATTGAACTTATTCGATTATTCTTCGTTTGAAACGCAAAGATAAATACTTCTTAATTGTGACGTCTCAATAAAAACATGCATTTTCACGCAAATACTCAGTCTATTTATAATTGAATTTTATTTTGTAGTTCTTAATAAATAACTTACGTACCGGGAAGAGTTTAAATTCGCATGAGGATCTGTTCTAGAAATTCATAATATTTTCCGCGTTAGATATTTCTCCTGTAATTACCGATGATACGTCATCTATTTCTGGCGAAGCCAACTACTCGGAATTCACGTCCTGAATCTGCCATATAGGAAAATAATGTAGCCTATCATTCTTACAGATAGTAGGCCTACTGACGTCAAAATGGTTATAATTAGGGACCGGATTTTTATGTAATTACATATTATATTCCTTTCAACCTAACCGTATATAAATAGCAAATCTTTGCGAATTTTGTAATTATCATTAATATATTAAAATTTGATACTACATATTTTTACATATTTACCCCACATTACATATTACGGCTTTGTATTACATAAATCTACATATTTATGGGTTTTATTCATTTTTACTCTTCTAAAAGGAAAAAAAAATTCTGCTGGAGAAGTTTACAATTTGAAATACACAGATTTAAAAACCCTTTTTACCTAACCAAGAAAAGATATTATAATTGTTCTGCACACGTCTTAAAAAGTCGTTCCCATGCAATTTGCAATCTTACTCGTCCTCTTCCTAATCCTTCCATCGAAAACCCGTGTCAAGTCTGACATGAGCCGCAATAAAGTAGCCGACTTTTGAAAAGAAGCTGAAGGAAAAAACTGGGAAGATGTTGAAAGATTAAAATAAATAGCTTTTCAGGTTATTGCTCAACCTCTTTACTTTAAATTTAGTAAACTTATACGAAAATGGGATTTTCCGATCAATTAGAAAGTATGGTTCTCGGCTGGAATAATCCGTCTCTTCTGAATGAGACAGGGATGTCTCTTTTCAAACAACATTGTAAATACCTATAGTTTGAAGTATTAGTAGGTACTTTATTTCTTACAAGGAGCAGCTAAAATGCATGTGTCCATCTCCTCTTATTTTCTCCTAATCCAGTAAAGCGAAACAGTGCTTGCAGTACTGTTTCGTCCTTCATTTCACTCAGTTCTCTAGTTTTAGTACTTACAGTATGAAGTGCAAGTGAGTTTATCTATTACTTTTAACCAACTAAAATGGCCCCTGCATCTTCAACCCTAATGACAAAAATAAAATCATAGATTGCGATGGACGAAGCTTTCACTACAGATGGAAAAATAGTAATGTGTCAAGTGTGCGGTAAAAAAGTCGGGTGCTCTATGAAATCACAACTGGAGAGTCATCCTATCCTATACCTCCCAGTTATTGATATTAAATATTTTCATGATTTTGCATATTTTGGTACATATTCAGCTTATTTTTCTTACATAAATATGTACATATTTCACACCTTGATATTACATAAAAATCCGGTCCCTAGTTATAATTGATAATGCATCTCCTCTATTTCAAATTTAAATATAAATCCACTATTACCAAGAGAAGTACGAACATAACATGACGATAAACGGAGTTAAGACAAGTGGTCTATCGCCTTGGAGATCATAGAGTTTCTTTCCAACAGCTTCAAATCCGTTCGCAAGGATGCGAGCTCGTGTAGTTTTGGTTGTTTTCCCCTCTTACATTGGATTCGTGCTTTCACTTTGAAGCTTTGTTATTTAAAATATTTATAGTAGTAGCCTATGTAAAATTAATTGTAGCGTATGCAATAGTAATATGCGTTACAAGAGCGGTATGTTGAAGTTTTCATGTTCGAGGAAAAGTTTGAAAAAGTGAAACGTAGTTGAGCTTTTTTTAATTTCCGAGAATTGAAAGAAAACATACCGCTCGTGTATCGTACATTATTTTGTGCGAAGATAGTTTATTACATACCTGAAAGAGGAATTTCTAATTAGTTGCAATGAAATCTCCAACTTGGTTTCTGTTCAATGACGGCAAATTTGCAAATCAAAATTATCTATCTTCAACATTCTTGCTTTAAAATGTTTTCTGTGTTTACTATACTCCACCAGGCCGTGATATAAATCTGTCTTTCCTCCCCCCCCCCAGGCTATGATGAGTCTGGAATCTTGTTGATTTTTTCACGGCTTCCTTAATGTTACTTGCATCACTAATGCAGTAACTTTAGTGGAGTTGTAGAGTTTACTTAATTTTTGCAAATATTTAAAAACAATAATTAACAGTGCAATTTAGGTGAAATTGCAGGTGGTAAGTTTCCAATTTATAATTATTACTATGTTGAACGTCTCTAAAAATAATATGTTAAAAGCCTAAAGCAGTAAAATCAATGTCACTTAAGCGGTAAGAAGAGGGAAATTGTTACGTGTGTTAGGTTGGGAATACTGAATGTGGTCCACACCTGTGTAGTAACGGTTAGCGCGTCTGGCTGCGAAACCAGGTGGCCCGGGTTCGAATCCCGGCAAGTTACCTAGTTGAGGTTTTTTCCGGGGTTTGCCCTCAACCCAATACGAGCAAATGCTGGGTAACTTTCGGTGCTGGATCCCGGACTCATTTCACCGGCATTATCAGCTTCATTTCATTCAGACTCTAAATAACCTAGATGTTGATACAGCGTCGTAAAATAACCCAATAAAATAAACAAATAATACTGAATGTGGAATTTCAAATTTTAGACTTTCCGCGGATTGGTTTGTGCGGAAACCAAGCAAATACGCACGATCTCGCACAAAAGGTATTTTATGGGAGGATTTTATTTCTCCTTAGCTACAAATCTAAAGAAAGTACCTTTTGTTCTGAAGCACGTGCCACAAAATTTCAGAACAAGTGCACGAAGATCGTTTCGTTACATGCTTCCTATTCTGGTCATCTCCGATTGTCCGCCTGCTTTAAGTGGTTCCTGTGAAATACTGCCATTAAACGCGGACAGGTATTTAGAAAGTGAAACTTCATCAAGGTCATTTTTTCCGAGAAAAATTGCGTGCAATGCGTGTAGGCAGACATGCTAAGAATTCCTCGAAGATTGTTTTATCTAGAAATTGAATTACGCCGAGCGTTGCCTGGAGCGAAGAACTTCGGTAATAGTCTGAGATGCGAACTTCATGCGTGAATGGCCCGACGTGAAGTGAAATGACGTTGTGTGAAACATGGCTACTTACACACACTTCGGAGCCCTGCACAACGCACTATTGCCAATCGAGAGCTGCCGAGCTATCTCGGTGGAATTCAAATCCAAGCGGACCAAAGATTTAATACTTTATGTAATTCCAAAGAGTAAAACGCTCAGAGATGTACGATAAATGCTTCTTTTTCCTATCGTGACAAGATTAAAAGGTCATGAGAAATCTACCTGCTATCCCTTCCAGACCCCAGACGCCCGCTTTGAAAAATGAACGCAGTGAGAACGACACAGTTGCACACAGTTTGAAAGAAGAAAGAGACTGGAAGTGGGGAAGAAAGAGAGAAAGTTAGGGATGGAGACAGAGAAAGGAATATGAGAGCAATAAAGTGTAACAACGAAAGAATGAAACGGAGAGAAAGTAAGTAGGTAAAAAGAGCATGCGGAAGGGATAATGAAGACGTAGTGGTATGTAGAAAAAAGAGAAAAATCGACAGGAGATTTAAGGAAAAAGACTGAGTGAGACAGTTTATTGGAATTAAGGTAATGCACTGTATTTTACGTGACATTATCTTACGAGTATATACATAATTCATAGGGCTATATAGTAATAGTAATAATAATAATAATAATAATAATAATAATAATAATAATAATAATATAGTAATAGTAATTATAACTATTATTATTATTATTATTATTATTATTATTATTATTATTATTATTATTATTATTATTATTATTATAGCCTTGAAATTCCATATTGGACAATGACCTCTTCATTGGAGGATAGCTCTTACTGTTCCCAAATCTTAGCTTGTCTCTTGTAGTCACTTTACCCCAGTTCTGCATTTTGCTCATGTTTACACCAAGTGTTTTATTATTTGTCCTTTAGCATGCTTTTAGGTTTCGACTCTTCCCCTACACTTATTTCAGTGTTTTTTTTTTACAGATTATGCTAACAATCAGTGCAGTCAGGGGGGGGACCATACGCCGCACGGGAACCTACAATTGAAGGGTTCTGAGCCATAGCGGGCCAAGCACCATTTATTAAAAACGGAGAAAACAAGAGTTAAAATTAAGTGATTACCATAATTTAACGAAACATATAGCAAGTAAGATAAAGTATGCACATTAAAATTAAATGATGTCAATCTTCATTAAATTATAGTAATCACTTAACTTTAACCCTTGCTTTCTCCGTTTTTAATCAGTGGCGCTTGGCCCGCTATGGCTCTGAACCCTTCAAGTGTTTAATGAATCGTATGGGGAAAAGAAAATGTTACCCATATCGAGTCATACGGCGTATGGGCACCTACGTTTTGAATACGAAAGTCTACAAGATATCTCCAAACTTTATGGTCAAAATTATACAAATGATATAAGACTCTAAACTGATCATTTTTACATCAGGAGCCAGAAATGGATATTTCGGATGCCATGACATCTTGAAAATGTATGTGAGGGACATTTCTGTAAGCTGTTCTAATTATCATAACAAACAACTGCCTGGTGCTTCCATGGTGATATTTACAAAATATCAAGCGTCGTTGTAATGCATGTATTTAAACAGGTAATCGCCAATTTCAATAGCTGCTCTGAGCTCTAAGTCGTTGCTATGACGTGTATGTTGTTTTGGAAATAAAACATTAAATATCTCTTTGTTTGCAAGAGAATGTGGTTGTAACAGTACCTACTTCATATCCATGATCAACTGGGCAGCAGATTCTTACCTGCCTACCTCCCTTTTTGCACAAAAGACACCAGGGATATTTAAGAGAGTGGAGCAAAATGTCATGCATTGTTCTGGACGTATCAAGGCTGGTTGGTCACCACTTTGAACGTTGCTATGAGACATATGTTGTTTATGAGTGTAAAAATTATCTGATATCATTTTATATCTTCTTCTGCCACAAGCTCTTCTCCCGTTCACCATTCCTTCCACTACATCCTTCAGAAGGCAGTTTCTTCTCAACCAGTGACCCAGCCAATTTCTTTTCCTCTTCCTGATCAGTTTCAGCATCATTCTTTCTTCATCCACTTTTTCCAACATTGCTTCATATCTTATTCTGTCTGTCCATTCTTCTCCATATTCACATTTCAAACGTTTCTAGTCGCTTCTCTTCACTTTGTCGTAATGTCCATGTTTCTGCCCCATACAATGCTACACTCCACACAAAGCACTTCACTAGTCTCTTAGTTCTTTCTCCAGAGATCCGCAGAAGATGCTCTTTTTCCTATTAAAAGCTTCCTTTGCCATTGCTAGTCATCTTTTGACTGTTGGTGATAAAGAGGGAAGAATTTGGAAGAATTCTTGGCAACATCAACTTTTGTGCTTCAATTGTTATCACATGCAACTGTTGGCATTTCTATTACTCTGCTGAATTACGTTAATGTGCAAGTCATTGTAAAATCAATAAAAAAAATGTCGTTTATACCTTGTGTTTAAACTGGAGATTAACATACCTCGGTAGGCCTATATCATGGGAGTGTGTATTTTTCTTTTCACAACAATACATAACTTATATCATTATCTGATTGCAGCTGATGAAACCTCATGAATAGCGACTATGTCTTCTTTTTTAGAAATATCGTCGCCGTACCTGTTTAAATAAACTAACAACCTCAGCTACCCGTAAGTTACATCTATGTAGAGTTCAATTCGCAAGCTTGTGATTAAACCGATATTATTTGTTATATGAAATGGGCATATTTTTCTTCACACGACAATACATTTCTCATCTAACTTACTAAATTATGTCTCTTTCATTTCAAATATTTCATTTTTTCTAGAAAATGCCTCATCACCGAACTTTCGGAAATAAACCAGACAATTTCTCCTACTAACTATAGAGACACCCAAGTACAAAGGTCACATATCATTCAAAATTTTTTCCTCGTCTGTCAGCAGTAAGCATAAAGTAAGGAGTATTTGACCCCCAAATTAGAGAACTTCAGCAACATCCCAATTTCGAAGTATGCCTAACACCGAAAGAAAAACAGTCATGGACGTATTTTAAAAATGTAACAGGAAACTTTCTGCGAAGAAGAAGAGAAGGAGGAAGAAGAAATAGAAGAAGAAGAAGAAGAAGAAGTCACCACTGTAAGGGATTGGCAGATCAGATGATTAATATATGGTATAAGGACTGAGGATGTCTCATGTCCTTGAAAGTGTGCTTTCTGGATTCGTATTTAGATTACTTTCCAGAAGCTGCAGTATCATCCATTGAACATGGTGAAAGGTTCCATAAACAAATACTCACTATAGAAAAGCAGTACGAAGGAAAGTCAATACCTACAATGCTTGCTGATTACTGCTGAAATACTGTATTATTCGAGACAAGAAAGACAGCCATCACTAAAGAAAAAATAAGGTCCTCTAAATTTTTGGGGAAAAGAACATATTTTTGTTTAAATTTTCGAATTTTCATTAAGTCTTTTTATACAGTAGATGATATGTATAGAGTTTTTCTGTTGAATAATATATTAAATATTATTTTACATAACTTTAAGCTTGACGAGAATGGCGACAGTTACAATTTTTGTCAATATAAAATATACAATGTGCAAACATATTAGAAAAAGCTTAAAATCCCAATAACTGTAAAACTATGCATCACTGAGAAAATATAAATACAGATTCGGATTCAGCACACACATTTCTGTAGGAATCACAACTGTTAACTCCAGAGAAAAAGAATTTCACTTTTTTATTTATTTTTTTTTTTTATTTTTTTTTTAAGAATAGTGTACAGTAATGGGAGCATTCTTTAGCCGAGCTCGTGATCGGGTGTTGTCTGGAACTTAGAAGTTCACAACGAAAAGTGATTACGGATATTAAGTCTTCACTTATTTCATCATCTTATGTAAGAAACGGGATTTCGAAACAAATCGCTAGAGCAGATTGCGAGTAAAATTCCATCTTTTGAGGGGAAAAGGATGACAAGTAAAGGACTATTATATTATATGTCTAAAATTATTGTACTCTTATTTGCATCATTTCCGGATACATTCACTTACAGATATGAAGAGTCCACTGCAAGAATGATGGATGTCATTTGGAATACATTTTGCAGGAGAAACAATTGAAAGTTTGAAATGCTTAGCGCTCAAAGCTTAACTGTGATTTTCCGATCATTACTGGACAATGACTATCAGTGTCAATGCCATGTAACTCTCTATGTACATTCTATATATCTTAAGCTATGCATTGACAGTCTTGGTTCATTTTCGACAAGAAAGTGACATCCATCATTCTTGCAGTGGGGTCTTCATATGCTAATGAATATAAACAAAACTCGTCCAATAATTTAGTGTAGGAGATAACCGTTGTGTAAAGCATATGGACAGAAAGCACTTCTTCGTTATCAGGAATGTAAAATACGTATGTCCGCAAAAATAAAAATGACATCGATTTTTCAGCATCACAATACTTTATATAGCTACAGAGAGTTCTTGCATACCGGTCCCAAATAGTAATGTTTCGTCAGCTTAATGACGGTAATGAGAATTTCCTATCCCGAAAAAGCTAACAAGCAAACATTCTAATGGGGGCAGATAAAAATGTAACCTTTTTCCTTTCACTATGTTAGGCCTGATAATGTCAAAAGAAATGCTTATACAAATTTAGACCACTCGACTGCAATTACGAGAGCCGTAAAAATAAATTCTCCCGGGACCGTTAACAGAAAGAAAACACAATTTCATTGGAAATATTTATTAGAACAGACACAGCAAATGTTGAGCTGTTTTTTAACATATTCCCCACCGAATTGAGACATTTGTCATATCATGGGATCGACAGAGAGGTGGAGACGGCTGTCAAACACTGGTTTCGATCCCAGGCGGCTGACTTCTACGACACAAGGATACAAAAATTGATCCCATCACATTTTGTACGGCCTCATAATTGCGGTCGAGTTGCCAGAATTTGTATAAGCACTTCTTTTGACACTATTAACATGGTGGAACAAAAAAATTTAACTTCTTTATCGGCTCCTATAGAATGTTTGCTTGTAAGCGGTAAGGGGTGGAGTGGGACCGGGCTGCGTAGGGAAGCGTGCACGAATCTGTCCGCACACCGCTCAAAAACAGATTTTGTTAAGTAGAAGTTGGTGTTGGACCGGTCTGCATAGGAACGCTCTGTATACTTTTGTAAAATAGTGAAGTAATGCAAGAAGAAAGATCGTGATCAGTAGATGTAAGAAGTTATAGCGCGATTAAGGGGAGAGAGGGGGGGAAGTCTGTAAGATTTTTATTTTATTAGGTTATTTTACGACGCTTTATCAACAGCTTTGGTTATTTAGCGTCTGAATGAGATGAAGGTGATAATGCCGGTGAAATGAGTCCGGAGTCCAACACCGTAAGTTACCTAGCATTTGCTCGTATTGGGTTGAGGGAAAACCCCGGAAAAAACCTCAACCATGTAACTTGCCCCGACCGGGAATCGAACCCGGGCCACGTGGTTTCGCGGCTAGACGTGCTAACCGTTACTCCACAGGCGTGGACAATCTGTAAGATGCTGGGACTTACGCTAGGGGGGGTTATCGGGTTTGAACCCCCCCTTGTTGTTCAGTCAACTGTCCGAAGACAGGTCTGAACCTCACAAGTGATACTAAGAAGGCACCAGTTATGAAGCAACTAGGCCGAGAGATAATGGGGTAGGGTGGCCAGTTCCTTTCTTCCTCCCCCCTTTGAACTTAAAAAAATGATATATTTAGATTTGATTTTTTTATTCATAATAATTTACCTATCATATACAAATGTTGACTGAACATAGTATATAGTAGGCTATGGTTATTTTGTTAGTGTAATAATGACACAAGCATTTCTATTATACAAAATTAGACAAATTAATTTTTTTCACAACTATTCAATTTTTTAACAAATTTTATGTTTCAAACATTTTTATAAGGATATTCATGAATATGTTCTATTAGGGCATAGTATAATATTAATAAATACCGTAACTAACATAATAATCATAATAATACTAATAATAATAATAATAATAATAATAATAATAATAATAATAATACACAACATTTTAAATACCGGCAATGTAAATTATAAACAATTTTAATAATGACCTCTCCCCTTGACAAAATCCTGCGTACGCCACTGATAAAGAAATGGTGAGGAAATTCAATGGGCAAAGAAAGAGCGGACAACAAAGAAAAATTTAAGGAAGAAAGAAGAAACGGAGGATGGCAAAGATGTAGAAGACGATGACAGGTTGTCAAAAGAGATGTAAGAAGAAAGAAGAGACAGGTGGAACGAAGAATTAAACAAAGAACTACGGAATTACAAACTAAATACTGTAGCACAAGGACAGACATTGGTGCTGGCAGTTGGCCTCCAGGTGTTGCTGCAATTTTGTGCTTTCTAGAAAACTGTGTGCTGATTCGGTTCCTCGAAAAGCTCGCGGAAATGATTCCCCAGCTAAGGAATGTTAACGAGGGGGCTGAACCCCCCGCTTGTAGGCCCCTCCCAGAAGACAAAGGAGCGAATCAATTGCGCCACTTTGAAGTCTGTGCGGTTAAAAAATCTGTGGGCGGACATGGACTGAGTGATCGCCCAAGAATTGCACGGAAATCTGCTGCACCTTACATGTGGTCCCAACTCCATTACCCGATTCTGAAAACATGACCACATGTTGGTAGGGATGAAAGGCTTTCTCAACATGGCGCTATTTTAAGCTGAAGTTTGGTGCGTCTTTTGCATACGCCGTACAGTATTTAGAAATCAGATACTTCTATGTAGAATTATTTATCCTAACAAACATAAAGAGGAATCGAACGGATTTACCAGACAGTTTAGTTTACCCAAAAGTCCAGGTTTCTAACTTGTCGTTGCCATCACCACCATCATCATCATCATCATCATCATCATCATCATCATCATCATCTCTGTTGTAATCAACTCTAAAATAACTAACCTAAGCTCAATAATTGTGTAGAAAGTTGTATTACTACTACTACTACTACTACTACTACTACTACTACTACTACTACTACTACTACTACTCCAGTAGAACCTCTATTATCCGTGGTAATGAAGGGGACGGACTGAACGGTTGATCGAAAAAATCGGATAATCCGTACAATGAAATATTTTGTAATTTCCTCCATGATCTTGTATTTAACTCACTAGGTAGTGGATCAGAAGTTCACTAATTGAAGTCTGGTTGTCAACGACGGGTTCTTAAGGAGCAAGGAAGTCTTTTATAATGCCTGTCTCAGGAAAGATAGGAATAAAGGAGATGTAGATTTACATAATTTGTTTTACACTCTATCCTTGTTTTTTTTTATTAAATCGCGCAGTTGTAACTCCAATCTCGTATTCTGCTGCGAGATGAGCCACAGTTTCTCTTTCTCAAACCTTTCAATTATTTCCATTTTTTTCGATACTTAGCACAACAGGTTTTTTGTTATCATCCGTGGAAGACATTTTATATGCAAGTTATATTTATAGAACGGCAATTTGAACAGTAGACAATGTTTTGTTACGATAAAGGCTTGTAATAACACTCTAGCAAAACCATATGTAGAACCTACTTGCACAAAACAGTACTTCATATAAGTTATTTATTTCTGAAGAAAAAGAAGAGCGAGAAAGACAGTCGGATAATCCGCCAATCGGTTAATCCACCAATCGGTTTATAGGGTGACGGATAATCGGGGTTCTACTGCACTACTATTTCTACTGTTGGGCCTGCTACATGCAATTCTAAAGCCGCAAAAGTACAATCCTAGCGGTATGTAAAATGATTGCCCAGCTAGAATATTTTCTAAGTCTAAGAATTAAGGTCAGTTCACATCTACAGACAATGAACGTGTCAGACGCGTGTAGAGTGGTAGACACAACATTTTTTATAGTTTTCACACTGAGAGGCACACGGTGTAACAGACAAAACATTTCCAGATATGGAATTACTAACAAGGGAAGCGTCCCAGGTCGTGTAGCTTGAGTTTAATGAAAATGCATATTTAAGCTAATTTTCGTTCATTAACAAACGTGGTGATAGCCTTTCGTTTTGTTTTTTTTTCTTTTAAGAATTATACCGACTTGAAAATCGATGCTACTTATACCGCTTCTTGCACTCACTCGGATCCTCATAGCTCCGCGCCACTGTATCACATCTCTCGCATTATTGCTCTATTCAATTTGTTTTCTCTTAACTCAAATCAATACAGTAGTAATGCAATCCATGACTTCTTTCTCTAATTCGTACACCGTCAAAACCCATAGGTACATATGCAGCTGGAAGTCTAGGAACACGATTGTACATATTCTGCTTTCAAGAACCGAAAGGGGATTTTGAATCTAAAGTAAAACAACGTGTAGACAAAGATAAGCCATTTAATGTCGTGGTCGATGCAAGTAGTTCCGGTAAACTGGCAAATAAATAACGTGAGAAAGTGGTTAAGAGATGTATTCCTTCCGGATGTTAAGAAACACACACTACCGGTACTACTTTTGGATTCTTGGAGTGGTCAGATAGATGTCACTATATTTACTTTTGAAGGAGTAAACAATACTCTACATTAAATTGGGTTAAACAAGGTCCGTCTATGCTTATCTTTGAAACAAAATTACTAAAAGTTATTTGTACACATTATTTAACAAGTTTGAACGTTTTCGACTCTACAGAGTCATCATCAGAAGTTATACCGTAGTATACATGTATGAAGGAAAGAAAAATGGAAGAAAGAAGGAAAGAAAGAAAGAAAGAAAGAAAGAAAGAAAGAAAGAAAGAAAGAGTGAGTGAATAAATAAATGAAAATGTACACAAAATTCTTCTGATGTATGTGTACAATATAGTTGCATTGAGACAGTTGATTCTTACATATTTTTATTTAATTTTACCTGCCAGAGACTATTTTCCTAAAGTTTGCCTGTTTTACAGTTCTGCTTTTTTTTTTCCTTTTTTTTTTTCTTTCTTAACTAATATAAGCACAACACCCATGCTCGTAGCGGGACTCGAACCCACAACCCTTCGCACCAAGCAGTAAAGACATTGCGTACCTCTGTTTCTTGCGCTATGCAGGCCTGCATATATCAGGAATACAACGAGTCTCGAAACATGATCGGTAGTGATAATTGCTTCACTCCCTCACACGGATGGTCTGTGCGTACACAAGGTCGCAGTGCCCTTCAAGGCGCCTTGGTAAGGTCATGGTGCTCACCGACCATCACCTACATGGTAGACGCGATGAGGAAACTTCATTTAGTGCATATTTCTCACACTTCGTTAAGTGAACGGGAAGATTTTAGGTATTCAGTACGAACATCAGTACTGAAATTTGTGTGCAAAATTTGCAACCCACTCATTCTCATTACAGCAATACTTGTCAGACAGTCGCTCGTGTTTGAGATCTCGCTACTAAAGTTAACACGGTTTACGTAATTGCGTGTGCGTGTAGGACGAGCAGAATACAATGAATAATTGCACTCGTATTCTGTGGAGCGTGCATTCCTTGAAGAAACTCGGCCGCAAACAGAATCTGGGCTTTCTTGCTTGGCTTGATGTAAGGCGGACACACGGTGAGACATCGTGACACGGAGTCAGCACGACACCGGTAGTGCTGGCCTTCTGTGCCCGAGATTGCGGGTGCGATCCCGGCCCAGGTCTATGGCATTTAAGTGTGCCTAAATGCGATAGGCTCAGTATATTTTCTGAACTCCTACGGTACAAAATTCCGGTACACCGGCGACGCTGATATAACCTTCGCAGTTGCGAGCGTCGATAAATAAAACAATTAATTTAATTCAACCTACAGGTTGGAATTATATAGCGAGAAATTCTAGAAGAGTATATAAACTACGTTACCATCTAATATGAAATGTTATAGCAGGGCATAAAGTAAATTGTCATATTATAAAAATATTGTTCAACAAATTCGTAAACCTTCGGTTTATATCTTTATTTTAAATAAGAAAATAGACAAACAATTTGTGGACAAAAAAGTGGATGAACATTCAAACTAGTGAACAAAGAAACTTACGGACAAAATGTTAAGAAAATGTTCGCCGCTATAGACTAACGGTTAGCATGCCTGATCGTGGAACGAGCGGGTCCGGGTTCAAATCCTGGTTGGAAAAACTTACCTGGTTGAAATTTTTCCGGGATCTTCCCTCAACCATTAAGATCAAATGCTAGGTAACTTTCGGCGTTGGACCCCAAACTCACTTCGCTGTCATTATTATCATCATCATCATCACGCTAGATAACCACAGCAGTTGATAAAGCGTCGTAAAGTAATCAATTAGGAAAAGAACAAATAAATAATAAGAAAATGAACAAAAAGTCTGCTAACCTTAGAAACAGGGGGATCGTATAGAAATATTCAGAATTAGAAGGAGCAAGTGGAAAAGTTTCTTTTTTATTGATAGACTCTTCTCATCTTATATTTCACACACAAGCATACAGCTGCCAATGCTTTATAGATTCTTCATTTCACTAAAAAATCTTGCATGAGGTAGCAATTGAAGGGTTCAGACCATAGTGGGCCAAGCGGCATTTATTAAAAACGGAGAAAGCAAGAGTTAAAGTTAAGTGAATATCATAGTTTAATGAAGATTGACATATCATTTAGTTTTAAAGTGTATACTTTATATTATTTAGTATATGTTTCCATTGAATTATGGTAAAAACTTCATTTTAACCCTTGTTTTCAACGGTTTTAGTAGGTAAATGGCGCTTGGCCCACTATGGTTCTGAACCCTTCAATTGTATGATTAATTTAAACTAAACATTTTATTCACCTTTTCATTTACACAGGCTCTTACACGATTCGAATCCACGACGATCAGCACGTGGATATGTTCAAAATTTGTGCATTGACATATTTAAAAACCTCAGAGTGGAATGTAGATCTTCTGACGACTCCATCCCGTCAGGTGGCTCGCGGACCACATTGTGTAAACTCTCTGCCATCATGGCGATTCTAGCTTTGCACACAGTCACACTCGTTCGCGAATCTACCTGTGGAGCCGGCGGCGTGGCGGTGCGGCCCGTGGAATAAAATGGCGACGAGCAAGATCGCACAGGCGGAGATGCGACTCGTCTACGTGGCGATTTGAATTGTTGAAGTCGAAAGCTTGTGAAGCAGTAGAGTTGCATACACGTTTGCTAATATTTTTCGTAATATGTTCAACGACAATAACATAGAGAAAGAAATGTAATTGACACACAATATCGCGTCCTTTCCAGGGATTTTGAGATGGATGACGTGAGCTCCAAATAATTTTTTGTCTCACTAAACGCCCCAACGAAGATATGAAGTTAATTTTGAAATGGGGAGGAAATTAATCACAATGTTTTATCTGTTGATAAGTTAATGGGAGCTAGCACAGAGTTTTATATGAAATAGTTTTATATGAACTATATAAAATATGCCCGGAGTCGTAGAAACAAAATCTACAAGATAATAAAAAGCTATGACATTCAGAGACAAATTTGCCAGTTGGTCGTAAAACGATTTCATATAACACATCGTTCGGGCAACTTTCATATTTCGTATGTTGAATACTACATGAGTTTTGAGATAGTCGAACTTGTCTATTTCGAAAGTTTTTAATTCGAAATCGGGAATAATTCGAATTCATCGCTCGGTCGCTTGTCATTCTATACAACGTCATGTTTAAAAAACTCTCCTGTAATTCGATTTTTTGTTATAGTTCGAAATGAAATCCAACGAAATTTAGTTCCAAAATATAGCGCAAGCAGACTTTACACTTCAGATGAAGAAGTGTCAGAACATCCCGAGAAACCATTGCCTACAATCACCCAAACCATGGATCACATCCAGGAATTAAGGTGCAATACTGAAGGACAGCAAAATGTGAGCGAAACAGTTTTCCAATCGCTCAATAAGCTGGAAGGTTTTTGCATGAATCAAATACTGAATTTCAAAAACCAAACGAAGTACCAAGCTTTTTAAGAAAGCTTTCGCTAAATTACTAACTGTGCAAATTTTAGCGCACTAATAAATGATACGCCCTAATCTATTGCAAACTGCGCAGCTGACTTAAATCTTATGTCTAGAGCAGGCTCGTATGTAAGTTTTAGCCAACGATACAATATCAATTCATTTACATGATTGTTTTGAAGACTGATTAAGAAACCTGATTATAACGCTATTAATAGAGAAAAATTCGCTCCGATACTGGGAATCAAACCCAGGACCGATCAGTTTGGCGCGCTGAGTGCTCTTAACCAGGTGAGCTATGCCGGATCCGATCCACAGCCCCGGCCGAATTCTCCTCCTTCGTATCATCACAGTCTAGTACACGAAGCTCAATACGCAGTAAATATGCATCCATAGATAGTTGCTAACCACTAGGATCGCTAATATCGCTTCATTACAGACAATGCGAAATAGTACCGGCACAGTCTATTGTTCCTAGCACCCTCACAACTCGAGCTTCGTGACTGTATATACTAGACTGTGGTATCATAATGGTTTACTATCTGCATTATAGACATAGGCCTACATATCACGTATAAGTTACATGAGCGCAAATTTAAATTTTATGGCAATTTTCAACAACAGTTTTAGATCACTGTTAACACTCGAATATTCTTATTTGAGGACCTCACCGTCCTCTATTGAATATTGTATATTTCATTCATTCATTCATTCATTCATTCATTCATTCATTCATTCATTCATTTATTTTATTCCATAGATCTTACATTAGCAATGAAGCTTTAAGATGTGGAACAAGTCAAAATTTTACAAGATTACAATTAAAATTTTTACAAAATTTTACAGTTTTATAATTTAGTAATTTTCTACAATTTTACAATTTTGTGCAATTTTTTACAATATTTTGGCGAGACGTACTGAGATGAGGTGAGGTCCGAGGATTCGCCAAAATATTACCCGGCATTTGCCTTTTGGTTGGGGAAAACCTCGGAAAAACCCAACCAGGTAATCAAATCAAAGGAGTCTTACTTACTTACTTACAAATGGCTTTTAAGGAACCCGAACGTTCATTGCGGCCCTCACATAAGCCCGCTAGCGGTCCCTATCCTGTGCAAGATTAAATTCGTTTACTGCGAATCAAACCCAGGAACTCTCAGGAGGAGAGTTCGGCCGGCGCTGTCTATCGCATCCCGGCATAGCTCAGTTGGTTAAGAGCACTCAGCGCGCCAAGCTGAGGGCTGCTGGGTTCGATTCCCAGTGCCGGAACGAATTTTTCTCCATTAGACGTAATAGTAGTCTATTTACTTAGCTTACACAAAGTCATAGAATGCATAATATTCAATATAGGACGGCGAGGTCCTGGAATAAGGATATATCTAATTGTAATAGTTGACTAGTTGATGCTGGTCATAATATATATATATATATATATATATTTTTTTTTTTTAATTTCGTAATGTTGTGATTACTTCAAATTTCTTGAGAAACGTAGGCTTAAGAATAATAAGGGCAAACACTAAAAGTAAATGGACTCAGCGCAGCGTCTCTATGGGAGGGAGGTAAATATCTATTTCCGTGCAGAGAATCGAATATAGCCGGCTGTATTTGTGACTAGAAACACTAATAGTCCCTACTTTAGTCCTAGCAGCTTATTTATGATATAAAACAAACTAATATTTAACAACTTTAGGCTACTAATTTTTTTCTACTCTCTCATAATATCGGAAAACTTTCAGTAAACTTAGCGAAATCTATTGCACTCTAAGAAGACATAATACAGCCCTACTTTCATTTTTACTTACAACAATACCTGACTGACAATTACTCTTACTTGCTTCTGCGCATATTCCAAGAAGTGGAAAACGCTTGTGTGTCTTCTCCACGTCAATCAACATGCAGCCCCCGGGGTTCGAACCCTAAGGCTTTGGCATTCCACAATCCAAAAATAGAAACAACATATTGAATTTGAGGTCAAACAGGCTTCCTAACATGCTTTTACATTGGCTAGCATTGTAACTGTTATTCCCAAAGTACATTTCATGGAACACTACTGATCCCATTGTATGACTGTCAGTTTCAGCCTGTCCGACATCCCATCAAAGTTGTCAGAATGGTGGACAAGAGTTTTCTACCTGGCAAGTACATACAAATCTATGTCTGAAATTACAAGGTTTTCAAATGACCAACAATACAAAAGTGATTGAAAATACAGAGAAATGATTTAGGAACAAATGACACACAATATGTAGTCAAGTTCCTATAGATCTACATAATAAGAATCCGAAGGAATAGTGAACGCCATGGATACAAATCTATATCATGAGCGATTTGTTTATACATCGCTAAACCTGTCGAGAATTGATTTTTAATCAGTTATCAATTTGTGGAATGCCACCTGACCACGAGTATGTAACTTACTCTTTCTGGAGGTGCTTGAGTGTTTTTATATAAAAAAGCAATACGTTTCTTTGTTCTAGCAATAAAGTATTATTATTATTATTATTGTTATTTTATTATTATTGCTATTATTATTATAATTATAATTATTATTATTATTATTATTATTATTATTATTATTATTATTATTATTATTATTATTATATGGAAATTCACCACAATCATGATAACGATTATTTTAACAATGTCGGCTGAATCCCGAAGGTCATAATGACTTCTTGCGTGTGACAAAGACAAAGTCGGATGAATATCAGAAGTGACTCCTAGTCCATGATAGTACAGTATTTGAAAAATATCGGCTGCAACCCGAATATAAAAGCGACTGTTACGTATGATATTATTTGTATTTAGGCAATGTAGAAGTAGAGTATTTCAACCATGCCAGCTGAACATCGGATATAAAAGTGACTCCTAGCATATGATAGTACAGTATTTTAACCATGTCAGCTGAACATCGGATATAAAAGTGACTCCTAGCATATGATAGTACAGTATTTTAACCATGCCAGCTGAACATCGGATATAAAAGTGACTCGTAGCATATGATAGTACAGTATTTTAACCATGTCAGCTGAACATCGGATATAAAAGTGACTCCTAGCATATGATAGTACAGTATTTTAACCATGTCAGCTGAACATCGGATATAAAAGTGACTCCTAGCATATGATAGTACAGTATTTTAACCATGTCAGCTGAACATCGGCTATAAAAGTGACTCCTAACATATGATAGTACAGTATTTTAACCATGCCAGCTGAACATCGGATATAAAAGTGACTCCTAGCATATGATAGTACAGTATTTTAACCATGCCAGCTGAACATCGGATATAAAAGTGACTCCTAACATATGATAGTACAGTATTTTAACCATGTCAGCTGAATATCGGATATAAAAGTGACTCCTAACATATGATAGTACAGTATTTTAACCATGTCAGCTGAACATCTGATATAAAAGTGACTCCTAGCATATGATAGTACAGTATTTTAACCATGCCAGCTGAACATCGGATATAAAAGTGACTCCTAATATATGATAGTACAGTATTTTAACCATGCCAGCTAAACATCGGATATAAAAGTGACTCGTAGCATATGATAGTACAGCCTATTTTAACTATGTCGGCTGAACCCCGAATATGAAACGTAACTTCTAGCGTAGAGTAGCCTAGAGAATTTTAATCATGTCGGCTGAAGCTCGAATATCAAAGTGATTCCAAGCGTATGATAGGAGAGTATTTAGACTATTTCGGCTCAATTTTAAATATCGAAGAGATTCCTAGCGTATGATAGTAAAGTATAGTATTTAAAAAATGTCGGTTGAACCCCGAATATAAAAAATAACTTATGTTCCATTCTGGGTATATTCTGATATGTTTTCGGATTCTGTATGCGCCACGAACATCGTAGAATCTTCCCCTCATTGAGTAATGAACGAACCAGTTAAAGAAAAGGGAGGAAGTGTAATCTAAAAGGTATACGAGTTCGCTTCCTTGTAAGGGCTCTTGGGACCCATCGTAACATTTACGTCGGCACCTAACCTAAAAGTTATTTATCTCACTTCGTTCACACTGTCCCATATAAGGGATGTGAATGAAATTTTCAGGGGAAAGCCGTTAAACCGTAAACTAGAAAGAATGTTAAATAGCAACTGCGCACAGTTACCTGCAAAACATAGACAGCGACTACCGCCGCATCTCACTTCAACCCATCCAGTAGCTGAGCCGAGGGAGGAAAGAAGCACCGCCAAAGCCAAGTCCCCAATGCCAACTGGAGCTTTAAGAAGCACCGCTAATGCGGAGGGTCCATTGCCAATCGAAGATAAATGAGCGATTGGAAACTGATATGTACAATGGTAGGTGGAAGGTTCGTGGTTCATTTCTTTTAGGCTCATCCCGACAACTGTCTCCGTCTAGTAATAAGCAGATAATATTCCAAATTAATCCATCAATTCTCTATTATTTCATCTTCTACGTAGAATTTATTTGCCGTTAGCAATCTATTGAAATGGAGAAGAAAAGTCTCTTGGTTCATGTTCGGGGCGATGACGAAAACTTCGAAAATCAAGATCGATTCTGACGTCAAGAAAAACGTGATAAATGCGTAAGGAGTAAAACTCGTCTCATTTTGGGAACGTAAGTGTGGAGAACTAGTTTTATAGTAATAATATTGAAAATTTTGTTTCATAAATTCTTACATTCTCTAATGAGACGGTGACCAGCAAAAGAGGGAAGTCAGTGGGACGAGAAATAGTTGACCAGAATTTAATGCGCAGCGAAAAGGATGTCTGGGAGAAATCGGAGTTTGTCAGTAAAAATGTTCGACCCAGACTCTGAACTCGAATATACTAACTTTCAAGGAAATATATTTTCAAAACGAGCCGTCAGCTTCGGGAAATTCAGTGATAGGCCTACTAACCACGAGACTTTGCTTTGTAAGTCTACTGCCCGGTTTCTGGAAATACAGTTACCTGTACATACAGAGTTACACATTTAACACGCTGATATGTTTGAAACGAGTTTCCGAAACAACAGTTATCGTAATCTTTACAGTTACCTTTGCTTCAACTGGTAACTGTGCCTCTGCCTGTAGTTACCTGGCTGTTAGAACTGATTCGAACAAATACCGACATGCGGCGCTACTGCATTACTGTTTCGTAAACTGTATTAAACTGATATTAAATAATAATATAAACCGAAATTAATTAATTTACTATATTATCGGTAGGCCTATAGTTTAAAAAATTTGGCGTTTTATTTACGTAACTTACGGTAAATGTTCTACTTTCTATGACATATTAGGATAATAATGTGTGTTTGTAAAGACAATTTCGAATATCTTAAGCTTGATTTTCGTCATAAACTTCAGATTCTATGTCTTCAGTCAAGGAATATTTTATTCTTGGGTGCTCTACCAATGCCAATGGTATTTCGGTCTCCGTAAAGTCCATTTGAACACATGAAAGCATTCATATGGACGAATGTAACATATTTTTACATTACTAATATGGCTGCCATAACTACCAAAGCTGACTGCAGTTGCAGTTTTGTAGCAGAAATTACATCTAGCCCTCTCTCCATTAGTAGCTATTATTTACCTCGATGATTACGCCAAATACCAACAATTATTGCTTTTTTAATCATATTACGATTGAGATGGAAGTGTACATGTACATTATCATTTATCACACGGTTCCTTAATTAAAAAGCCTGCTCCTACTAGTACAAAGCTCACTGTCATATTACTACTGAAAACCATTGCAAATAAAAATAACTATAAATAACTAAAAAAAAAATCACTAACGAAATACTAGTGGAGACATCTATGGGCAACAAGAGATACTGAACTTGAAGTTACCTCAACTGTCAGTTACAAGATCTGATAAATCTACATTTAACTTCTCGGATACTCATGAACGTTATCAGTACAGTTAAATTTATAAGTGCAGTTAAGTAACTGATAGTTATCTAAGGTGTACCAGAAACCGGGCATACGTCTGACAATTCGTGCGATAGTGAAGAAAAATCGTACGGTACAGTCTGCTATTACAGCAGAATTACCATTGTTAATACTGTATATGTTCAGTTTTTATGAAAGAATCGCAGTCGGATTTATGTGTACCATTCACGAAGACGTGCCGTGAATCTACATGGTTCGCCAGGGAAACGGGCGATTTTAAAGTACGCGCTACAGAAATGTTGTAGGCGATAGAAGGTGCTGTTATCTGTTGTTATATTGTCGAAACTATGCCATTTACGCAGCGATACATGATCAGTCGCCATGGAGCAATGGAACGGTGCACAGCTTGCATATGCAATCAAAGCGTTTTACAAGAACAATGACATTTACAAGGCTGCTGACAGTTCTTCTTCCACCCGGTGGTTTTCTCTTCATAGCAGATCCTGTGGCCTCGAAATTTCTATTCCATAATTTGATCTCATGTGCGCTAGGCACAGGATCGTCACGTCCGATATTGAAATGTGTGTGAAAATCTCTTCTACCAGCCTCGTAATTGTCATTGTTTTTAACGCTTTGATTGCATATGCACGCTGTGCGCTGTTCCATTGTTTCATGGCGACTGATCATGTAACTCTGCGTAAATGGCATAGTTTCGACAATACAACAGATAACAGCACCTTCTATCGCCTACAATATTTTTGTAGGACGTACTTTAAAATCGCCCCTTTTCCTGGCGAATCCTGTACAATGTATGATCTCTGGTTTACTGTACTTTACTTCCGAGCACATTTTTAACTGGAGCTTCGCCTTTTCATCCTGCAGACCGACTTCAAAACACGTGAGCTCAAGAGAACTTGGGGTGAATAAGGACAATATTGGGTCTGAGAATTTCTGAGCACTCTACTTTTTTCTGCCATAAGTTGAGCATTTCCTTGTTTCCTATCATCTTTAAATTTAAAAAGATGGATGAAGTCCCATTACTATTGTTATTTGCTTGCGGTTGATCGACGGCAGATGCAATTAATTACCCTCCATGAGAGATACTCGTGGTTTTCGTCCAATAGATGTAGCCCTACATACAGTATATGCGCACACACAGAACTTATTTTCTGGACACATCTTGAAAATAAGTATATTTACCATAATAATGGCACCCAGATTGAGAGAAACTAATCATCAAGTAACTCTTTTAGATTAGGCTACATAATTTTGCTTAAATTGGCTACACAATAACTATTCGTGTTGCGTTATCAAAATCTGCTTCTTATGAAACTAGATTTTGTTCTGTGTATGTCTCTGCTGCAGGCTTATTCCTTCGCGTATTTACTACTACGACCGGGAAATTCCAGGCAATCCGGCTTGATAAGAGCGGGGGATTTGGACACTGCTTTCTTTGAAATCCACGCGGAGAACAAAATATCTTAAGACGCGCTGTCGGTTGCTGAGCGACAGATCTGATAACAAATGACTGGTGCTTGTTTGACAGCTTCGTGTTACGAATATTACAGACTGAATTGCCAGATTTTATCGCTATGATGATTTTGTGCTATTATTTCAACCAAAAAACTTTATTTTATAATGTAATACCTGCGTCTCAATTTAATCATTTTTGGTTAATTTGCAACTAATAGTTAGGACTCAAGAGTTTTTAATAATAATAATAATAATAATAATAATAATAATAATAAAATAATGATGATGATAAACTCTTTCTTTTCATGTTACTTTACGACACGTCTGTCTTGCTTTATTTCTTCTTCCTAAAATTATCCTTGGAAAAAAATTCTTCTTCGGAGATTACTAATCTCAGTGTGTATGAATTTCTATTAAATATTGCAATTTCGTCTTCATCGTCAGAATTATAATTACAAACCGAGTCAGATCTAGGTTAGGGCCTACCTACATTCTTAGGGTACGTTTACGCTGAAGCCTCTCTGCTGGCACACCCATCGCACATGCATGTATGGCGAGATGAAACAAACCCAGTGATCATTATGGTTGCATTTATCCTGGAGCAGCGCTGCTCAACCGACTACTCGCCACAGCGATGATCACAAATATGTTTGATTTTCGAGTATCGACCATCGCCAGGAATCCTGAAACTTGCGCTGTGATTGGTTCTTTCAAAGAGCCTTTCGCTTCTCTTTGTTTACTACACTAGTCGTTCCCTGTGTTGTAGCTGAGAGAGACAAGGTTCTATTTCACATTTTTGATGAAAATATGTTTTTTTTTATAGAAATGGACTATACTTTCATGTACTTTTAACACTTATTCCCAATGTCATCAACGGAAGTTAAAACTTAACATGTTGTTAGGACGCGTTAACGTTGAATTTAACAAGAATTCTGTTCCATCAACAAATGTTAAGTTTAACAACTGTGCGAGTTAAATTAACATCAGCTCTGCCTTGTGTTAAAACTTTAACAACTGTTACCAGTCTAAAATGGCGACTAGAAACAATGCTTTTGACTCAGAATTGCTGTATTTTGATCTCTTGAGCGATGTTTCTGACAGGGGAAGAGCTTCACTACGAAATAATTACGAAAATCTGGAAATAGAAGAATTTTTACGGTAATACAGATTGTCCAAAGCCGTCGTCAGGAAAGCTGCTGAATAAGTACAAAAGAGGTTAGAATACACAATCAATAGAAATATATAGCTAGCTCTCTTCATGTTTATTTTACGCGCCATTTTTTCTCAGTTACTTCCAAACAGAAGCGCATTGGACTGCGTTTGAAATACTATGATTCAGACACCGCCTTCTAGATTCGTTCAGTTCGTAATCCTCGCAAGGAATAGCAATTGTTATCTGCGTGTTAGATAACATTTTGCACAAAAAGTTTGGTAAAACGCAAGTATCTATCAAATTGTTAAGATTTTTAAGAATTGTTATGTAACAATGTGTTAGGGAATTTTTAACATCTGATGATGAAACCGGCCCTTAGTATAGAAATATTCTTGTTATTTTTGCTCCTATTAATATTTTGCCAGAGTTCCATTTAAATATTCACAAGATATTTGAGAAAGGCAAGCTTCCATTTCAATTTTTTTTTTCATAGGTACGGTGCACAACATACATTTTGTTAATGTCACTTTAGGTGCATTTGATTATCATTACATAATACCTGAAGCCTTATTCTCCTCATTCCATGCATTAAAAGTATTACACCAATAGTTATTGTTATTTGAATGGAATAATATAACCGCAAACTCTGTTCGCCCCGAAAGATCATACATTGACCACACGGTGCGCTAACACTACACCATACATTTTGCTTTGTGAGGGTACACACAGTTCTAATATAAATCGTACTTGAATTGATCTTAAGAAATGTTCTTAAAGTTTTGACAATAATATTGGAAACCAAAATATACTCTCTGAATATTGTTGTACTCACAAGACATCTGATTGAAACTGTCATTGAGGGCAGAGATTTAGAAACCACTGTGTAACCTAAGTAGTAATATTTTCGCCTCTCTGAAATTCATCTCAACTATTTTATAACCTTTCTGCGACCTATTGTATTGGGCAATGTGAGGGTGGCAATGAACCTCCGGTTCCTTAAAAAGCCGTAAGTAAGTAAGTAAGTAATCTTTGTAATTCAGCCTATTTTTACCTAACTCACTTTTATACAAAAAGCCAGTCAACAGTAGTAGGGCATTAAAGGTAATAATAGAATTCCCAATTAATTTGTCTGCCTGTTCTTTTGTACCTAATATCTTGAAACACACATACTGTATTTCTCTAAAGTAATTTTTTAAAAATCTTTTTTTTTTTTTTTTCGTTTTTATTACAGAAATGATCTCTTTTTGCAGAAACAGCCAATTATCGCGAAAATACGCGACAAATATACTGTTATATTTCACTCACAGTCCCGCGCCTTCGCGTCGTGGTCTAAGGCATTTTGTTACGGAATGCACGCTGGTTCGAGTCCTCATTGGTGAAGAAATTTCCTCAAAAATTTCGGCTAGTATTGGGACCAGTGCCCATCCAGCATCATGATACACTTGGGGAGTTACGATAGGTAGCGAAATCCGCTTATGAATGCCAGCTATAAGGCCTGGGAGGGATTACCGTGCTAACCACACGATACTCATTTCTGGTTGGATGGTCATCCACCTGTGTTCGGCATGTGCACGTTTGGTCAGAAGCCGACTGGTAAGTCTGGGCACTTAAAGAGTTGTAGTGCTAGGGATTTTTACTACTACTACTACTACTACTACTACTACCACCAACACCACATTACCACTACCACTACTACTACTACCACCACCACCACCAACACCAAGACCAATACCACGACCACCACCAGCACCACTACCACCAACACCACATTACCACTACCACTACTACTACTACTACTACCACCACCACCACGACCAATACCACGACCACCACCACCACCACGACCACGACCAGCACCACCACCACCAACACCACATTACCACTACCACTACTACTACTACTACTACCACCACCACCACCAACACCACGACCAATACCACGACCACCACCACGACCACCACGACCACGACCAGCACCACCACCACCAACACCATATTACCACTACCACTACTACTACTACTACTACTACTACTACTACTACTACTACTACTACTACTACTACTACTACTACTACTACTACCACCACCACCACCAACACCAATACCACGACCACCAGCACTACCACCACCAACACCACATTACCACTACTACTACTACTACTACCACCACCACCACCAACACCACTACCAATACCACGACCACCACGACCACGACCAGCACCACCACCAACACATTACCACTACCACTACTACTACTACTACTACTACTACCACCACCACCACGACCAATACCACGACCACCACCACCACCATCACCACGACCAATACCACGACCACCACCACCACGACCACCACCAGCACCACCACAACCAACACCACATTACCACCACTACTACTACTACTACCACCACCACCAACACCACGACCAATACCACGACCACCACCACCACGACCACCACGACCACGACCAGCACCACCACAACCAACACCACATTACCACCACTACTACTACTACTATCACCACCACCACCACCAAGACCAATAACATGACCACCACCACCACGACCACGACCAGCACCACCACCACCAACACCACATTACCACTACCACTACTACTACTACTACTACCACCACCACCAACACCACGACCAATACCACGACCACCACCACCACCACGACCACGACCAGCACCACCACCACCAACACCACATTACCACTACCACTACTACTACTACCACCACCACCACCAACACCACGACCAATACCACGACCGCGACCAGCACCACCACCACCAATACCACGACCACCACCACCACGACCACCACGACCACGACCACGACCAGCACCACCACCACCAACACCACATTACCACTACTACTACTACTACTACTACTACTACTACTACTACTACTACTACTACTACTACTACTCAGTCACATTTATGATAAAACATTCATATGCTTCACATTTCATGTTCATTGCTAATTGCGATTTTTGATCCTATACGATCTTTTCCTTGCTTGGATATTAGACTAATACATCATGGAGATTTGTGACATAAGGTCAACACGACACTAGACTCCACTTACGCCAAAATAGGGTATCACATCTACAATACACACGCTGCATTCGAACTCATTCATAAGCTTGTCTTTCAAACATCGTTTAATTTGCAAACCTTAACCGTTGCGTGTATCGCGACAGAATGTTGACTGTATCTATTCAACATAAAGTAAAATTAAATCAACTATGAAACCGTTTTCCTCGCGGTTCAAGATTGTTACTCTCTCAATCATACGAGTTTTCTTCCTCGTAATTATTTACAGTGAGGATAAGGCGCATTTGGTAGCCTATTGCAAGCTGGCAAGGCTTTGGTCTCATTTATTATACGAAGGGCAAAAAGATACTTGTAAGCCAGGTGCCAGCTTTCTTCCTGTAGATGGGATTGTTTCGGGGTTGTGCATGCTGTAAGCGGGAATATGTCAGTGGCGGATCGGTTCCTTCGATCTGAGCGTTCCTGTGGGACATCCCGTAAATACGCATACGTAAAAACACAATAGAATAAAACAGATACACCAACATTCACAACCAAATCGTATTGTGTAAATTGAAAAGTTACAAGCCTTAACGGGTGATCGAGAGTTTCACATTTAAAATACAGTATCAACATTGAAATCTGAGAGAAATTAGTTCTAATGAAAACATCCCGTAATAAGACAAAATTTAATCTACAATAACATAAGAGCCAAACTGGTACCACTTGATATCAATTACAACATAAATGAAGATAGGCCTAGGGTGACCGGATTCACATCGATAAAAATGAGACCACAAAGCTTCAAAAAGGAGGACATTGTTCGAAAAAAGAGGACAGAAAATATGTACAGTAGTGGCAAAAAAAACCGGACCCACCCTTGTAGCTTATTTCAGAGCCTTGTTCACTTCAGAGCACGATAGACTGGTAACTAAGACTTTCGTGGTTCGAATCCTGCCTGGGAAGGAAACTTTTTTTTTGTTCCTTATTCACATTTATCCCCAATACTTTTCAATTGCTGGTAAAATTCATGTTCTGAGAATAAGAAGTTAATTAAGTAGTAAAATATCGCTGCACTCGAAAATAAATTTGAATAAGGAACAAAAAAAGTTTCCTTCCCAGGCAGGATTCGAACCACGAAAGTCTTAGTTACCAGTCTATCGTGCTCTGAGTGAACAAGGCTCTGAAATCAGTTACAAGGGTCGTTCCGGTTTTTTTTTTTGCCACTTCTGTACTTAGATTTAGATTTATGCCTATATTAGACCTATACTTGAAATTACGTCAATATCTATTTTATTACAAAATAATTGAATCGGTACATGTCACTATGTGTGGCGTATTGGCATGTGCTGTTTCTGCAATCCCTGATTCAATTACAGTACGGATTTAGGCTTAGATCATACTTAAAAGTATGTTAATATCTGTTTTATGACAAAATAATTATAATAAAACTTAATAATGAATTTAGAGTTAGCTACAATATGTATGGAAGTACGATCGTTGGCTAAGAGTATATACTCGTCGATGCTGCTTCCACCTATAGGCAAAATACTTGAAAAAAGCGTCAAAACAGATAATTTCAAAATGTCAGGCACACAAGTTACGAAAAGGAGGACATTTCTTGATTTTTTTTAAATCTACCCGAACCCCGAACAAAGGCCTAAAAAGGAGGACATGTCCGGATGAAAGAGGACGTCTGGTCACCCTAGATAGGCCTATATAAAACATTAACTTCAGACTTAGTCAGCACTATAGCAATAACATAACATACCTTCATGACAGTGAAACGTAGGTAATTAACAAAGTTCGCTAACAGCAGCAGATATGCCATTTATATATGTTTATGGGTTAGCGAATTACAAAAAATTGATCTTCATATATTTTTCCAACTGTAATACGTAAGTGGAAGCCACATCAGAAAGACGTGGTGAATACTAGGGAACGATGGCCTAGGGGAGGAAACACGCAACATTGATTAATTCCTTATGGGTTTAATCGCTTGTGTTCTGCAAGATTTCCACATGCTTCGTCAGGTAGGTAACATTTTGAATAAAATTGACCAGAGTTCAACCCGGACACATTCGTAACAGTTGGGTAAAAGAAAGCTGCAGTGGATATAATATTCTCACATTACTTCCGCTTAGTTTCTTTATATCATTAATCCTTATTGTCATAATATTTTGTCGTCTCTGAATAGTACATGTAGTTGAAAAGTGACATTAAATAAACAAAGTTAACATTATGATTTTTATTCAACTGCAGAGAGGAACGATGGAAATTTTGCCTTCTTTATGAACACCAATTGAATTGTTATGCATACTTTGCTCTTGGAAATTAGTGAGATATGATTAGAGTTCCCTTACGAGTCGACTTTCAATTCAGAGATAACACAGAATAGGCTCAAGCAGTGTTCTAACGGTCATCAGATATACAAACCAAGTGTCCTTGTCAGCTTAGTCCTGTGAGGGAGCGTAAGACGTTTGGGACGGTTGTATGTTCGTCTTCTGTACCTGAATAACAGAGTTCTTTTGGGACAGTCAGTTTAAAGAATCATGTTTTGGTTTACCTGAAAAACAGAGGTCGTTTGGGACAGTCAGTTTTAAGAATCGTGTGTTGGTTTACCTGAATAATAGAGGTCGTTTGGGACAGTCAGTTACAGGAATCGTGTGTTGGTTTACCTGAAGAATAGAGGCCGTTTGGAACAGTCAATTACAGGAATCGTGTGTTGGTTTACCTGAAGAATAGAGGCCGTTTGGGACAGTCAATTACAGGAATCGTGTGTTGGTTTACCTGAAGAATAGAGGCCGTTTGGGACAGTCAATTACAGGAATCGTGTGTTGGTTTACCTGAAGAATAGAGGCCGTTTGGGACAGTCAATTACAGGAATCGTGTGTTGGTTTACCTGAAGAATAGAGGTCGTTTGGGACAGTCAGTTACAGGAATCGTGTGTTGGTTTACCTGAAGAATAGAGGCCGTTTGGAATAGTCAGTTGAAAGGATCGTGTGTTGTTTGGGACAGTCAGTTTAAAGAATCGTGTGTTGGTTTACCTGAATAACAGAGATCGTTTGGGACAGTCAGTTGAAAGGACCGTGTGTTGGTTTACCTGAATAAAAGAGGTCGTTTGGGACGGATAACAATATTTAAAGGTGAATTAAGAGATTAGATATCCCGTACGAGTGCATTTACAGTCCAGAGATACCACAGAATAGGCTGAGGTAGTTACTGTTACTTGCCTCGTCAACTTGGGCTTGAGAATTACATAGGAAATAATCTGACTGGCATCACCTAAAAATGATATGGAACAGGGAAAATCTAATGGAAGTATAATGAGTGTTGATAGAATGAAAACCATAAAATTGATAAAGCGGAAATTCTTCAGGAAAAAACCTCCTTCTCTGACCTTAACGACTACTAGCATTATTACAATCAAAATTGGGTAGAGAACCCGAATTCATAGAATATAAGCCCTTGCTCTAGCAGTGGGTTGTTTGTAAGGAGATGGGGTTTCCGCTGTGGTGTAAGTGACCGTAAGGAATCAATTACGTCGTGAGTTCGAATCTTACCTTGTGCACCTGTGATATCTTCGATGGACGATGGCGTCATTTCATCCTAAATTCACTAGTCTTAAGATCGAAAATACCTTAAAATAGATGGGAATCCGAAGTCAAGACCAGAAGATTCAAAATGTCGAGCGACTTTTGAATGGTTGTTCCTTTCAAATTATAGGAACGATTTAGCCTCGAAATTCAGAGTGGGCGAGAAATGGACTATAAATTTTGCCTAGCGCCCTCTACCACGGACAGGATGCCGTAAATTTGTGACAGGAGGCCTCTGGGCTAAGCCACGCTAATGATTTGTCCTCCAAAATCAAAGACCTCTGCCGGGATTAGACCCACGAACCTTCAGTCCAACGCCCAGTATAACCACTAGTCACCAGACTAACGAGGATGACAAATACCGCGGTGTCTACCAAGGATCGAACTGCGGCCCATTTAGTAAAAATTTGTCAGATAGCTGTCTTAGCTATAGTTAGGAAAAATGAGGAAGACGACCACGTCAAAGACTACAGTGCTAGCGAGCTGGCCTTCTATCCAGAAGCACGGGTTCGATCCCGGGTCAGGTCTAGGTGGAATGTGTTGGACAAAGCAAGCGTTGTATAGAGCTTTTCTAGGGTAGGCTTACTCTGTTTCCCCTCTTTCATTCTACCAACACTTTCCACTTCCTCTACGATTTTCTCGAAATTTTCTCGATGTTAAGGAAATTATTCTGAGCCTCGACGATTCGTTGTGGAAAATGGTTCCAATTTCATTCACTGAGGTTAAAACAAAATAATAACTTTTGGTAAACTATCGTTAGTTAGTGAAAGGGTCGTCTAAGACACAGATGCAGAGAAAAGTTCACATTAAATCTCTTTCTTCCATTATTATGTGGGCTCTGTACTGATCTCGAGTACATTATAGTATGAACAGCTGTATTCTCATTACAGTACACATAAAATGAAGATCTGTTCTTCAACAAACACTTTATCATTACGAAGCCAGTTCTTCTCTCGCCATTATTACGTTCTCTTCTGGTTGAAATATTGGCGTTTCGACAGCAGTCGAAAGAAGCCTCCGCAGTGCTTTTGAATACCGGCACGCTGGTGTCAGGAAAGTTGGGAAAAGCCCATTACCGGTATAAAATATATCAAGGGACGAGAAGTGAGTGAGATATTATGAAAACTCCTGTTTCAGTTATGGTGAAAATTATCAAATGCGTTTTTTTTTTTTTGTACTTCAGCATTATAAACGCCTTTATCATTAGTGAAAATCGTGCATAATATGCCACATTATCGCATTAGTGCCGTAAAAATATTATTATACCAACTAAAACGTCATGACTTCTATTAAGAAGGCAACTTGTATCATAAAGTATCATAAAGTGAACATTATGAAACGGTTTGCCAATGCTGTAATATCATTGTTGTCATAGCAACTTCTTTCTTCATAGACCATGAAATCAAACTTCCCGTCATTACAAATCTGATGTTATTTCTTTATTAATTATTTTATAATGCAGTCGTACAAAAAATAGTGTATGAAATACGTTTATAATGTTATTCTCCTGAGTGCTGAGAGTATAGTATACTATACCATAATTCTTCTTTTTCTTCCTATCACATATTAAGCCTGGTGGCCTGTTACGGTCTCACTCCATCGTTTCAGCGGACGGCCCATCTTGTTCCAAAAGGACGGTAATTTATTGCTTGGCGTGGTATCCTTGTTCTAGGTATCCTGAGTATACGAGATTTCCATTTCTGTCTATAATTTTGAATGTTTTCTAAAGTTGGGCCAATATTTAATTATTTCAAAATATCCAAATTTTTCTTCTTGTCTAATCTTCTTAAAAACTTCACTGGCAATGATTCGGTGTTTATCACATTTACGTCTCTCATACTTAATACATGATTATGATAGAAGATGTATGTGCAGAGACTCGAAGTATAGTATAATATACCTGGATTTGTGCCCTAATTGTAATCTGCAAAATTTTTTCAACATTTTTCCTCGCGTCAGTGACTTTTTTCTTGTAGTGGATTTCAAGAATAAAACAACAAATGTCTCAGGACTCAGGACAGTAATATAATTATTAGATTATAAACTTGTTTCATAATATACAATTATATCTCTGTTCGTAATGCTTCAATTAAGCACGTGTTTTCTGCAACGAAACATCTATGGACTTACATGTTGAGTTGAGCTGCAGAATGACAGCGCTTTGACTTCAATGAAAGAACTTCTACAAGCGGAAACTAGTGGTTTTTATTGGATTATTTTACGACTCTTCATCAACTGTGATAGTTATCTAGCCTTTCTGAATGAAATGAAGGTAATAATGCCAGAGCTCAGGGCCCAGGGCCGTAGGTTACCCAGCATTTGCTCTTAATGGGTTGAAGGAAAACCCCGGGAAAATCTCAACCAAGTAACGTGTTCCAACCAGGATTTGAAACCGAACCCGCTCGTTCACGGTCAGACATGCTAACCGTTACTCTACAACAGTGGACACACAACTAGTGATAAAGAGTATAAAAGTTAACAACCTTAAAGCAGTAGTACTATCAATTACTGCTAAAACAACAATAATAACTGTTCTAAATACTAGTGTTGGATCAATTCAGGCAGCTGGAATTTCAATTTACAAAATAAGTTTTACGTCATTACATGACAAAGATGGCAACCCAACGTGAGATGGTACAGGGTAAACCGATCGGCGGGTCAAGCGGAATTTGTGGTGGACAAAAGTGGTATATGGTGGTAGATTTTCGCTGGATTCTCCCGTTTTTCCCTACCGGCACTCTACCATTTCTCCATTCATCATCATCATCATCATCATCATCATCATGCGGTAGTATGTGGGCCTAGTTCGTTTGCCTTGGTGTACAAAAAGGCAACGCTTACAGCGACAAAATGCCCTAGAGCAGCGTTTCTCAAACTGTGGTTCGCGGACCACCTGTGGTCCTCGAGGCCTGCCCTTGTGGTCCTTCAAAAAGACAGAAGAAAAAATAAAATTCAAACGAATTGCGTATCACACTATAGCTTAAAATCTCAGAGTTTGGAAATGACACATGGCAATCGAAATTCACTTTTTCTTCCAGTACCGACATTTTATGAAATTTATTACCCTACCCGTCCATCGAATTCCCACTATATACGTGTTCTCGCCATCTTTTCCCTGCACATCTGGCGCCTGTAACCCAGCCAGGGACCATCCTAATTCATAACAGAGGACCAAAGTACCGAACCTTAAGTATAAGTATACTGGTATTAAATATGCTACGAAAATGATAAATAGGTTTCGAAGGGAACAAGAGTAAGGTGGTCCGCGGAACTGTTCTGACTTTAAAAAGTGGTTCCCACTTCAAAAAAGTTTGAGAAACGCTGATCTAGAGCTTCGGCGCATTGTTCATAGATGGGGATGTTTGGATGAATGACGCAAAGTCAACTACCCTCCTTTAGCTGGACTTAATAGGAAACATAAAAATAAACGATCGTATAAACGAAGAAATGCAGTATTGTTACAAATCCCAAAATATCTTCGAATCATGGAACGCTGGTTGTTTGCTGATATGCTGTCAATTGTGTGAATGACATCAACCACGACGCCATCTTAAAACAGCTATGACAAATTCTGTAATGTACGAACACTACTTGAGCAGTTTCAGTCGTCACATTGGGTGTCCTTTTTATTCAACATTCAAGACACTATACAACACTTAGCGTCGATATTTTCTGTAGCGACACGGCACGTTTTCTTCGTCTGACAAGAATGACATTTTCTCTCGCAATTCAACCCACGTTCTTAGATCAATGCCCTTCCTCCGATAAAGACGTATTTATTTAAGGACACTATTGGAAAAACTGAGCACTATGGTGTGTTCCAAGAAATAGCTTTACATCGTCATCATCATCATCGTCATCGTCATCGTCATCGTCATCATCATCGTCGTCGCCGTCGAATTAATTTAGGCTAAATGGCCTGTTTCAGCCTCATCTAATCTCTTTTGAGGGCGGTTCGAAGTTCTTTCACTTGGAAGTTACTCTGTGTTTCCTGATAAACTTATCAGTTGCATTCCCATGATACTGATAATCTATGATGTCCTGTAAATAAAGCTTCTGTAACCGACCACCATCTCAAGCTATCACTCCTATTCAACAAAGTTCTTCTAGAGAGATTTATAGGCCAGTAATTTATTTCGAAACCCTGTCCGACAATCGCTCCTGTCTCGAGTCGTCTTACTTATCTAAGATGACCATAATTATTTATGGTTCTAATTTTTTTTACACAACGTAGTACACAATTGAAGACCTAACTTTTCTAAAGAGATTAAGCGCCAAAAACAAGTTTCTGAGGTATTGATGAAAAACAAACTGCCAAATGCATGATGAGATACCTCCAACACAATATTTCGGAACATGAATGAATCACTTGGAGTTGAGCTACGATAGAGCCCATTTAGTATGATATGCTCATATGGATGTATCTCCATTAGTTTCGAATAAAATGAAATTTGAAGATTTCGCACTTTGCCCCTATTGAAAGTTAGGTCTTCAATTGTATTTTACATTGATTCAAAGGGAATTAAACACGCTTTATAAGGAGTAACTAAAATTTTTAATTGATTTTTGTTGTTATTATTATTATTATTATTATTATTATTATTATTATTATTATTATTATTATTATTATTATTATTATTATTATTAGAATGTTCCTTCATATAATACGTTTCATTCGTTATAACGAAAACAAAAAAAAGTGCAAAAACAGCTCCAAAAGAAATCTGTGACATTAAAGGTGGGGGAAGTTGTGCATCGATATGGTTCAAGATTAAATGAAAGAGACATCAGGCTGACAGACGAACTTAGCTCTGGACGACCATCTGATGTTAATAATGACCTCTTCATTGGAAGAAAACTTGACAACTCTCAACAACACAGCCTTTCCAATCTACTTACTGTTTTCAGTCACAAGCTTTCCGTGTGTATGTAACCCACTTCGTCGCCGCGTCTGTGGTTACAATGCAAGCGCGTTGGCTTTCCGTCCAAGCGATCCGAGTTTGATCCCCAGCCTGGTCGTGATGGAATGTGTGGTGGACAAAGCAAACGTTACAGAGGGTTTTTCTAGGGGTACTCCTGGTTCTATCATTTCACCAACACACTCCACCTTCCCCTCATTTCATCTATCATTTGCAATAGTAAAAACAAGCTCGGATGAAGTCTTTGGGGTAGTACGGGTTTCCGATGCTGATATAGGAAGGATTTAGGGCTACTCGTCCGCGAAGCGGGACCTGGCTCTATAAGGGACTGAGGCAGGATGGTCCACCTGTCAGCGTCGAATTCTCGAATTTCAAACAGGCCACCTGTCGGACTTGCTCAGTCATCACATGTAAGAGCGCACAATGGACCAAACCGTGTTTAAGTTTACGGACCTGTCCCTGATCCAGCCTACGTAAAAGTCAAGCCAACCGGCTTCGTCAAGATTCGTAAGAATTGATGAATACTCAAACCCAGCAATGGATTGAGAGACGCCTTCAGTTAACAATTCCAGAGTCCTCTTTTTAGGTGACAGATTTTGGAAGAAGCTAGTAACATGTGATAAAATTGGGTATTTTTACGCAATCCAGACGAAAGAGAATTGATGCTCCGTGTCTACGTAAGTGCAATCCGTGGTTTCACAAAACCTCTCTGAGTGTAAGATCCTGTTGAGTGTTTGGTGGAATTTTGAAGGCAGAATTTACTTCAGACTTACTGAGTGCTCGGACCGTTGATATCGAACTATTTACTCAACAACTAGACCGTTTGTATGACTTTTGAGTAATTTCTATTCGTCTTATTCAACCAATAGCGAGATCTTCATCAGCATGAAAATGTAGGGCCTACAAATCATAGACTACATTCACCGCAAGATTAAAAATCTGGCAGGTATTAGGGTATTTGCTCATCCCAGAAATTACACCTCTCGCATAACGGTTTATTCCGGTCGATCTGTGTGAACAATATGTATGTGTATATTTATTAACACTGCAATGGGTGGCACTGGTAACTAATTACATTCAGTAATGACAATTAATAATAATACTAATAATAGTAATAATAATAGTATAATAATTATAATAGTATAATAATAGTATAATAATAATAATAATAATAATAATAATAATAATAATAATTTCTTTAACCTGGTAGATTTAAGGCCATACGGCCTTCTCTAACACTCAACCAGGAGTAAAACTGTGTTACAAAAAACACTACAAATTTACAAAGTACATTACAATTTTACACATAAAACTGAATAAGATGATAATAATAATACTAAACAACAAGTAAGTAGAAATCAGATATAATGATAACATATAGAAGGAAAGGAAAAGGTATAATAAAATGTGAATAGCAGGTCAAAATAAATTAGACGTACATCGTATAAAAAATAAGACAATTTGATGATAATAATAATAATAATAATAATAATAATCATCATCATCATCATAACCATAATAGTAGTAGCAGCGGTAGTGGTGGTGGTGGTGGTGATAGTAGTAGTATGTATGTATGTATGTATGTATGTATGTATGTATGTATGTATTTACACTGCAAGTGGGCAAGCACCCGGTGGCAGTGGTATATACAATATTAACAAATACACAATAAAATGATAAGCAATACACAATAAAATTTACAATACACAATACAATTTTACAACACATATACAATTTTATACACAATACAATAAGAATACACAACACAATTTAACACAATAATAATAAAACATAAAATAAAATACCTAATTTTACAATACAACCTACATAATTATGTATAGGTCCTACATAAGTTTCAATAGTCTTTCACTTTACTCTCATCTCATTCCCTGTAGTGGCACTATGACGCATTTCACTGACACTTTAGCACACATTTCACTGACACTATAGAACACATTTCATTGACGCTATAAATTATCACTGATCGGAACTGTTCACTGCACTGTAAAACCATAACTTCACTGACTCACCTCGCTTCACTGATACAACAGTTCAAATAAGTCAAATAATTACATCCTTATGCATACTTATAAACAGAACTACATTTAAACTGAACATTTCTAGTCTAAGGCCCCCTTACACGCTATTTTTAAATTATTTACAATTCAAACCAAGGAAGTAAACTCGTCAGTAGTAGTAGTAGCAGTAGCAGTAGTGGGTAAGGAACTTGCCACTCTACCCCATTATCTCCTGGCCTAGTTGCCTCATAAGTGGTGCCTTCTTGATATCACTTGTGAGGTTCAGACCTGTCTTTGGACAGTTGACTGAACAACAACAATAATATTAACAAGGAGCATCCTTTAATGAAGCACGATCACTTGAAATAACATTTAATGTAAATCTAATTTGTATCTTAACCCTAAGTTCGAACTTAAGCACACGAGTATATATATTATGATATGTTTATACGTGCATAAGTACTTTCAGCATTACACTCATTTCGCTCTCAACTCACTCATTGTACTGGAACTCGACACATTTCACTGACACTATCCTGATTTCACTAACACTTCAAAACTATTTCACTGTTCAAATATTTTGCACTACCACTAAAAACTATAAAACTTCACTGACATATATCAATAATATTTTTACAATATTGTAAGAAAATTTTGCCCCCAAAGTAATCAAATTTAAATTATTGCACAAAGATGTCAGATTTCTATCGAAAATAATGCACTCCATTCCGAATATTGATCTTACTTACTTACTTACAATGGCTTTTAAGGAAACCGAATGTTCATTGCCGCCCTCACATAAGCCCGCCATCGGTCCCTATCCTGTGTAAGATTAATCCAGTCTCTATCATCACACCCCACCTCCCTCAAATCCATTTTAATATTATCCTCCCATCTACGTCTCGGCCTCCCTAAAGGTCTTTTTCCGTCCGGTCTCCCAACTAACACTCTATATGCATTTCTGGATTCGCCCATACGTGCTACATGCCCTGCCCATCTCAAACGTCTGGATTTTAAGTTCCTAATTATGTTAGGTGAAGAATACAATGCGTGCAGTTCTGTGTTGTGTAACTTTCTCCATTCTCCTGTAACTTCATACCGCTTAGCCCCAAATATTTTCCTAAGCACCTTATTCTCAAACACCCTTAACCTATGTTCCTCTCTCAGAGTGAGAGTCCAAGTTTCACAACCATACTGTACAACCGGTAATATAACTGTTTTATAAATTCTAACTTTCAGATTTTTGGACAGCAAACTGGATGATAAGAGCTTCTCAACCGAATAGTAACACGCATTTCCCATATTTATTCTGCGTTTAATTTCCTCCCGAGTGTCATTTATATTTGTTACTGTTGCTCCAAGATATTTGAATTTTTCCACCTCTTCGAAGGATAAATCTCCGAATATTGATCTGTGTTTATTTAATTCACTGTTAAATAAATGACATGTTCATACTCCAGAATTTCTGGATCAGTTCTCCATTACCTTAGAAGAACAGAAGAAGTTGTGTGTTTAATTGTTAACCCTTATATTTTTGTCTCTTTTGCGGTTGAAACGTTTGGATCATGGTGCAGTGAAGTCAAAGCTCTTATCTCCACCATAGGCAGAAGTTTAGTGCAGCTTTCTGGGGACCCTCGAAGCAGTCAATATCTACGTCAGCGCATTGGTATCGCCATTCAGCGCGGTAATGCTACAAGTATTCTTGCATCCTTCCTCGAGTCCTCTTATTTAGATGAAATTTTCTTCCTCTAATTATTCAATTTATTTCTGTTTTTATTATAGTATACATGTCAATTTGAATACAATTTTTTTTACTTCAGAATAATAAGGGTTATAATGTAAATTTGAATGTTAAATTTTTTTACCTATTGGTTCAGGAAATATTTTTTCTTAATAAAATTTTTTAGAAAATTTAATATTGAAACGATTGAAGAAAATACATATTTCTTGAAAGAAGCAAAAACGAGAAAAACTGCATTAAACTTTGTGCGAGATCGTGCGTATTTGCTTGGTTTCCGCACAAAACCAACCCGCAGTAAGTCTAAAATTCCACATTCAGTATTCCCAACCGAACACACACAACAATTTCCCTCTTCTTACATATTGATTTTACTGCTTTAGGCTTTTAACATATTATTTTTAGAGATGTTCAATATAGTAATAATTATAAATTGGAAACTTACCACTGCAATTTCACCTAAATTGCACTGTTAATTATTGTTTTTAAATATTTGCAAAAAGTAAGTAAACTCTACAACTCCACTAAAGTTACTGCATTTCGTGATGCATGTAACATTAAGGAAGCCGTTTAAGTTCGCATTTATAGACTTGGGGAAAAAAAAAGACAGACGTATATCACGGCCTGCTGGAGTATAGTAAACACAGAAAACATTTTAAAGCAACAATGTTGAAGATAGATATTTTTGTTTTCCAAAATTGCCGTCATTGAACAGAAACCAAGATGGAGATTTCATTGCAACTAATTAGAAATTCCTCTTTCAGGTATGTAATAAACGATCTTCGCACAAAATAATGTACGATACACGAGCGGTATGTTTTCTTTCAATTCTCGGAAATTAAAAAAGCTCAACTACTTTTCGCTTTTTCAAACTTTTCCTCGAACATGAAAACTTCAACATACCGCTCTTGTAACGCATATTACTATTTTTGTCTGAAATATTTCAAGTGTGTACAAGAGACTTGTTCTTTGGAATCAAGCTCATCCGGACCACCAAAACAGATATGTTATTGTCAAATTATGGGATGAAGTTGCAGATTAAATGGATACCAATAGTCATTAAATTCCTAAATGAACAATTGATATGTACCCTTAAATTGGCAAAACTTAATTTCTCACACTAGTTTATTAAACCATGTCGGACTGTAAAAAAACAACAATCGCAATGTCTATATATGTTGTACAATATAAAACATCTTATTACAAATTCTTAGGGACTCTTTACATATCATTCAATATCATTTACATTTTCAAGAAATATAATTTTGTCAATATGACATTTTGGCATCAAGCGAAATCCCAAATCCAAAATTTAGTATTTTTTTAATTAATCGACTTAAAAACTCTGCTTCAGCGATATCGGGTGGAGTTCCCATCAATTTTTCATTTTCATAAATATCTATAATAATTTGCGATATTTTTCGCAGTCTTCTAACAAACTTGAAACAAAAATAACAATTTACTAAAGAAAGAAAATTTCATCTAAATAAGAGGACTCGGGGAAGGATGCAAAATACTTGTTGCATTACCGCGCTGAATAGCGATACCAATACGCTGATGTTGATATTGACTGCTTGGAAGGTCCCCAATATTATAGTATTGTGAAATTTAAATTTTCCTATCAATTCTTTTCTATTGTTGTATTAAAATTATAGCATAGGTATAACTTATTAATCTGTTGTATCCTATAGGATACTTTGCAAATTTAAGGGTTAATCACATCTTACATGATATACCGGTTTTGTGAAATATCAGTATCCGTAAATAAACTGTTACCTTCAATCTCGGCAATCATATCTCTTGATACATATCTCTAGTTAACTCTTCCACAATAAGACATATTTTATTACACAATACGTTTGGTGTTGAAATCATATTTTATGGAAAAATTTAAGTAATGATATTCACTAGAAAGATGAGAAGTATTCTAAATCCGTACAGAGGATCGTTTGAGTGATTTCGAAAAGTGAAAAAAGACGGTCTGAACGAAAAGTTGTGGAAACGTTCATCGAAGGACTAGCTCAATCAATCAATTTTCAACTCTAATAAACAAACACTTAGGAAGTTGTCAGAGAATAAAAATGAAGAAAAAGTTTCCCTGTGTCAACAATTTATTACTATAGAATGATTTTAAGGTGTAAGAAAAAGAAAGAAAAATGATGTTAAATGGATCAATACCAACACAAAAGATGTTACAAGCTGCTGTAAATTTTGATGTGAACATTTTTTGCACCAGTGAATACAGAAACGATTTCGAGCCCTGTATAATATTCTGTTCCATTAAAAACACAAGCCTTCTCTATAACGACTAACTTTCTTTTTTAAGGATCGCAACAAGCTCGTCTCTGCTTTTTATATACCTTGTCTCTAATGGTTTGTGCTTCTTAGTTTATTATTCTGTAGTTCCTTGTTCGAAATAAAAAGAAAATTATTTCATTGTTTTCAATCATTCTTAAATCTAATGTAAGATATTGTAAATGGTAGCATATATAACGACAAATTCAGAAGACGCAGGTTCGATTTTCGGTAGGATTTTAAAAAGGATGGAATGAAGGAAGAGATAAATTTCTAAAAAAAACTCCGCAATACTGAAGTACTTCCATGTAATCTCGGTATTGATTGAATAGTTGTGAGAGCTTTAAGCCCTCTAAGCGATACATTTACGTCATATTAACTACCTATCCTGTGAAACTCGCTACATGTTAATATCGCATTAGTTAAAAATTCGGAAGAACAGAGTACAAGAAGAAATAATATAACAGGAATTTAAATTTGAAGGTACGTATGTACCAAACACGGTAGAGTAACGACTATTATTCTCGCCTTGTATTCAGGAAGTCCGGGGTTCGGGCCCAGAGGACGACAATCGTGACTTGGGTTTATGGTGGATTCCAAAGCCCACACCGATTTCTCCTCAGTCCAAATTATTAACCCTTTACTATCTACCACTTTTATCTAACATCCTGTCATCTCCCGCTTTAGACCTATCACCCATCCGTCGAAGTGTCGCTCACGGCAAGTGTGCCCTCTATGGGTACGACGATGAACTACTGTACTACGCAGAAAGCAGAGAAAAATATAATTAATCAAATTCGACAGATATGCCAATTTAGATTGTTTTCTGCAGTTACTATATATGTAAAGGAATTAATTCTAAGTTTTCCCTTTGTGAAACTTCAACATTTATAGTTTATAAATTTGATGAAAGAGTAAAAAGTATTCGTTTCGTAAAACAAGACATATCCAGTGCCAACACATTACATGAAGGGATATTTTTTAATTCTTGTAACTATAAAGCACTGAAATGATTACGATTTTTCTTCCTGTAGCAATTGCTACAAAACGAAATGTCGTTGTATCAATAAGAATTAGCTTTTAAAGGACTGACATTCTTATGCGTAGATTAAAAAAAAAAAGCGTGAATAGCTTTCTAAATGTTTCATATCAAATTAGTATGCATAATAAAATTCTTGTAAGATATATTGACTCAAGAATTATTTTCAAAGAACATGAGAATTCATTTCCCTTTTCTTGATCTATTATTTAACGATTCTTATACACGCACTTGAAATGTCGATATGGATAAGAATGGAGTGAGTGAAATGGACAGACAGAATAAGAAACGAAGCTGTGTTGGAAAGAATGGATGATGAAAGAATGATGCTGAAACTGATCAGGAAGAGAAAAATGAATTGGTTGAGTCACTGGCTGAGAAGAAATTGCCTAGTGAAGTATGCACTGAAAGGAACGGTGAACGGGAGAAGATTTGGGGACAGAAGAAGATATCAAACAATAGACATTAAGATATAGCCTACGGATCTTATGCGGAGAAAGATCTACCCTTGGGTAGAATACTATGAATGAATGAATGAATGAATGAATCAACCTCATGCTTATCTATTGTCAGCGAAATTGGCGATAGGGAGATCGTATTTAGGGGACATTATCTCGAGATTTCCAATAGGATTACCTGACATTCGCCTTACAGCCAGGCTAATCCTTTGAGAGGAAAAGCTCTTTATCTGATTATTAGATCAGCCGGGATTCCAACCCACACTCGAGTACGGGTCCTGTTCGACACCGGTGGCTCGCATGTGTTCTGCTGTGTTATATACATTGGATAAGTTTCAGAACACGCATTCCTTCCTTTCCCTCTTACTTGAAAATTCCAACCTTGTGCACACAAAATAAATTATTGGCACTGAAAAGTGCCTTTTCGTAAGCATTATGATGCGCATTTGAGAAACACAGACAAATTTGAATAATTCGAGGGAAAAATTGTTCCGGGGCCAGGTATCGAATCCGGGACCTTTGGTTAAACGTACCTGGGTTCGATACCTGGCCCCGGAAAAATTTTTCCCTCGAAATTATTCAAATCAACTTTACAGGGAGTTATACCTGAAAGCTTGATTTGCACAGACAAATTTGCTCTTTAGCCTCTATAGTATTTTAAGATATAATTGTCAGTAAGGAACCCGTATACTGAAATTTTCCCTATACATTATACAAATGTCATATAAAACAGATTGCGATAATAGGAGTAACAGTGATGGCAATGAAGATTATTACGTTTTAATGTTATGTGTAGTTTTTGATACAAACGAACTCTATATTTGCAGAAGAAATAAACTAACGAACATAGTATTGATTACCTCTGTTCAGCAAAATTTGAGTATAATGTACGCCACTCACCTCTTTCTCCTCTTCGCTTCCATCTCTTCTTTCTGATGCTCGGCGTATCCCGTGCGTAAAGAATATCTTCCTTCGCGTGCCTTGTATATGCGCAAGTAGAGAGGTGGAAGAATTTCGAAACTACACTAGGATATTCGCGACAGTTGGTAACTCTGACCCGGAAACCGTCTATCTTGGCCTTTGAAGGAAAATACCTTAAAAGTGACCGTGAACACTTGCACCGAACTCACCCCCTCCAAACCTTATTGACTGTTTCCTGACGAGGGTCTTGGACTCCATTGTTCAACTTCGCAAAGTAAGGATTTGGAGACACATGGCCAGAACCCGAACGAAGGAAACAGTCCGCGGGGAACATGTTCGTTTATTCAGCTTGGCCTTTCAACCACCGATGTAGGTCATGTCTTTGGATACCTGAGCAATCGTCTTTCTACCCAGAACATCCCCTTTAACTTCTTACGAAAACAGTACAGACAAAACATTTCGATGTTGCCAAATGCAACGTTTAGATGCTTGGTTGTGCTTAGCTACAACTACTAAATTTTCCGTATAGTCTGAACACTGCACAGTTCTCCTTAATGCACAACAAATAATCTTGTACATCTTTATAACACAAAATCGAAACATAAATATTATGACGTCTTGAATATAGTTTGAGATTTTGATATAAATATAGCCTACATTTCCACTAAAGTTTGGTTCGATCTGATATACTTCATGTCGATCACATGACAGATCTTCTTCTACACAGCATAAATTATTTTCAGTGGTCGATTGGTTTCCTTTCTTGTGATGGAAAGCGGTAAAAGTCCATAACAATTCTCGTCAACAAGGAAGTAAAATTTGGCTGCTTGAATCGCATATAAGTAGATATACGGAACAACACAAAGGTCACTGTCCATGAGTGAAGGAACTTGTTTTAATTTTAAGGATTATTATAAAGTTCGGGACGACGGAAAGGCGGAAAAGAGGGAAGATTGGAGAATACTGAGTTTGCAGTGAAAGGTCTATCCTTGCGAGAAACTATGAATGAATTATCGCCTTTGAAGGTCATAATTCATAATCCTTGGACAGGTTTGAAACCGCGAACCTAGGACCTAATTGCACGGTAACCGCAAAGGACAATCCAAACCCGGAAGCTTTAGTACACAACCAGATAATAGCAATGATAAGGGGTTGAACGGGAGAGACAAGAATAGAAAATAAAGAAGGAAGGCAGAAACGATATCCCGCTTCCTCTAACGGATCTCCGGACTATGTAAAGTAGTGACAAAAAAACCGGACCGACCCTTGTAGCTGAGTTCAGAGCCTTGTTCAGTCCCGAGCACGATAGACTGGTAACTAAGACTCGTGGTTCGAATCCTGCCTGGGAAGGAAACTTTTTTTTTGTTCCTTATTCAAATTTATTCCCAATACTTTTCGATTTCTGGTAAAATTCATGTTCTTGGAATAATAAGTTAATTAAGTAGTAAAATATCGCTGCAATCGAAAAGTATTGGAAATAAATTTGAATAAGGAACAAAAAAATGTTTCCTTCCCAGGCAGGATTCGAACCACGAAAGTCTTAGTTACCAGTCTATCGTGCTGTCACTGTGAACAAGGCTTTGAAATCAGCTGCAAGGGTCGGTCCGAGTTTTTTTTTTTTTTTGGCACTATTGTATATTATTAGAGTTTATCTGCAAGGCCCAAGTTCGAGTTATACCGCTTTATATAACGACCATTTAAACAATTATTCATTACTAGCCGTACCCGTGCGCTCCGCTGCACTTATTATAAATAAATATAAAGTAATTACATACCGTAATTAAAATAGAACATTGAGTCCAGGGAACATTAGTGTTTGATAGAAGGATAAATCGTTTAATATGCTACTTAATTTCAATTCTATTTAAATAATAAAAATGCTATCATTTTGGTCTAGAGACCAAAGATAATTCGTTTAACATTTTTCTAAATTAATCTTGAATGTATCCTTTAATAAATCACTCCAAATTAATAGAGTTGATTGTGTACGAAGATCATTTTTATGTTAACCTTACTGTGCATTTTTTTTTTTTTTTGTTAAGTTTATTTTATTCACGCCTTAACATCTGTGGTCATGTCGCGTGTTTAGAATGTGTGGGTATATGAGCAGGCGGCGTTTACTCTTGTTGAGTTCCTGTTTCTATTGTGTTTTGTAGATGGCTTGTGTTCATGTAACTGATTATAGGCTGTGATTAATGTTTTTGGTATTGCTAATTGAGGCGGTGATGAATAATGACATGTATCTTTCCAATCCGGCATTTGCCTTTATGACTAAGGGAAATCATGAAAAACCCCAGTCAGATTGGTCGGCCACGGGGTTTGAACCCGGGACCCCCGAATGCGTGTCCTATCAAAATTTTGCCTGGGATAAAACTTATCGGAAATAATATAAAAAGAAACTTTTGTTATGTAAAATTTTTCATAAAAATCAATAATAAGCGAGATATTTCGGTTTATTTAATTCAGGCCCCCTTATAACCCCCCCTTTTAAATAAAGTATTTTGAATGCCATATAGCCTAAAATCTAAGTTACAACGAACTTCATTTATATTCCAATTTTCATCGAAATCCGTTCAGCCATTATCGCGTGAAAAGGTAACAAACATCCAGACAGACAGACATAAAAACAAAAATTTCAAAAAAGCGATTTTCGGTTTCAGTATGATTAATTATACATGTTAACACCAATTATTTTTTGAAAATCGAAAATTACCAGAAAATTTTCGCTTACAGATTTATTATTAGTATAGATTAGATCTCTGGACACGTCACATTTTTATGTAAGACTTTACCCATCTACAGTATTTCATTTAATATGTAATAAGGCTTAGATAAAATTATAAGGGAAATTTGAGTATTCCTTGAATAACAGCCCCAATACCGTCTTTGTCCGCCAGAAATTCAATTTAAACTTGCTGGGATTTGAACTCAGAGCTCCGACATGAACACCTGAAGAAACCCTACTTATCAGGGATTTAGGGATTTTCGTCACAAACTTTTCGTAAACGTAATGATTTGTCACAGTTTGTCGCAGAGTTTTCATCACATAAGGACAATACCAGATTTGTCACAAGAATATTCATTTTTACGCCGTTTCAATTTTCGATATAGGCTACAGTATATCTTTAATTTACAATTCATCCAGAAGAAAGCAATATTTTATAATACAGTACTATAAAAATAAGGAACCGTGGAACTGTTTTCAATACTATAAACATAAAAACAATGAAAATGTCTTGCTTTACTACAAAAATAAAAATCATCGAAATGTTTTGCGATAGACTATTATTTAAATCAAAACCATTGAAATGTTTGCAATAGCCTACAATAAAAATAGAAACCATGCAAATATTTTCCGATACTACCAAAATAAAAATCATGGAAATGGCTTTCAACACTATCAAAATAAAAAGCATGGAAATGTTTTGCGATCTTGTAAAAATAAAAACCATAGAAATGGTTTGCTGTACTACAAAAATTAAAAACCACAGAGACTTTTACGATATTATAACAATAAAAACCATACAAACGTTTTCCAACGCTATGAAAACAAAAGCCATGGAAATGTTTAACGATATTGAACAAGTAAAACGCGAGAACGTTTTACGATACTACTTACTTACTTACTTACTTACTTACTTACTTACTTACTTACTTACTTACTTACTTACTTACTTACTTACTTACTGGCTTTTAAGGAACCCGGAGGTTCATTGCCGCCCTCACATAAGCCCGCCATCGGTCCATATCCCGTTTTACGATACTATGCAAATAAAACCATGGAAACGTTTAGCAGTATGGTATTATAAAAATAAAAGTCATGGAAATGTTTTGCAATAGTACAAAAATAAAACCCATGAAAATGTTTTGCGGTATTATAAAAGTAAATACCATGGAAACGTATCGAAGGAATATCGTGTAACATACAATCTTATGACAAAAGTTCATAATGTGACCTATAGTCATGGGATGAAAATGTAATGTAGGTATATGACGAATCAGACATATGACGAGTGATTTGTCACGAATCACCTGGATCCCTGTTAGTGGTGTGCTATAATACCCTAGCCTATATTAAAATCTGATTTGTTCAATAAAGGAACCCATTTAAAACACAAGTATATCCTGTGATATTTTAATATATAAAATGACTGTGGAGTAAGTTTTCCCTGGATACTGTTCGGTTCCGAGTTCTGCATCAACTAGAGCACCGATAAGATAACGTAAATTGAGCAAGATTGACGATGTTTCAGCTGGACCACTCTTCTTATTTGGATTCCCACGATGAAATTTCAATCATTTTAAGAGGTCGTGTTGCAATTAGCAACATTGTAATCGTTCTTTCCTAAAAGTCACTTTCTAGCATTTCCGAGCGTAGAGCTGAATCTATCTTTTATTTAACTGTAAAGAATAAATGGTCGACTATTTTCATTGTTTCTTGCATCCCTTTCGACACACTATTTGGAACAGCCCACTTCTTAAATTTACTTACTTCAAATTTAACTCTTATTCAGAATATTAGGGAAATACTCTCCAAGAAGCACAAGATGTGACGGATAGTGTGAAGACTGCAAATAAAGCTACAATCTTATATTGTAATTCGCAATTTAACCTAAAAGCGAATTCAGTAGGCTAAATCGTATTTCTGCAGATTAACGTAGTTTTAATCGGTCTAATTATCTTTCTGAATACACCGAACAGAGTTCTCAAAGATATCTGAAATAACTTCCGTAATGTTGGAAGTATCCGTCGCTGTACCTTTGTGAATAGTGTCTGTGACAAGGGCAGTGGAAATTTATTCTCCGCTCAAAGAACTATGGTCCACCCCAGGGATCTGTAGAGTAGAAACACGAAATAAGACCTCTGCGCAAGTGGTATGTGGGAGGACTAGGGCCAACGACCGCTCTGGGAAGAGGCATTGATTGAACGAAGCTATCAATCGCTTGAGGAAGGGATCATTTCTAACTGAACTCACTATCACGAACGTCTTACCCTTTAGCGGACTCGTTCTGATGCTGCCCGCAATACACCCCGGCACAGACTCCGCCCCCATATGCGCCAAGTCACTCTACAGATTCCTGGTACGAACCATAGTAGGTTGTCTCTTGTCATGTTATGTATCGCGTTGTCCCTGCGGTGGTCCTTCCCAACCGACTATGGCCACGAAGGCTCGCATTGTGGATATGTCCAGTATTTGTCCAAGAATATAACCTCTCTTATATCACATTCGCTTGTAAGTCTGTATCAAAAGACAAAAGTTAAAAAAAAAAAAAAAAAAAAAAAAGACTGATGGAGTAAGACAAGTGGCCAACAAACACGCTTGGATTTCGATTGCTAATGCAATCAGTTCGAGATTTCCTGCAAGAATGCAAGATCGCTTGTTATTATTACACTTCATTCCTCCAACGTCTTCCCTTGTTGCTTAATTCATCGATAAACAGAAGTAATTGGGAAATATTTTGAAGTTTAGTCTTAGTATTCGTTTTTAACTGAGGAAAATTATTAAATAAGTTCGCTGCAATTTTGTTTTAAGTACTGTCCTGACATTTACATAACCAACTCACAGATAAATCACGAACTAATTCATTTGTTTTGCTGTATTCACGGACCTGAAGTAGGACTTCTATAATAGCAGTAATGTGAGCATGCTACACCGCGGTTATGTCATTATAAACACATCATCTATCAGACAGTAGGTCTACATCTCACTTGTTAATCAGCGATGTATGCAATGGAGAGGGAAAAAGAACTGGCCACCTTACCCCATTATCTCTTGGTCTAGTTGCTTCATAAGTGGTGCCTTGTTGGTATCACTTGTGAGGTTCAGACTTGTCTTCGGACAGTTCACTAAACAACATCATCGTAGTAATCATCATCACTACACTACACTACTACTCGCGACCACCAGCGTAAGCTCTGGTTGTAGACGAGTTTACCTGCCGATCCGTATTTGCGCTCGGGTGCGTGTTCGATTACCGTTTGGGCTGATTATTTTGTTGGGCTTTTCCGAGGTTTTCTGCAAACAATAAAGCGAATATCAGGTATTCTATGGTGAATCCTCGGCCTCATTTCGCTGAATACCATCTCACTGTGGCTAATTATATCGACTCTAGATAACCTAGTAGCTGTTTCTTCGTCCATCGTCAATCAGTATTGACCACACCTGTGAAGCAACGGCTAGCGCGTCTGGCCGCGAAACCAGGCGACCCGGATTCGATTCCCGGTCGGGGCAAGTTACCTAGTCGAGGTTTTTTCCGGGGTTTTCCCTCAACCCAATATGAGCAAATGCTGGGTAACTTTCGGTGCTGGACCACGGACTCATTTCACCGGCATTATCACCTTCATCTCATTCAGATGCTAAATAACCTAAGATGTTGATAAAGCGTTGTAAAATAACCTACTAAATTAAAAAGTTAAAAACATTCAGTATTCAACTAAAAACTACTACTACTACTACCACCAGGAATTCACAAATACAGAAAAAAGCGTACATAAGCCATCCTGGATGTGTAAATTTAATAAGTATCCTATCCTCACGCGGATACACAAGATTTGTAGTCCACGTGAACCAGAGTGGAAAATGATAGAATTACTATCAAGATTTGGGAATTTATTTTCATATCGTCTCATTAAAGATTAAAGACCAGCATTTAAACACTCGCAAGCAACAGGACCCCTTGCCCATGCTGTCAACATGGCGCAACGCCACTGCTTAATACAACATAAGACAAAGTACACACCCAGTCAATGCGGGAAGTAAATAGTCACTAAAGGATGATCCACACTAAACCGGGAATGGAAACGAGAACGAGAACGGAAAAATTGTTAAAATATATAAATTTATATGTGAGCATTCACAATTAATGGGAAACTTACCAGAACATCAGGGTTGGCGAACTTTTAACTTTGCCGTTAACTCTTGTTTCCGATCACAGTCTACTAACTAAATTCATTCTCTTGTCATCAAAAAGCTATTTGGTCGTCGTATATGTTGTATCAAATAATAATTTCTTCATCCATTGCATGTGACCAACCCAGAAATTCAGTAGAATCGCTTTCAATATATGCTACGTATATATGTGACCAGACTACCACCAGAATTGAATTCGTAAATATTCCGTGCCATAAATTTTGAAGTTGGTTAACCTGTGTTCGTGTTGGCTGGCTTGTATTCATGAGAGAACGCCATTGCTCAGTTATACACAAACAACATCACAATGCGTAATATCGACTTTACATATCATTATTAACATACATATCGATATGCACAGCTGTTTCCGTTCTCGGTTTATGTGAATAAAAAATCTTCACTTTCACGTCCTCCGCTTCCCGTTATCGTTCTGGTTCTCGTCCCCGGTTTATAGTGGACCGGCCTTTACCTTACCTGCCGGGAAACGAAGCAGATTCTTTTGGGATCGTAACCAGCAACGCTACGACTTAACACGACGATAGAGAGATCCAACTTTTTGAAGGACGTTGATACACCTCCTCAGGAGTTTGAGCCCCATAGCTTGAGAAACCCTGCAGTAATCAAATTTACATAAGAAAACACTTAAACGGCAAGTATACGATGCCATGCATCGACCTGTGTTAATAAGTCTAACAGTCTTATTAATCATTTGCTAATTAGACAGCAAGGCTAATTTCCTCGACTGATCCGAAGACAGGGTACTTGACTAGAATTAATAGTGGTCTTCCTCAGTCATTCAACCTGAATATCAACAAAAAATACTATCCTAACACAAATTAATGTAATCAGCGAACGTATAGTACACCATCGTGTCTCATGTGGTCAGCCAAATGACATGGTACACGACTATTTAATGACGTGTACAGCTTTTGAAAACTTTTAGACGAAGTTCAATCTGGGCTCTTTCACCACATTAGTGGTTTGGACTCCTCGTGAGAAATGTTCTTCTAAGAACTTTCTTCAGAAAGATGATGTAATACGCGATAGTATTTACTTCGATGTCCAGTTCGCAGTTCCTACTCGGCCAAATCTTTTAAGGATGTCGAAAGTTCATAGAGTGGCCTCCTTCGGACTGCGCATTCTGTCAAATACACATCGCACGTGGCAAAATTCGCGACAATTTTTTATCTAATTCAATGACAGTATGTATATCAACATCTTGATTGTCCACCGCTAACGGTTAGCGTGTTTGACAGTGAAACGAGAGGGCCCGGATTCAAATACTAGCAGGGAAAAGTTAACTGGTTGAGGTTTTTCCGAGGTTTTCACTCAACCCATTAAGAGAAAATGCTTGGTAACTTTCGGCGATGGACCCTGAACTCATTTCGAGGGCATTATCACCTTCATATCATTCAGACGCTAGATAACCACAGCAGTTCACAAAGCTTCGTAAAATATCCCCCTCACAAAAAAAAAAGATGATTAAGAATGCGATGGAATTTTAAGGGCCGTGAAAGTTCATAAATTGGCCTCCTACGGGTAAGAAACAAATCTATGAATTCTCTGTCGCATGTTTATCGTACTGACTTATTTAGTAACTTACTTACAAATGGCTTTTAAGGAATCCGCAGGTTCATTGCCGCCCTCACATAAGCCCGCCGTCTCTCCCTATCCTGTGCAAGATTATTCCAGTCTCTATCATCATATCCTACTTTCCTCAAATACATTTTAATATTATCCTCCCATCTACGTCTCGGCCTCCCCAAAAGTCTTTTTTCTCTCTGGTCTCCAAAGTAACACTCTATATGCATTTCTGGATTCGCCCATACGTGCTACATGCCCTGCCCATCTCAAACGTGTGGATTTAATGTTCCTAATTATGTCAGGTGAAGAGTACAATGCGTGCAGTTCTACGTTGTGTAACTTTCTCCATTCTCCTGTAACTTCATCCCTCTTAGCCTCAAATACTTTCATAAGCACCTTATTCTCTCAAAGTGAGAGTCGAAGTTTCACAACCATACAGAACAATCGGTAATATAACTGTTTTATAAATTCCAACTTTCAGATTTTTTTACAGCAGACTGGGTGACAAAAGCTTCTCAACCAAATAATAATAGGCATTTCCCATATTTATTCTGCGTTTAATTTCCTTCCGAGTGTCATTTATATTTGTTACTGTTGCTCCAAGATATATGAATTTTTCCACCTCTTCGAAGGATAAATCTCCAATTTTTATGTTTCCATTTCATACAATATTCTGGTCACGAGACATAATCATCCTACTTTGTCGCATATTTATCGTACATGGAAGAAATTCGTCCCTGGACATGTGTAGTCTACTTAGCCTACTCCAAGCAAAATTAGTAACCAGTTTTTTTTCTCTTTCAAGGAAAGTATCTGTGACGCAACAACTCACTTGAATAGATAGATGGATATAGAGGGCGTGTTGAGAGATTAGGCTACAGAAGCTTGTCATAAAAATCACGAAACAAAGTATAAAGTACAAGAGACGACATAGAAGACTGAAAATACGCATCATGGAAATATAAAAGACAATTACACCATATCTTCTTAAGATATCAACCCTGCGATTCATAAGGAGAACGTTCACGAATCCTCTACCATATAGTAAACGTATGTAAAACGAACATGGAAGATGGAAAACAAACCTTGAATGCCAATATTTTTACATAGGCGCAACCGCAATGATGTAAAATTTGATGGTAGCTCCGAGATTTCATCTCTCAGTTTACATCAAAGTGGACACTAATTCGGCCAATTACAGGAAAGGAGTGACGCGGTAATGAAAGATGAAGAATAGAAATGAATCTTAGAATAAGATTTAGGTATCAGCGTATTTTATGACGTGTTCTCTGCACAAGGAATACAGCAGAACTTTAACCCTGATTGCATTGTTACAATTTATTAGAGCCCAAACTCCATGACAGAGAATGCAAACAAAACTTACCGCCTCAGCAATGATACACAATCGATAATGGTAGCAATTAAAAACAATAGAATTGATTATGCCTTGCAAATAAGTTTCACAATGGAATGTTTATAATATTATCTTTACTTGTTTCTCTTGTAATCTCACTTTGAGAGAGGAGCAGAGGTTAAGGGTGTTTGAGAATAAGGTGTTCAGGAAAATATTTGGAGCTAAGAGGGATGAAGTTACAGGAGAATGGAGAAAGTTACACAACGCAGAACAGCATGCATTTTATTCTTCACCTGACATAATTAGGAATATTAAATCCAGACGTTTGAGGTGGGTAGGACATGTAGCACGTATGGGCGAATCCAGAAATGCATATAGAGTGTTAGTTGGGAGGCCGGAGAGAATAAGACCTTTGGGGAGGCCGAGATGTAGGTGGGAGGATAATATTGAAATGGATTTGAGGGAGGTGAGATATGATGGTAGAAACTGGATTAATCTTGCTCAGGATAGGGACCGATGGTGGGCTTATGTGAGGGCGGCAAGGAACTTCCGGGTTTCTTTAAAGCCATAAGTAAGTATGTTTCTCTTCTATGAGACCCATGAAACGAGCGGGCTTGAGTTTAGATCCTGGTTGGGACAAGTTACCTTGTTGAGATTTTATCCGGGCTTTTCCCTCAACCCATTAAGATCAAATGTTGGGTAATTTCGGCTCTGAACCCTGGACTCATATCGCTGGCATTATCACCTTCATATCTCTCAGACGCTAGATAACAGCAGTTTATAAAGCGTCGTAAATTATGATACTTATGTTCAAGTTTTCAATTTTCGCTGTTAGTGTGGTGTAGGCTAAGTAACTTATTGTTGGGAATCAGCTTAATCAGGCGCTGATGCCTGAGGGCCGTATTCATAGACATTTTTAGCGCGGGCTTTCGGTGATCAGCGAAATAACGTTTTTCGTATTCATAAACCAGTGTCAGCGATATGATATATGATATGATATGATATGATATGATATGATATGATATGATATGATATGATATGATATGATATGATATGAATCCTGTTTAGCACGCTCGTAGCCCGGGCTAGCGAAATGTCTATGAATAGCACCCTGAATCTTTAGATGTGATTCAATAATTTTGAACGAACATATATCTCGTTTCCAACAAGGCTGTCCTATTTTACAATATTCCGGCCGGATGATGGTTTGACTTACAATCACATTTTATCTTATTATCATATGAAATGTGTTTCAAACGTCATTCAAATCGTGTTTTATAGGTTGATGAAAGCAATGCTCCTATAATAAGGTGTATACTACATGTGGCTCCATATATCATAACGGGCCTATGTTACCTCATTGTTTGTTCGGTTTATCGAAAAGTCACATTAAAAATAATGACATTTTGTTGTTGGAGGAAGGGGTTACGTCCAGCACTACTAATGTTACCGATTTCTTGTGCTAATTTCCAGCTAAGTCATTACTAGGCTCCGTATTCCAGCTACTTATAAACTGGAATGATGTTGCTTGATTCGAAGTATATGTGACGTCACAGTGCAGGTACAGGTACGTTCGTACACAAAATAGTTACGCATCTTCTGCGCTCTTCTTCTAGATCTAGAAAGTCAAAACCGAGACACAGTCATAGTGAGTAATCTTAACGATCACTGCCCTTACTAGTCGTATTATTTAAATAACTACATCTTTGTGGCTGATTGAAGGTTCATTGGAGAGGGAAAATACCTTAGGTAAGACGCTCAAGCGTGTAATATTGCAGGGCATAGTTGAGGATATTTGAACTAATATTTTCACTATCAATATCGATAACATTACATAAAAATTATGTAAAATAAACGTAAAAGTGACAAAAAGATTTCACTGAAAGGCCTTAAATACCAAAAGGCAAAGAAAGTGTGTTGAACATAATCCAAAAGAGTCAGTACCATCAAAATCTGAAAATTATGAAGATATTAACTCTACGTTTAGCATGGATTTGTGTAGCCTACTATAGGCCTACTGTTCAGGGCCAACATTTCAATTAATAAATTAAATAATCTACAGTTTAGAACTTTAGAGAATTTCTAGAGAAGTATATAGAAAATTAATGAGGTTTCAGTGATAAGCAACATGCAGTATCCTAATGAAACACGAAAAAATATCAGACAATAGGAATATCATGTACTACATCATGCACCGATAACGTCATATGCTATTGAAAGAATTTCTTGCAATATAAAATCATTTCAAGTGACATCCGCATATGTTCAAGTTCCGTAACTTATGAATGCACGTTATTATTCACTGCAAAGATCACGACGAAAATGAACATCACGGCTCAAGCATGTGTTTACTAGTATAGCTTCAGAATGTCGGGAGTTGACTGTACTCCACGAACACGCAGCGACGACCTGTTTGTTTATATCCTTATCCGCTGCATTACCTGTGTTCGGCGTACTATATACCCAATGTGTCTTTAACTTCAGTCTTTAGGTAGCTGGAATACGAAGCCTAGTCATACTCTATCAGCAGACTACGCTAAGGTTTTCCGAGTATCCGGGTTTAGAGCAGGCAACTTGCACGTGTTTAGACCGGTCCCTTTTGCGCTTATCAGCCGACGATTGGGGAATGTCATGGATGAGATGGAACGAAATTATGTTGATTAATATGGGAAATGGGGGAATCCCTAGAAAATCCCCAACTGCGACCTTGCATAACACAAGTGTCACTAAGCTTATGGATCTTTTGATGAAAAATTCCGTGTCTTACCGGGACTCGAACTCGAATTGCCTAGTCACCGCAGGCTTTTGAACGATAGTAGGCCTATATGGCGTTTTCTGCTCGGAGGATAAAAATTATTAAATAATTACACCGATGATGGACCCAACGCATAAGCAGAAATAACAGTCTTATGTTATGCGGGGTTCTGTTATTTTATTTTTACCTCGTACAGAATATGGAGAGAAATGTAGTGTCTATTATAATGACAGTGGTTGAGGAAGTAGGTCCATTACAGAGATGCATGTTGCATCTTGACATACCGTTATAATATTTACAGTATTATGACTTTCTAACTTCTATGAGTTTATTTCATAAAAGGAGGGGGCGAACTGACCCGTGGCACCTGTCTTGTTTGTAGCTAACAGTAAAAAAAGTCTAGTTATATTCCGTTTTTTTTTTTTTTGGTTCCAAACATTACAGTCTCCTTGCAATGAAGAGGGCTCTTAACTACATAAAGAAAACGGTCTGTTTACATACGTAATAGCAAATGAACCTCCGGGCCGCATTTCTTCCAGAAGGAAGACAAAAAGAAATAGCGTATCCATTACACGACGCGAATTTCAGCAAATTAAGAGGCACAATGTTCAGTGCGGAGTTTAATTTAATGTAACCAATTTGTGAAGCTGAACGCTCTATAATCCAAATAACGATGCAGGTATAGTGCAGACGAATCCAATGAATATTTTGTTACGAAGTTCCAAAATGTAACAGTTACTACTTAACGGATTTGAACCTTCGGAGGGTTCAGACACATCTGCCATCACACGCCCGCCGGGGACACAGTTCGAATCCGACATTCCTAGAATGAGACTTTGGAACATCTTTTTTTTAACCACCAGCGTAACTCAGGCGGCAGGCCTGTTTGCCTGCTGATCCGGACCTGTACTCGGTCGAGAGTTCGATTCCCGAGTGGACTTGTTACTTTATTAGGTTTTTCCGGAGGTTTCCCCAGCTGTAATGCTAGTAATGCGTGTTATTATTCGGTTGAGAAGCTTTTGTCATCTAATCTTCTGTCAAAAAATCTGAAAGTTAGAATTTATAAAACAGTTATATTACCGGTTCTTCTGTGTGGTTGTGAAACTTGGACTCTCACTTTGAGAGAGGAACAGAGATTAAGGGTGTTTGAGAATAAGGTTCTTAGGAAAATATTTGGGACTAAGAGGGATGAAGTTACAGGAGAATGGAGAAAGTTACACAACGCAGAGCTGCACGCATTGTATTCTTCACCTGACATAATTAGGAACATAAAATCCAGACGTTTGCGATGGGCAGAACATGTAGCACGTATGGGCGAATCCAGAAATGCATATAGAGTGTTAGTTGGGAGGCCGGAGGGGAAAAGATCTTTGGGGAGGCCGAGACGTAGGTGGGAAGATAATATTAAAATGGATTTGAGGGAGGTGGGATATGATGGTAGAGACTGGATTAATCTTGCTCAGGATAGGTACCAATGGCGGGCTTATGTGAGGGCGGCAATGAACCTCCGGGTTCCTTAAAAGCCAGTAAGTAAGTAATGCTAGTATCAGGTGAGTTCTCATGGCCATCTCACTATTACCAATTCAGTCGACACTAAATGAGTAATAGGCTATACTCGTATAAAATGACGTATCGTCGTAAAATAACCAAATAAAAACACAGTTTTCTTAGATTACTGCAGCTTGTCTTACAATAAATAGACTTACTCATTTTAATATGTTATCGTCGATGGTATTGCGATTGCCACGCTGATCGTTGATCCATGGATCGTAGGTTTGAACCTAGATGAGGTTTATGAAATTTAAAGGACGGTAAAATCCTTATAGTGGCTTTCTTCGGGTGGGAAGTAAAGCTGGAGGGGACGGTGTCATATGCCTATGTAAACAACCCCGTCCCTTGAATTCCAATGTATAAAATCTCTGTAGTTCAATGAATCGCTCAAGAAACTTCTGCTATATTCCATCATTCTCCATTGTTTCTTATCGTCTTGTCATAATCTCAGTTTAGTCGCTGTAATAGTAAAAGATAGCCTACATTGAATAAAAATCATTAATTAAATATAGCTGGGAGGACTACGTCACAAGAATGGAACCTCAAAGACTGGCACACAAGTTATTGTATTATACAGAGTGTCCAATATTTTAGGAGGTGTAGTATGCATCAAAACAAGAAAATAATGTCTAATAAACATGGGTCCTGCAACACATACTTTCTGAGATCTGAACACTTGTTCATAGGAGGTGACTTCCATTTTTATGGCAATGCATTTTTCTGCCTTACAATACAACAGACTACCAGATAATCATATCGTAGTTGACACCCCTGGCATGGAATACTGATACGTCGCACGGAATACCGACAACAAAAGTTTGGTTGTGGATACGAACGGGGTTCAGCAGAGATGGTGTTGTGAATTTTTGTAATTGGCATGTGTGAGCTGATGAAAATCCCCATACAGTTGAAGAAACAATTATCAGCACCGATTCTCAATCAACGTATGGGCAGGCGTTCTTGGTGATAGATTAATAGGGTCATACGTGCTACCACAGGATTAACTGGGGCTCGTTATCAGGACTTTCTTATAAACGTATTACCTATCTTGCTGGAGTATGTGCCATGTCAGCAAAGACTGCAGATGTGGTTCATGCACGATGGCACAGCAGCACATTTTCTCCGTAATGTGGGTAAACACCTGACTCTGACAATTCAGGACCTCTGGATTGATCGGGGAGGCCCCACACCTTGGCCTGCTCGTTTCCCAAACCTAAATCCCCTAGACTTTTGGTTATGGTAAATTTCAAAGAGTGCGTGATTCCTTATGCCGAAGGGCAGAGGAATGCATTGCCATGAATGCACGTCACATTGAGCACCTTCTATGAACAAGTGTTCAGATCTCAGAAAGTGTGTGTTGTAGAACTCATGTTTATTAGACATTATTTTCTTGTTATGATGCATATTAGCACCTCCTAAAATACTGGATACTTTTTTTAAACACTCTGTATAAGTTACCTATAGGGATAAGAAAAATTGGACTCCCAAGAAAACTTTCGGCAGATCCCTTCGAAGCCGTAACAGGCCAATGAAGCCTAATCGGTCAAGTGGATGATGATGATGATGATGATGATGATGAATTAAATATAGCTTAACAGTCTTACTAATAAACCATGTATAGTTTTTATACGAGACTTATGCAGAGTTGAGACAGAAAACGTTACTAATAAACCGTGAATAAGCTATGGACGTATAAACAGGCTGTAACTATACAATAGGAATTGCTTTGCAGTAGTTATATACACGAAACCTCTTGTTTAAGCGTTGTATATAGGGAAAAAATGGCAGCCCCTCTAACAGCTGTTCGTATCGACTGTCATTTTATGATGATGTTTACCTTGTAACCACAGAAGATCAAACCAAAGATCATAGAATTATTAGAATAATATTGCTGTAGCTTGTACTCTTTGACCAAATTGTAGTGTGGTAATCGATTAGAGCCAGTTATACTATCAATATTTAACACGCCACACTAGAGCGCTCTACCGGATGCAGTAGAGAACCTCAGATATTCTATTACCTTTCGTAACGAAGTAATGACGAAACTATGACGTAGCTGTGTAACAGTTATACTGTTATACACGACATATGTAGTGAATATTAGTAAGGAATTTACACGACTTATAAACGAGCTACTCATTGTATAAGTATAAGACAGTTAAACGTCTGTATATAGAGTTTTTATTAGTAAGACCGTAAGATTTTATTAATAGACTACTTTCTTGAGAACATCAGTAGTTGTGTACTCTGTATAAGTTACTAGAATTTCGCAGGATTAGATTGATTTGTGGGGCTGCCACCTTTAGGCTTCATCACAGTTTTCTAGTGGATTTTCTCACTACATAGTAAAGATACCCTTCTGCTCAATGGCCGTTGAGGACTTTCTCTTTGTCATCCTGGAGATGGGTTTCATAATTTCCTTGAACAGATAGGCCTACCACTTACTCCAGCTTCTCCATTACGATTTATGGAGAATAGTTATTCTATGTTAATTAATCTGTGTTCACCGCCTATGTTGCCGGTGTGATCTTGTGTGTTAGCAGTCGTCCAATCTAAGACTTGGCAATTTTAAGAATGCTTTCTTGAGGCCGAAACGATCGCTAATGCTTAATATAGCAAGCCTTCGTTCGGAAAGAAATTGAAGTCGAAGGTCTCGGGTCGTAAGTAAAATTTACCACCCGATTCTCTCCAAAGTTAGAATCGAACTCTGATTGTCGTCCTTGTCTTTTATCATCTTTTCATTCCAGATAATGCATTCCGCAGTTCATGTGTTAAATTCTCAGAACTGAAATCCTTAGTAACCTATTCCAGAAATATCTTAGCCGATCATATTCGGAGATTTTAGCTATAAACGAATCAACCAAATATCCAACCAACAGGAAGTCGACTAATCGACAACCACTCTACCAATCAACCGGTAGCTACGAAATCATGAACCGATAAAAAAAATGATGACAACGCGTCTGTTGCTGCAGTGCTAGCGCACTGACCTTCCATGCTGGCGGCGGGTTCGATACCCGTTCAGACCTGAGTGGAATTTCTAGTATACAAAACAGACGTTGCAGAGGATTTTTCTCGAGGTACTTCCGTTTCCCTCTTTCATTCCACCAACACACGTCACTTTAATTTCATCGATCATCTGTAACAGTAAGAATAGGCTGGGGTGATATCTGGGGTCAGCCCTGGTTTCCGATGCTGATCTAGGTTCTAAGGTCTTACTCGATTCGGGCGCGTCAGTAGATATGGGATCTTAGCTGCAGGACACAGGAAGGATATCCCGCCTGTCAGCGTCGAATTCATGAATGCCATTCGGGTCATCCGTTGGATTCAGTCATCGCATATAGGGCGTATAATGGACTTAAAACGGCCCAAGTCAAGAATCCATTCCGGATCCAGCCCTCGTGAATTCAATCAAATCAATCAATCAGTCGGATAACAAATAATGCAGCCAATCAAAGGACAAATCGTTCAACAGACCAACCAAACGAGAAATCGATAAAGAAGAAAATATATTTCTTAAATCCTATTGAGGATTTATGTAGTGGCTATTGTGGTGATCTTGAAAAACAGAATAACTCATTGATTTTAATTGATTATATTATGTGGAACTGCTTTAAATTACAAAGGATATTTGCATGCTCTTAGATGGTGGCAGGGAAATAGTGCAGCAATAATGGAACGAGACTTTTACCATACGTGGAATCAGTGCCATCGTTTTGTTTCTCATAAATGCCATGAAATCTTTCAGAGAAGTAGCTACAATAACCTTGAGCCGTCTGACGAGAAACTATCAACTAACTCCACTAGGTTGAATGACTAGTCCTCCAGAATAATAATTGGGCCTTGCTAGGGATTGGCCATTCATTCACTCACTCATCTATTCATTCATTCATTCATTCATTCATTCATTCATTCTTATTTACCTAGTTGGGTTGTTTTATTTATTTTCTATTTATTTGATACATTCCTATTAATGAATCTTATCCTTCATTATGACTCAGGAGATAGCATGTCATACTACAAATCTAGCGTACGCATGTTCGATTCCCTGCAGGGAAGTGGATATTTCGTTCCTCTCATAGGAACTGGGCGTGTATTCTTGCTTTGATTTATTATATTTCTTTCTTGAGCGGTGATCTAACGTCATGTTTACCGCATTGCCAGACAGTTCCGCTATTAGCGAATAAATGAAGTAGACCCATTTGTTCACAATTCAAATGGGGACGGAAAGCTCAATTCCTCGAGACAGATTATGATAGCAGTAATAGTGATAATAAATAGGCTAATCCTAATTCTTGATTTTTGCACGCTTTTAAGTTATGATCAGGCTTCGAGACTTTGGACTCGATACAATAAGTTTACTGTGCTTGTACTAGGCCTATAGGTTGTTGACTCGCTGCAGGTAGTGAAACGTAGAGATGTGTTGAGGTAACAACGTTGCTATTTAGAATAGAGTAAGGTAGTATGGGGAAATGCACACACATGGATATTCTGAAAGTAAATATACATTACACAATGACAATGTCAAAAGAATGTGAAAAGCATTTATTCTCCTGTCTTTTATAAGCATTTGTGTTTAATTATACACAGTGTTAATGGTGGAAATAAACATGTAGCAATTTTAATTTCTTCATTTATCCTATTGGTCGTCTTTAGGAAATGAAGTTACAGTACCTAATTACAATGTACTACAAGATACATTTTCAGTGTCTCAAACGTAAATCTTTTTCAGTTGTCTACCAAACACAGTTTGTACTGTGAAAAGATGCGCTCTACGTCGCATGACTTTATAGGAGCAAAACGAAAAAACCTAACATCATTGCAGTCTCTAAGAGACAGTCCTTCATTCTCGGGTGACTCTATGTCTACTAATTTCCTGTTTATATTACACAATGCTCCATACCCGTTATTTTTACATAAAATTGATTTCCACTTCTGTTTTACACGTTCAGTAACCGGTGTACTTGGTGTCTCATTAATTCTCTGTGTCATTTCCTCAATTAATTTGAGGGCTTCCGGCATCTCTTGCTCTGACTTTTCTAACCGTGTAATAGTTTCAGACACAGTTTGAAAATAGGTTTGTATGAAAACCAAATTATTCATCAGAACCTTCAAATCCAGAGCGTTTTCCTTTGCGTATTTTTTGTCATTCATTCTACAGTACCCCCACCCACTGCACGTTTACCACTATACTCAGTACGCCGTTATGCGGATTTCCCACTGAACTGTTCTATCGGGTCCGAAGTCTCGAAGCCTAGTTATGATACATGAAATTTTCGCCAGAGATATTTTTAGATGGTTATTTAACGACGCTGTATCAACTACTAGGTTATTTAGCGTCGATGAGATTGGTGATAGCAAGATGGTATTTGGCGAGAGAAGGCCGAGGATTCGCCATAGATTACCTGGCATTCACCTTACGGTTGGGGAAAACCTCGGAAAAAACAACCAGGTAATCAGCCCAAACGGAGATCGAACCCGCGCCGTAGCGAAACTTCAGACCGGAAGGCAAGCGCCTTAACCGACTGAGCCACGCCGGTGGCTCGCCAGAGATAGGCAAACGCTAAAAAATAATAAACAAGTTAGGCATTGGTAAGTATGGAGAGTTCTCCATATTCGTCTGAAAGTTTGACTACACTCAGTTCATTATGGAGTCTTTGCTATTTGATATTAAGTGGACAGAGTAGGACTCGCGAGGCATGAGGTCAGCGTGACGCCGAGTCTCCCTTCGTTTAATACAACGCAGGAATTTCATTGACGATTACAGCCTTGGACGAGATACGATCCCTTGACCGGACTTCCCCGCTACATAGCTGAGCGTTCTAGCTGCATCTTATACAAGGCCGACTGGTTCAACTATTTTACTCTTAAATATATATAGTCTAGTACAAGGAAAACGTCGGTTTATGAAAGTTGTAGTTAATAACATTATTCTCCCACACGGAGACATGAGTATTTGGAATTCTACTGCTTTTGCAGTCCACATAAGAAATGCTTTATTGAATGACGCCGTATCGAGTACGCAAGGCACGTGGTGCGAGGCGCCATTGCAATTTGTGGCGGTGCCGATGTTTAACGGCGCAACGCCATGTTGGCGGTCGCCATTTTGAGGCAGCATTCCCCAGACTTCCGATGCAGCGATCTCTCCTCCCCCCCAGCGACCGGCCGCCCGGCACTTCCCCTAAGCAGCTCAACGCTCTCCCTCCCAGAAACGCCGCCGCGCCGCGGTCCGAACTACCGAGCCAGAAAACATCGCTCCGAACCACGCACGGCAGCCGCTCCCGCTTCACTCGGTAGCAGTAGTGTGAGCGGGACTACAGATCGAGAGACGCCGCCTACTGTAAGAAAGTTATCAGCCCAGTCAACAACATTCGTTGCTTGAAAGAAGATGAGTTTTCTCCAAGACAGATTAAGACTTTAAGCCTATTGTATTTATTGATCAGGGATAGACCGGTGGAGGGGCTGGCACCTTGAAGCCTTCTGGACTGACTGTTCAGAAAACAACGTGTAGTAATAGTCTATTTCTCTTACATAATATTTTGAAAGTTGCCAATAAGGACATTTCTTTCACAAAATCTAAAACATTTCCTTTTGAAATGACAACTCACTAAATGCAAGATAATAGAATATCAGAACTGGTTGATATGTAGCCCTACATCTGTATTATCACGCAGTACATCTCACTTGAAGGCATGTGTCGGAGGAAGAACATAGGCTATTGTTAGTATACATCTGATGTCTGATTAGCAGGCTTCGAGACTTTGGACCCGATACAATAAGTTTACTGTGCTTCTACTATAGGTTGTTGACTCGCTGCAGGTAGTGAAAGGTAGAGATGTGTTGAGGTAACAACGTTGCTATTTAGAATAGAGTACAGTAGTATGGGGAAACGCACACATATGGACATTCTGAAAGTAAATATACATTACACAATGACAATGTCAAAATAATGTGAAAAGCATTTATTCTCCTGTCTTTTATAAGCATTTGTGTTTAATTATACACGGTGTTAAGGTGAAAATAAACATGTAGCAATTTTAATTTCTTCATTTATCCTATTGGTCGTCTTTAGGAAGTGGAGTTACAGTACAGAATTGCAATGTACTACAAGATACATTTTCAGTATCTCAAACGTAAATCTTTTTCAGTTGTCTACCAAACACAGTTTGTACTGTGAAAACTTACGCTCTATGTCGCATGACTTTATAGGAGCAAAACGAAAAAACCTAACATCATTGCAATCTCTAAGAGACAGTCCTTTATTCTCGGGTGACTCTATGTCCACTAATTTGGTGTTTATATTGTGTAATACACAATGTTCCATACCCGTTATTTTTACATAAAATTGATTTCCACTTCTGTTTTACACGTTCAGTAACCTGTGTACTTTGTGTCTCATTAATTCTCTGCGTCATTTCCTCAACTAATTTGAGAGCTTCCGGCATCTCTTGCTCGATTTTTCTAACCGTGTAATAGTTTCAGACACAGTTTGAAAATGGGTTTTGTATGAAAACCAAATTATTCATCAGAACCTTCAAATCCAGAGCGTTTTCCTTTTCGTATTTGTTGTCATTCATTCTACAGTACCCCCACCCACTGTACGCTTTACCACTACACTCAGTACGCCGTTATGAGGATTTCCCACTGAACTGCTCTATCGGGTCCGAAGTCTCGAAGCCTGCTGATTAGTGTAATAAGTTACTAGTCAGTGATGTATGTAATGGAGGGGGGGAAAGGAACTGGCCACTCTACCACATTATTTCCTGGATTAGTTGCCTCATGAGTGTCGAGTGATGCCTTGTTGCTGTCACTTATAATGTTCAAATCTGTCTTCGGACAGTTGACTAAACAACAACAAGAAATTCTGTTTAATTAGATCCATCTGGGTCTTCCAGTTAGCATACGGTACATAATATGAAAGTGAAAATTTATTTCCTTTTTTGTAGATTATATATTAACAATGATGTATCAACTGCACGGTTATCTTAGTCAATGGAATTGCTGATAGCAAGGTAAGAAGTCTCAGGATTTTTCATAAGACTATCTGACATTTCGTCTCGCGGCTGGGAGAAACCTCGCAGAAAACTCAGCCTAATCATATGATGACGCAGAATTCCTGCATGCAAATCTATGTAATTTGGTACATCATATTAATGTGATATGCGTAAATAATTACTTAGTGATTCAAGACGGCTCATTCCTTCGGATCCCGGCCACTTAGTCACTCGTAATGAGTGCACCTCTGCACATAGTGTGTTGGACATTGTGCCACTGTCACACATCTGTGACACAGTGCATGAGGGTTGGCCACCAAAGGGAAACTGAGAGGTGGAACTTAATCTGAAAGGATTCAATCCGGTGTGGCTTAGTGGATAAAGCGTCAGCACGTAGAGCTGAAAACCTGGGTTCGAGTCCCGGTGTAGGACAGGATTTTTCTCCGCTCCACCCATCCTTCATCATATGATAACGCAGAATTCCTGCACGGAAATATTATATGTACTTCGGTACATCATATTAATATCAGCCTAATCAGTTCAAACGGGATTCAAACTCGCGCCCCACTGCAAACTCCGAGCATGATTTGAGCTCGCTAATCGCTAGACTTGCGACAAGTTGGAAATCAGTTTTAGAAAGTGAAAATTAAGTTTGAACAAATATTAAGAATATTAAATTAAATGTTCAGCTTTTCCTAACTTAAGAAAAAATATTACAGAACTTCGAGTACCGGTATATCTACAAGGCAGAGAAGACGAATCGTTAAATGCAGCATGAGTGGTATTTCTTAGAACTAGATGTATTTGGTCAGGTCACAAAGTAAACTAAGAAATTCTACAAGAAACAAGTGTAAGTTTTGTAGATGAACCAGCCCTCTCAGTCATTGGGTCTTGTTTAATAATGTATACTATAGAAATCTGTCTTCAGGCTCCATCCATGCATCCACAATTGAATGCCAGACTCCTCAGACGTAAGAGACCGGAGGAAAAGACAGTTGTGATTTTGTTAGGCTTACTTATTAGTACCATTCTCATTATCAGTAGTCATTATTCTTAAGTCATTATTCTCATTATTCTCATTATTAGTCATTATTTTCACCTTCGTCATCGCCATGTTCTCATTCGCGTCATCATTCTCACCATCAGTCGTCATTATTTTCACCATCGTCATTGCCATTATTCTTACTATCGCTCGTCATCATCGTTACTATTCTCACAATCAATTATAGTTATTCTTACCTCGTCATCGTCATCATTCTCACTAGGCCTATCACGCGTCATCGTTCTCATTGACATCGTCCCTATTCTCAGTACTAGCTAAGTGGTCATTGTTACCGTCATCATCATAATCTCAGTCTTTAGGGCCTATTATTTTTACCATCGCACCATTATTCTATCAGTCGTCAATATTCTTACCCTAGTCATCGTCGTCATCGTCATTATTCAAATTATCAGTTTCAATATTCTTGTCGTTATCATCGCCATTATTCCCACTATCAGTCTCAGTATTCTTGTCTTATCATCTCCATTATTCCCACTAAGTTTCAATATTCTTGTCGTTATCATCTCCTTTATTCCCACTATCAGTCTCAATATCCTTGTCGTTATCATCTCCATTAATCCCACTATCAATCTCAATATTCTTGTCGTTATCATCTCCATTATTCCCACTATCAATCTCAATATTCTTGTCGTTATCATCGCCATTATTCCCACTATCAGTTTCAATATTCTTATCGTTATCATCTCCATTATTCCCACTATCAGTCTCAATATTTTTTCCCTTATCATCGCCATTATTCCCACTATGTCTCAATATTCTTGCCGTCATCATCACCATTATTCCCACTATCAGTCTCAATATTCTTGCCATTATCATCACCATTATTCCCACTATCAGTCTCAATATTCTTGCCGTTATAATCGCCATTATTCCCACTATCAGTCTCAATATTATTGTCGTTATCATCGCCATTATTCCCACTATCAATCTCAATATTCTCGCCGTTATCATCGACATTATTCCCACTATCAGTCTCAATATTCTTGCCCTTATCATCGCCATTATTCCCACTATCAGTCTCAATATTCTTGCCGTTATCATCGCCATTATTCCCACTATCAGTCTCAATATTATTGTCGTTATCATCGCCATTATTCCCACTATCAATCTCAATATTCTTGCCGTTATCGTCATTATTTCCACTATCAGTCTCAATATTATTGTCGTTATCATCGCCATTTTCCCACTATCAGTCTCAATATTCTTGCCATTATCATCGTCGTTATTCCCGCTATCAGTCTCAATATTCTTGATGTTATCATCGCCATTATTCCCACTATCAATCTCAATATTCTTGTCACTATCATCGTCATTACTCCCACTCGCAGTCCCAATATTCTTGCCGTTATCATCGCCTCTAGGCTATTCCCACCATTAGTTTCAATATGCTTAATTTGCCATTGCCGTTATTCCCATTATCAGTCGTCATTTTTAAATAATCATTGGCATTATAGGTCTACTCACTATTAGCCTCCATTAGTTTCGTTATCGCCATTAGCTATAGGTACTCACTATTAGTCGAATCATTTTAATTTGACATTGCCTTTAGTCCCACTATCGGTCGTAATTATCATTGTTAAAATTGTCATCGCCATTATGCTCATTACCATTTGTCACTCTTGTTAGGGTTATCATCCCATTATTGTCACAGTAATTTGTCATAATTCTTATCGTTGTCATCGCCACTAATATTACTACCAATCATCATTTTTTCATTTCATCATCGCTGTTATTTCATTATTATTATTCGTCGTTATTTTTACCATCATTGTAGCCAAATTATTGCCATCACCATTTTGTCCATAGTTGTTTTCATCATTTTCATCGTTATAAACAATGAACATAGTCATAGTTAGAGTCATCTTCAATCTAATAAGTCATCATTATCGTCATTATTTGTCACAATCATCATCATTATTCTGGGCGAACGGCATAACTCGAGGAATCTAGCGAGCTTGTCTCGTGCTCAGATTTACTTCTTTTTTTCGAATTTATTTCCGATTGTAAGAATGTCGGATAGAATCCTATGTAGAACTTCGGACATCTCGCCACCACTTTACTATCACTAATTCTACTTACGTTAAATAATCGCGCAACTGATACCGTGTCACCATAATTCATTAAAAAATCATACTCCCCTAAAGTCATCGTTATCACTAGGTACTGTGCGATTATTCTCACCGCCATCATCTTCATAAAGATCATCGTAGTCACCATTGTCATGTTCGATTTTTCTCATTGCCATTATCTTCATTGAAGTCCACGTTACTATTTTCGTCACTGTTAGATTATTCCCATCGTCACCATCTTCATAAAAGTCATCGTAGTTATCGTTATGTTCTATTATTCCCATCGCAATTATCTTCTTGAAAGTCCACGTTACCATTTTTGTCAAAGTTCGGTTATTCCATTGTTATCATCTTAGAAAAGTCATCGTAGTCACCATTGCTATGTTCCATTATTCCCATTTCCAGTATCTTCATTAAAGTCCACGTTACTACTTTTGTCACTCTCCCATTATTCCCATTATCATCTTCATAAAAGTCATCGTAGCCATCATCTCTATGTTCAATTATTCCCATTGTCTTCATCTTCATAGAAGTAATCGTAGTCATCATCGCTATGTTCGATTATTCGCATTGCCATTATCTTCACAAAAGTTCACGTTACCATTTTTGTCACTATTTCCTATTTCCATTGTTATCTTAAAAAAAAAAGTCGTCGTCATCGCTATATTCGATTATTCCCATTGCTATTATATTGATAAAAGTCCACGTTACTATTTTTGTCCCTGTTACATTATTCCCATTATCTTCATAAGGTCATCTAGTCATCATCGCTATGTTCGATTATTCCCAACGCCATTATCTTCATAAAAGTCTACGTTACTATTTTTGTCATTGTTCCACTCTTCCCATTGTCATCTTCTTCACAAAAAAATCACCTTAGTTACCATCGCTATGATAGATTATTCCCATCGCCATTATCTTCATGAAAGTCTACGTTACTATTTTTGTCACTCTTCCATTATTCCCATTGTCATCATCTTCATAAAAGTCAACGTAGTTATCATCGCTATGTTCCATTATTCCAATCGCCTTTATGTTCATAAGTCTACGTTACCATTGTTGTTACTGTTCTGTTATTCACATCGTCACCATTATCATTAAAGTTGTCGTAAACATCAACGTAATAGTCTATTCTATTATTCCCACCACCGTTATATTCATGAAAGTCCACGTTACTGTTTCGTCACTGCTCAATATTCTCGCCGTCGCCACCGTTACTCTTCGATTATTTCCATGGTCATCATCTTCATAAAAGTCATCGATATCATTACCGTCACTCTTGGATTATTCCATTGTCATCAACATCCTCATAAAAGTCATCATTATCATTATCGTCACTCTTCGATTATTCAACACCCCCATAAAAGTTATCGTTATCATCGACCCTATTCGAATAGTCTCATGGTCATCGTCTTAATAAAAGTCATCTTATCATCACTGTCACTCTTGTATTATATTCATCGTCACCATTATCCTCATAACTCACCGCTATCATCAATGTTCAATTATACCCATCGTCAACATCTTCATAAAAATCATCGTAGTCGTCATTGTCACTGTTGGATTATTCCCATAGGCATTACTTTCATATAAGTTCCCGTTACTATTTTCGTCACTCTTCGATTATTCACATCACCATCATCTTCATAAAAGTCACAGTTATCATCACCGTTACTCGACTATCCTATCGTCCTCTTCGTAACAATAATCATTATCATTGCCGTCACTCTTCGATTATTTCCATTGCCACTATTATCCTAATAAATGTCATCGTTATCATCACCGTTACTCTTCGATAATTCCCATCGTCATCTTCAAAAAACTTATCGTTACCATTACCATCACTCTTCGATTATTCCCATTGTTGCTATCATCATAATCATCATCACAAAGTCATCGTTATCATCATAGTCATTGTTCGAATAATCTCATTAGCACCTTCATAAAAGTTATCGTTATCTTCGCTGTCACTCTTACATTATTCCCATCGTCTTTAGAATGGTCATCTTTATCATCGTCATCATCTTCATAAAAGTCATCGTAGTCACCATTGTCACTGTTAGATTATTCTTATCATGTTCAGAAAAATCATAGTCATCATTGTCAATATCCGATTATTCTCACTGTCATCTTCATAAATCATCGTAGTCATCATAGTCACAATTCAATTATTCCTATCGTCATTTTCATAAATGTCATTGTTATTATTGTCACTGTTCGATTATTCTCTTCAGTAACTTATCATCTATATATCATCTTAATCATCACCGTTACTGTTCGATTATTTATTTTCATCTTCTCATCGTCGCCATATCACTCTCGTACATCATTACCGTCATCATCGTTCTTCGAATATTTCCAACGTCTCATCATCATTCTCATGCCGTAATCATTATCGCCAATCTATTATTATTATTCCCACCGTCAACAGTTTCGTGAGTCGTCATTATCGTCACTGTTCGATTACTCGCATCGTCATCATCATTTTCATGAAAGTCATCATCATTATCGTCACTGTTCGATTATTACCATCTTTAGTTGCCTTATGAATGATGATGTCACTTATGAGTTTCCAATCAGTCTTTGGACTGTTGACTAAACATAGCCTACATCCTACATCAGCCTCATCTTATAAGTTGTCGCAGTTATCATCTCTTTGATTATTTCCATCTTCCTATCGTCGTCATGTCATCCCAATTGTCATGATTACAGCCATCGTCGCTCTTCGAATATTCCCATCATCATCAAGTTATCGTTATCATTATCGTCTACCTTCGATTATTGCCGTGTTCATCGCCATTGTCATCTTCTTCTTCGTTGAATTTCTTGAAATAAAGCGCAGTGAGGCGTTTTCTTCTTTGATATTGAGGATAACACAGACATAAAAAAAAATAAAAATAAAAAGTTCCTTAGTCTCGGGACTGGTTGAGAGACTCAATGGTTGAGAAGAAGAAGAAGAAGAAGAAGAAGGAGAAGGAGAAGGAGAAGGAGAAGGAGAAGGAGAAGGAGAAGGAGAAGGAAAAGGAGAAGGAGAAGATTCCTGTTCCACGATTGGTACAGATTTCAAGAAGATGAAATAGCGGTTCAGTTGCAATGTATGGCAGAAGTAGTATATTTGTGCCAGAAATGACCCGTCATCGTAGAAGAGGTACAATGAAAACGCTTTGACTGCATATCAACTGGCTCGTAGTATATCTAAGAAGCCGCAATTAACTGATTTCCGCGCAGTTCAGCGATAACTCGTAAGGACTCGTCGAATCAAACGCGAAGCAGCACATTTATCTCGGGAGGAGTCACCTCTGTCAACAAGAACTGGTTTGTGGGCATAAATCAGTCCTCGTCGCGATATCAGCATGTTATCAACATTTTGAGACGCCGGAACTGGACGCTGCAGTTCCCACACTCATTTCCAAAATAACAGAGACTCCTGGAGATCAAAGCACAAGCAACTCCAGGGGCACTTTCCAAATTCGTTATCCCAAAGTGGCCTAAATGAACGTCGGTTGTCGTTCGGACTTCAGCTATGTTACGGATTTATTTATCAGTTATGTGAGGTTGTGAGTAGGCCTATGACAGAGGAAAGTAGTGTGTCCTGGAAAACCTTACCTTAAAAAAGTAGAGTGTAATGTCATTTGCGTTTTTTACATTTTGTTTTATACGTTATCTCACGCTATCCTCTGTAATTATTCTACTCTACATTAGCTTTTTAAAAATCTATTACTATTCTTTGCACTTTTCTAAAATTCTTCATTCTTTCAAAAGGTATTTTTTTCTATCTTCACTTCTTCGTTAATTTATTCTATTTTCTAATTCCTTCTCTTTCTTTAGTTCATTTTTCCTTCGTCGGTTGCTTCCTTTTTCTCTTTTGTTTTTCTTCTTTTGTTTGTTACTTTTCTTTTCTTATTAGGCTTACTTCCTCTATTTTTTTATTTTCCCTTTCTTTGAATCCTTTTACTTCTTTTCTATCTTCTTTTTTCTGTTTTCATATTTCCATTACCTTTTTTTTTTTTTGCTTCGCTTTTATTTTTTTCTGAACTTTAGATTATTTCTTCCGTCCTTTTATGTTTTTTGTTTTCTTCTCCATTCTCTTGTACTTCCTTGGCCTCTTTCTTTTCCCTTCTTTATTTCACCTCAGTGCTTCCACCTGTCTTTATTTTCCTTCATCTGGTTTCCATTTCTTATTTCCTCACTTCTTTTTTAATTTTCGCCAACCTTTCTTTATTATCTTCTTATATTTCTTGCTATATATTTTTCTGTTTCTTTGGGATTGGTAAGCTAAAGAGACGGTGGTAGACTGTGTTTGAGTGAAGCTTATATGGAGTTATCATTAATGGAATCGTCATTAATGGAAGCAGATTATATTTCAGTTATAAATCCAACGTCTATAGAAAATAGGAATTGACATTAAATACTAGAGCATCTATAAACTTTGGGACACAAATTCACATTCTGATCTGCTTAGTCGTAAATAATATGGTGCTGTTATCAAACCAGAAGAGAGTTCACAAGGAAGACCATTTTCATTCAGAAAACTTTTTAATAGCTTCATCGCCAAGAGGAGCCGTAATTGGACAAGTTATAATAATTATGAACCGTTTAGACATAGCATTGTAAATCAATAACATTTCAAGTAACGGGTGTACGCCTGGAAACAGGTTTCGCTTAATATGCCACCGTTTGGAAAGTGACATGACCAAGTAATAGCTAGCGGTGATTGAACGTGTCAGCTTTCTGAAAAAATATATTAAGACTTACACATTGCATTAGAAATGCATTTTATTGACTTACCCTTATAATAAATGGTGGGATTCTCGACTGATGAAAATATAGCACGACAGTTTTTGTACTATTTCTTAGTAATAAACGTATCATAAATGAAGATTCGATGTTCTAATATATATATATATATATATATATGGAACCTACATTTCATTTTTGTATTTCATGTATATTATTGAAACCTGATTGAGTGGAAGAGAAGGCCTCATGGCCTTAACTCTGCCAGGCAAAATAAACCTACTACTACTACTACTACTACTACTACTACTACTACTACTACTACTACTACTACTACTACTACTACTACTACTACTACTACTACTACTACTACATTTCCACGATCTAAACTGAACCGCGCTTAATGGAAGCCAGCTGTATGCTAATACTTTAACCTTCACGTCCCTTCAGCCTATGTTGTGTACATACTTCGAAACAAAACCTTCCCTCGCTCGAGTCAGGAGAAATGTACACACTACTTCCTCGGCAGTCGCGTTCGATCTATGAAAGCCCGACGGATCCATCTGAGCGAAGCCTTTATCCTGGCGAACTCTCTGTATTTACTGCTATGAATATAAGAGTATAATAAATTATTGCTCTGTTATTATCACCTCATTTTTATTCAGGAGGCCCAAGAACCGGAATGCATTGAAAATATGGTGTGCTAGATTATTGTTAGATGAAAACAATGCAGTTTCTTTACAATTTAATTTTGAAAATTGTGCATTTAAATTAATTTCTCTTTCTAGATCGCGTTTTAGCTATAAAAACTTTATTCTGTTGCTAAAACATTTATTTTAGCAAATTAAACTTACAACGGAGATCACGTTATACAACAATGACATTGTCTAGTTGCAGCGTCCAACTACAAAACTGCAAGTAATTAATATTTATATTTTTAGCCCACTTTAAGTTTTCATTATTACTTTTCCAAGGTGCAAGCATTGGTGATTAGAATCTCGTGGATAACAATGATAAACTATCACCGAAATGTATATACAGAGTGACTAGACGTCCTCTTTTATCCGAACATGTCCTCCTTTTTAGGCCTTTGTCCGGGGTCCGGGCGGATTTTTTAAAAATCAAGAAATGTCCTCCTTTTCGTAACTTGTATGTCTGATATTTTGAAATTAACTTATTTGACGCCTTTTTCAAATAACTTGCTTGTAGGTGGCAGCAGCATCGATGGAATAGGCTATACTCTTTGCCAACGATCATAACAACTATCTTTGCTCACCCTTGTTTGGATCGTTGCTCACAGGTAGCTGTAAATCGAGAGATCTAGGTGCGAATGTAAATCTAAATAGATATTTTCTGTCTTTTTTAATAATTGAAGAGTGCTCTGCACTAACAAGGTATGTGTAAGAAGTGGGTGTTTGGCAGTAAATAAAAGTAACATTGTTTTCATTAACAAAGAAAAGTCTTTACAAATCTGCGTTTTTTGCTTAGTATTATTGATAGTTTATATGTATACGTTTCATGTATTATTCGTCAAAATCTCGTTATTGAATTTGTTATTTTGATACATTAATTGTGGCGACTAAACCGAGGCATGTGTACATACCTTGTTATTGCAGAGCACCCCTTAGTTATAGTTCCCCTGACTTTCATATGTAGCTAACTGTAAAATCATTATTATTAAGTTTTTTCATAATTATTTTGTAATAAAATAGACGCTAACATGACAATTTCGAAGTATGATGTAAACCTAAATCTGTACTATAAATGTTTTGTAATAAAATAGATATTGACGTAATTTAAAATATAATATACGCCTAAGCCTCAATCTAGGTATACATATTTTCTGTCCTCTTTTTTCGAACGATGTCCTCCTTTTTTAAGCTTTGTGTCTTCTTTTTTTATCGATGTGAATCTGGTCAACCTATGTATAGCCCAGGTCATGATTTTTTGCTGTAGATCAAATTCTTAGTATGAAAATAGAATACTAACTCAAGCACGCCCCATCTGAACTTAAAACAAGTAGCAAGATCATTTAATTTGAAGAGGGTTATCTACAGAGTGTTTCCGAGGTGGTATTACAAACTTTCAGGGATGATGGTGAAGGGCACATGTATCAATTTGAGAGAAGGAACCATAGTCCGGAAATGACTGAGTCGAAAGTTATAAGCAAAAATAGTTGTGTGGAAATGGAATTGTAATTTGGCACCACGTGCCCTCCTACCCTTAACTTTTGGAACAGTCGTGGAAAAATGATATGGGCCGGATGTCTCCTACGGGGTACTCGGCCCGATACAATCTGTGAGCTTGTCTACTGTTCCCATTGGCTCATCCGTATTCGAAAATCAGATCTGCTTATTTTACTCTCGTGTACCCCTCAATTTCACTAGGACTGATCGACTGGACACTGCTACTTGTACACATACACTGCTGTCTACAGACGTGCATATCAGGACCGACCATGTCAGTTACACATTACGCTATCTACATTGCTTTAGTGTACTTTCCTGTTCCCATCCCTCAGACAGCGCACTGAATGGAATACTGTAAGTAGACAACGTAAACAACGTCAAATGAGTACAGTATGTACAGGGACATCATTTTATTTTTACTAACATTTTTAATATTAACTTACCTATACCTCTGACTCAACGCCGTTTGCTACCCCTTCCACGACTGGAGTTCAATGATACTGGCGTAATATACAGTACAAACAAATCACTTTACTAGGTATAGGAGGGAAGAAAAGTAGTTCATCCATTTACGTAAACTAGGAAATATTGCGCTTTTGAGTTTGATAATTTTCATTAGGTTTTTGTTTAATCAAAATGCAGTACAATATTAACAATGAGTGTTTTTACTCACGAACTGAGCTGTCCATGTGGACGTATTCATTATGCAGTGTATATTATACTGCCTACAGCACATTAGCGTACAATATAGAGAATGAAGTTAAATTGAAAAATAATCATAATATGGATATTTAAACACATTTTTTAAAATGGTGGCCGTTCATTTCGATACAGGCTTCAGTTCTAATGTGCATATTATTGCACTATAGACTATTGTATCTAATCCCAATTACCAGTTTCGATCTTTGTGCTTGTAACTCATGTTGAAATAATTCTGTACCTACTCTATAAAAGAGTATCTTACGTACTGTAAATTCAATCTTCACTTCTGCCCGATCCGAAAAGATAAAATTACTCAGACATGCTATCTACTGTCCGTCCAAGTGGTTATGTCGTAGGGTCGTAGAAATGGAGGTAATTACGTGACAGTTAATTACTTAACGAGGCCCTTTTATTTAAGTTATTTTAAACAGTTGTATGATATTACGTAGACGTCCAATTCCTAACAGAAATTAATGTTTTCAGAAGAGAGCTAAGACAGCTCAGCCACTAGCTGGCGAATAAAACTGGTGGGGGGAAACCGGTATACGACGTAGGCAAATGGACGACAGTACCTGTGCGAAAATGATTCAATATTGAAAGCTCTTTCGTCACTGGAAAACGCGAACATATTTTTGGAACGTACTGTTTACTATGACCGTAAGGCTACTATATGCGGTCTTGGATCTGTGTGGAAGGGGTGGGAGTGAAGTACATTCAAAAACTCAGGCACAATAAAAATTGAAGTAAAAATAAAATGATGTCCCTGTATAAGATGTACAGATAAATACACATAAATAAGGTGTACAGAGGAATAAAATTATTTCATTTCCAGAGAACTATTTTTCCTTGTAACTTTCGACTCGGTCATTTCCGGATCAGGATTCGTTATCTCAGATTGATACATGTGCCCTCCCCCATCATCCCTGAAAGTTTGTGACACCACCTCGGAAACACCCTGTATAAATAAAACCAAGCGTAAATAAATAAAACAAAAGTTTGTCTGGAAAAGGCTTTATCAGAAGTAAAATTTGTGTCAGTAATTCAGTTCTTCAAAAGTTAATTCTTTTAATTCGCACATTGAATGAAAATATATGTCTATGAAAACATCAAAATTTATATACTGAGCTAGATTATGGAATCCACAAATTCATTTAGTGTGTCCCGACAATTTGTGAATTCATAGTGTTGTTTCAGAAGTCCTCAAAAGATGAGAATAAATCAGACATGACGATTATGACATTAATAATGGTAGAGGGACTTTAATGAAGTTAATGATAGTTACGAAAAAGATTAATGAGCAACAAGAGGGAGAATAGAAGAGGAAACGAAGGTTGAAGGGGATGAGATGAAGTAGCGTTGACAAGAATAAGGAAGAGAAAATGAAAAAGGACAAAGAAAAGCGAGAGAGATGAGGAGCGAGATCAGTGATGGGCGATGGCGACGAGGACTGCTGCTGCTGATCATTCATTATCCATTTTTGTAACAAATTTATAAAGTGAACGTGGTACTACGTAATATTATTTCTAGCATTTATTGGTGGACTGCTCACATCGACCCCCTGAACCGTGGTTACATTACCGGAAGGAATGTGTTTAAGGTGCTGCAACAGCGTGTCTACAATTTTTAAACTTCACTTAAGAGTTGCAGCAAGTTTGCTAATTGCCTACGCGGCAGGGGGCCTCGATGCCAGGGGCAGCATCACCTAATAAGTAGAAGACGGACCATGGAGCCGTGATACCGCAATGCGAGTGGAATGCCTGCAGATAGCATCTCGGAGTTGTTGCACAGTCATTCACGCGTTCCTACGAGAACTTTCAAGGTCATGGCCTCATTAAATTGAGATTCGCACACATCACCATTTCCGGCAAGAGAATTCCAAAGTGATTGAACATAGGGACCTCAAGATAATGGAATACGTCGGCGTTAGACTGAAAGCTGCCTTCGCATTAGCGATATCCGGCGTTATATTGGCCACTTGTAGAATGTCTAGAGAGCATGATCACTGTCTACTTCATTTACTAAACATGAATGTGTACAAATTTTAGAAATTTCCATTTTTTCTGGAGCCTAGCTCAAGACATCGCAGATTGAAATTGTTTGTGGAGTATTGGCGGAATTATGACAACCCTGAGAAAAACACTCTGCTACTTAGAGTGAGTTCAGCATTCAGCATTAATCTCTGCAGATTTTTTTTTTCTAATGGCGAGTACTTAACTTCTCGTCATTCACCCATATGAAGCCAGTTGTGTAGACCAATTTACCGACATAGTCGTTGCCCAGGGTGCGCCATAGGATGCTGGTCTACGTTTCACCCGCGAAGAGCTGTCATACGAGAACCGGAGCTCTTGGAGAAAACCCTGTGTTACCTGGACACGGGCTTGTCCATCACAAGTTATAAATCGTGGGTACGTTGGGGATCGGATCTGGGTCCACAGGATTATAAGTCCAGCGCTGTAGTCACTAGATCACGTGACGGCTTAAATCCTTGCAGATATAAATCATTATTTCCAAAAGGGCAAATCGCAATATAGCGAACATAGAAGCTCCGCCCACGACCCATTACACTTTTCCCCTACTAGCTCAACAGACACTCTACGTGATAGGCGAGTGTTGTGTCGAATGCACATTTTATGTGAGTGGGGATAACTTCCCCTACTGGCGTTAGCTATATTGCGATTTATCCTTCCAAAATTCTAGGTCTAATTCTAGATATAATTTATTCGAGATGAAATTATCAAGTGGTATAGTGGAAAGAGGTGTAGGTACAGGTTGACGGTATACCCATCGCTAGCAAGAGATATTGCACATGCTGGAGCAGCTGTTCAAAAATTCCGTTGTAACTTTCAGTAATTAGCTTTATGTGTATCTCTATTATTATTATTATTATTATTATTATTATTATTATTATCCATTATCATTGTTATGTACAGTATAATTAATAATAATATTAATAATACAAAATATAAACGTATTTCGTATTCATCTCTTGTAAAGTGATCAACGCAAAGATTTGAAAAAAGTAATGAAGATTGGTTGCTTGGCTTGGCTTTGCTTTGCTTTGCTAGTGAATTGTCCATGGAACAAAAGATATAGATCACAATTAGAAAAACTATAATTCTCCATCCTTTACAACGAGATTTACTACATTTCAAATTTGCCACCACAAATTCGGTAACTGCTCAGCTGTATTTACATCCATTACGAAGAACTTTATGAATGAAGCCTAGACGTAGTACAAAACTTTTGGGTTTCTGCACCGTGTTACAGATACAGACACATTCAGCAGGAAAGGAGGAGGTACTGTACCTGTATGTTCGATTTATCACGAATAGCAATCCTGGAGAATAGCTCTTGGTAACGGATCCAACAAATAAGTACTCATTCTCTTGTCTTCACTCATGATAGAATCGTCCTCAGTGATCTAATTTATGCCACAGGCTGTTGAATTTGACGTGGTTCGACGATTTAAATCCGACACAGGTCAATGTATTAATAAGAACAAAAATTATTCTTAGCGTAAGACGGAAGTAAAGTTGGGGTCCCATGTCATAAATTTGCGGCACGTAAAAGAATTCTACGATAGAAGGGCTCCAGGCAAAATTTTCCGGCCATTTCTCGCTCATGTCGAATTTTGATAGTAGCACCACAGTCTAGTATATACAGTCACGAAGCTCAATACGTAATAAATATGCATCCATAGATAGTTGCTAATCACTAGAATCGCTAATATCGTCCCATTACAGACAATGCGAAATAGTATCTGCACAGTCTATTGTTCCTAGCATCCTCACAACTCAAGCTTCGTGACTGTCTATATTAGACTGTGGTAGCACATTGGGCCCATGTCAGTGGTCTAAATGTGCATGGGCTTCCACACCACACCACACTATAAGACACCAGACCAGACCATACCTTACTACACTATAATAATTATTATATCACAATATATCATACCATGCTACACTATATTATACCACACAATATCATGACCGTACCATTACACCGAACCGCACCACTCCACACCAAATCACATCAGACCATAACATACCTTCATTTCCCATAACTATGGTCCTGAAACACAACTATGGTCCATTCAAATTTTGTACTCCATAACGTAGTACGTCGTTTATCTATATTTTTGCTTACTGTAGTTTGAAGTAAAGTCACTGCAGCTATCTACGAACGATTTATGTCACTTCTACAATGTTCTTTGAATGGTTGTTCGTGGACCATATTTGTGTTCCAGGAAATGATGGTACCTTACCATACCACAATACCACATTATACCATACCACATCAGATCATACTACACTAGGCCAATATTATACCACAATATAATACCATACTACACTACACTATGCTATGTTGTTTTTTTAGTTGGTTATTTTATGACGCTTTATCAACTGCTGTCGTTATCTAGCGTCTGAATGATATGAAGGTGATAATGCCGGCGAAATGAGTCCAGGGTCCAGTGCCGGAAGTTACCCAGCATTTGCTCTTAATGGGTTGATGGAAAACCCCGGAAAACCTCAATCAGGTAACTTGTCCCAACCAGGATTTGAACGCGGGCCCGATGGTTTCGCGGTCAGGCATGCTAACCGTTAATCCATAGCTGTGGACTACTGTGCTTTGCTTTACTAGGTTATACTATATTACACTATACTATATTATACTGTACTGCACTCTACTATACTAATACTATAGGCTACTATACTATACTATACTATATCATACTGCACATCATACCAGGTAAGACTACACCATACAGTCACACCATATCATACTACACCCGGCCACATCACACCACATCACATCACACCACACCACACCATGCCATACTACATAATACGAAGGTCGTCCGGAAGTAATGCATCCTATTTATTATCATGGAAACTATAACAGAATAATTATAAGGTTAAATAGAGAAATATTTCAGCTACATACAATTATTTTTCCACATGGTCACCACCGTTCGTTATACACTTTTACCAGCGATAAACAAAGGCCTATATGCCGTGCTCATAAAAATCTGAACCAACAGAGACGAGCCATTTTCTTACAGCTGCGATGACAACATCCTTGTCTGGAAAATGTTGCCCACGTAGTTCATCTTTCATAGATCCAGATCTCCATGTCCTCTTGACTGGTACTGAAATGCCAATTTTGAAATTGTGTCCGCCCATACGTTTCCAATTTTGTTTATGCGTTCTATTTCTTCAACTATGTTTAAAACTGACTAGAAGTTTTTCCCTTATTATATTTATTCTTCTGATAATCCAGTCTGGTAGAGCCTAAAAGTGGCACGTAAAATAATTCTTCCTTGAATGAAAGAACGTCAGACAAAATTTGGCAATTACTGGCTAAAGTCGTATTTAACTCAACTAGTCATCAACGTCTATTATTGTTCTATCATCAATTTTCATTATTAATTACTCTCAACAGGTGACTCAATTTAGAAGACTAATTTTTTATTTGTCAGACTATCAGAGTCTAGGAAAGTATCTCTGACCGTAATTGGAAGTTTCAGCAACCATTTTGACAGTCTGTAAAGTTTGCAATTGAGGCACAAATATAAGAAACTAATGTAAGTTTAACTTGCACAGCTGATGTTAGATATCGCCTTTGTCTGCCTCACTTTGACACTATTCACCCAGTTACGATTCTTTTCCAGTTTTAACGACTTTGTACAAGTCTTCAGAACTTTCAAAACTATGCTACGAATTGGTTCTCTTTCTTCCTGATCCGAGAATTAAGAGACCGCAGCATTGTCACAAAATCAGCAGAGACATCTGTACCATAAGGAAGCTTGGGCAGTGAAATGACCGGTAATTTTGCGTACAGTCCACTCATTCAAGAACAGTCAAGAACAGTTTCCTTTCACGCATCATAAATTGACGATGCGTCACTTCCTACTAACCTTCCTTTCGAAGGAACGATGTTAAGGACATTTATTTCCCCGAAAAAAAAAAAAAAACACCGTTCTTCATTTGATGAGTCTTGAAGGCACGCTTTTCTTTAACTAGTAAGGACTGCGACCTTTATCCTTTTCTATGTTATGGTCCATTTCAGACGACCCTGCTTTACTGCTGCAAACTTCGCTCCTGGTAGTATCCTTGCGATATTTCTTCCATCCTTTTAGAGTGGCACCTAATAGATTACAGCCATCTTTTGGCTTCTCCTTTTCAACATTTTTAGGTTCCTTCATTGGAAGAGCGACACACAGAATGAGACAAGTGACCTACCAGCTTGGAGCTTACATAGTTTCTTCCCCGCAGCCCGAGATAGTCTTGACGGACGAAGGCTCATGTATTTTTAGTTGCTTTTCTTCCTCCGTATTCTTCTCGTTCTCCTCCTCTTCATCATCATCATCATCATCACCATCATCATCATCATCACCATCGGCCTTCATTAGGTATGATGTGGAATACATGTTAAGATTTGAACAAATCCACGCGCACTTAATAGCACTCATACGGAATCATTATGTTCCTTCATAATTTCGACGTGACCGACAAATAATATATATTTTTTCTTGGAAATCTCTCACATCAAAATGTCATTCAGAAGACAATGCAATGGGAGCCTAGGGATTCTCCTATCCCCTAGCTGCAATTCTTCATCCGTACTGAATCCCTCCGTGCAAAGTTTGATATAACACCAGGACTATTAATGTAACAAATGATGCTGCACATACTGTTATATTGAGACTAATAGATGTAGGAAGAAACACATCTTGTTTTAATATCAGTTGATATTCCTTTAAGATAATTCCTAAGATAGTCTAACTACTGTAAACTCTACTAAAATCAAGGAGCATTCTGAACTTTATCTGCATGATTCCCACTCAATTAGGTTGTAGTGTACGAACAGCTAAGGGCCGTTGTATAAAAGAACGCTGAAAATTTGTAAGTGGGTGGCCACCAGTAAGGTTGAACCGGCAGTGTTTTGATATCGACAAAAAACTGCGTCGCACGATGTTAGTTATTGTATTAGTATCTTACTCTACTGGCTTACCAAATTATATAAAAATTCTCAACATACTACAAAATAAACTATGCACAGGGCAATAAACGGGTCAAACTAACACCACAAGTACAACTCAACTGCGTAACAAAGTCAGTCATCAACTAGCAAGACTCGCGGCATCCATCTTTGACTACACTGGGAACACAGTTCGTTCAGTTTCGACTACATACGACCAATCCAGGCGGACATTCTGAGGTGGAAGTGGTGGAGGTAGTAGTATTCAACAGGAGAACAGCTGAACTCATGTCGAAATTCAACGTGAGTGAAAAATGGCAGATACATTTTACCTTGAGACTCTATCAAGGACAGGATAGCCTCTATCAAGGACAGGATTCTTCAATTTTCCGTGAATCTACGACTTGGGACCCACAATCTTACTTCCCTCGCGGAGGGAGCAATGCAAATGATTTTATGGAATTCGGTCAGGTTTGAATCCTAGAACCTCTGAGTCAATATCATGTTAACAGCTAGATTACCCAAGACGACTTGATCGTTTACCTTACATAGCAACAAAACACAGATTTTGCTTCAAATTCATCTGGACTGTGACTCGTTAATTTATTTATGTGAACAACCGGAGAATGCATGTGATACTGCAGCGCTGATTATGCTCACTACAGGGACCGGACTATACCGAGTCTAGTGGAAAAAAACTGATTATATATGCATCTATTAAAATTCATGACTGCATTCTTTTAGTCCAGTGAAAGGTTTAGCGAGCATAGCAGCGATTTTTAATGCACTAAAGAAAAAATAATAAAGATTTTAAAATATATTAGAATATATTATAATCAGAGCGAAATGAAGAAGAAAATATGACTTGATCCAGGTAATATCGTTGAAATCGATGAAGCCAAATTTGGCGGCAATCCTTGCCAAAGCTGTACAGTATATTATTATGACCGCTTTGGCTTTGTATTTACGGTTCATCGGAAATAACTCGTTCTGTACGAAAATACTTGCAGCGGCCATAAACATGTATAGCGTTCCGTCTTGTTGGCGACATTATCTACTTGGTTGTCAACGTAACGGCAACGGTTCCACACCAGTTATCCAGTTACGCCATTTATCTTAGTAATGAAATTAATGATAAGAGCCAGATATTGCCTCAGACAGATAACTCTTTCCCGTTTATTTGAACAACAAATAACAGAGCCAGATATTACGTGAAATAGACTACGATTGTCACTCGTGCTAAACAGTCGACAACAGAGATAGATTTCGTCTCAAATAGGACAAGGTTGTCAACTGTGTATGTTAACAACATATAAAAGAGTTGGATATGACCCAAAATAACTTTAAGGACGAAAAACAACAGCCTTTAGTGGGTTTATTGTACTTTTTTATAGCGTCCTTGACCTCGCTAGTGCAGGGAAGCGTAGACAACTTAGGCCCAATTGTATAAAACTCCCTGACTAAAGATCAACTTTGATCGAAGATCGAAAAGTGAACCGAGTTCAGACACTTCTTCTATTGTATAAAACTTTTCTGCGATCAAATTACCTTGGTACAAATGCAATCTAAGTTCACGTGAAAAGGATTTGGCAACATTGCATAAACAGGTGAAATACGTGATGCACGGACAGGATTGTTCAGTGTTGCCAATCTAGCGACTTTAACTCTTTTTCAACAACAATTTCTTTTAACTTTTATATTGCTTAAATAGGGATTTAGTGACCTTTTTAGCACCCCATAGTGACAAAATTTAATCTTTCTTTGTTGATAATGAGAAATCTAGCGACTTTACAACTACTTTTTGGAGACTTTCCGTACACTCTGTTGGAGACACTGGTTTTTTGTGCAATGTAAATAATGGCGGACAATAAGAAGAAGGTTGACTGTTCTCCGAGTTGTTATGTTATGGTGTTTGATACTGCTAAACATAATAAAGCTTTATAAAACGATAATTTTCGTTTAGTAATACAGTTAATTGAAAATTTATGAATGTACCTATCATATCCATTAATAATTAATGGTTGTTATAAACATAATATAATTATAGGTTATGTTATTTGATACTGCTGAACACGATAGAGCCTTATAACATATGATTGTGTATTAAGGCAAAAAATTGAAAGATATATATATATATATATATATATATATATATATATATATATATATGTACCTATCATATCTATTAATATTAATAATAATGGATATTTTATTTGCACAATCTGTCACTCGTATATTTCAAACAGAAAAGAAATAACTGAACTTGGATCATCTAACTTAATCGGAGAAATTTCTTCAGTCAAAGTTGACTTTAGTTTGAGACAAATTAATCTCAGATTAGACTTTATACAACACAAAATTCCAAGTTCAGCTGAAACAAGGATCAATTTAACCTCTGATCTAAGATTAAATGGTTTATACAATCGGGCCTTAGTTCACCAGAGACTAATCAAAGTTCAGTGTGTCCACACTATGTCCATAATGAATTATGATGATGGAAAATTGTTGGGATGATACAGAGGAGCTTGAGTATCGGGAGAAAATCTCTGTTGCTGGACTAAGTGCTTGCCTAACAGAAGTTATAAATTCGCTGTAGAGCGGGATTACCGCTCCTATATTGAGAATGAGATTTGAAGTTCGAACGGTCGCGCTTTTGTTGATATTGTGACTTAGCTGTGTGGGGGCCATCTATCGATTCAGTCTGCGCATCTTAAGGTTCCAGCAGAGTCCCAATATAGTCCCTTTCACCCCCCCTCCCCCTCAAAGCCACTCGTACTGACGCCATCTTTAGTGAGTCACAATGCCATCACCACACCGCACGATTTTTGGGTATACAATATTAAATAATGGTTATGAATGTACAAAATGAATAATGGTAGTAGAATGATGGAGAAAACGAGAGAGCCTAGAGAAAGAGCTTCAGAAACTTAGCGTTGTTCACCGCCAATACAACTTTCCTATCGCCCTGATTCGAACCTGGTCCCATAGTTCTTTCAAGTATTCTTCCAACTGACCTACCAAGGCGACAAGTACCTATATTGTCTTAATAGGCTGTGACAGTTACTCGTTTACTATAATGCCCCCCCAAGCATCGTCCTCGGTGATCCAAAACCTGGACTGTAGAGGATCCTAGAGTTGCGGGTCCAAGCGTGGCTTCCTCCGAGACAGAAGTAAGTTTGTGAGATCCGTGTCGTAGATTTATCATGTAATGAAAACCCTGTTCCTATTGTAGGTCTTCAGGTAAAATTTCTCTGCCGTACATAGCTGACATTAAGTTTAGACTCTGAATAACAACTGCAGTGACAGTGTCGTTGAATTATACTACACACTACTGCAACTGCCTAAGCACTGCAAAGTCCCGGGTTCAATTAGACTATTGACGGAAATTTTCTGCTGTTGAATCTTCAAGGACGGCCCCAGGATCCTCAGACTCCTGTCAAAGTGAGTACCGTCTTTTCCCGGACCTAAACGGCGGTCGAAGCGTGATACAGCCGCGTCTGTGGCTACAATGCTAGAGCGCTGGCCTTCCATCCAGGCGGCCCGGGTTCGATCCTCGCCCAGGTCGTGATGGAATTTGTGGTGGAAAAAGCAGACGTTGCAGAGGATTATTTCGGCGTACTCCCGTTTGTTTCTACCATTCCACCAACACTCTCCATCCCCTCATTTCATCTGTCATCTGCAATAGTGAACATAGGCTGAAGTGAAGTCTTTGGGTAGTACGGGTTTCCAATCCTGATATAGGAAGAGCTCCGGGCTCCGGACTCGTGGGGCTCATCAGGCTACTCGTATGTGGACGGGATCTGTCGGGGGCTGAGGCAACATGGCCACCAGATAGCTTCGGCTGTTCGGGAAGGACTTGGGGCTCCGGACTCCTGGGACTTAGGCTCTCGACCGCGAGAAGGGACCTGGCTCTATCAGGGGCTGAGGAGGATGACCCACCTGGAATGTATTCACTCTTATCGTTATTACTAAAAAGTAAGGACCCTAAGTGTGATCTCTCATATGTAAAATATAAAGGAAATGGATGCAAAACATTCAAAATTCAGAGCTAAGGATCGGTTCCATCATCAGGGCAAGCACAGAAATATGGGAAGTATTTATTGAACTGTCTCCAAGAGCTGAACTATGGAGCCGACACTATGCTCCGAAACGTTGGATGTTCGTGCATTTATGAAACAATACAATCACTCAAGAAGGTCTTCCCACATTTAACGCCGTAACAATTTCAAATCACATTCAGTACTGTGGAGAGCAATGAAATATCGTAAAGATAAGTTACGATCATATGTGAATCTTCGCAACTCAGCACAGTTGCCCTACACAAACCGCAACTGTTACTTGGTTATCGGTTTTATGGACATGAGCAGGTGCTATAAACACACACATACGTATGTACAATACATATTTCAATTGCCAGCTATCTGCCGTCATTACCTGTAGATAGATCTTCTTTCTTCTGTTCGACATTTCAGCTAGAGACAACCAGCAGGCTTTGGCGTATATTTGCTACTCGACCTTACGCTAGTCACACGGCGAAAGTTCCGTATCGTGGGGTCGGCACTACTTCAGGACTTCTTATAGGACAAATTATCAAATTGATAATGGACAAATGTTCATGTCTTAGTCGAGATTCCAATTTGCTGCCGTAACTTGCACCCAGCATTAGTACACCACAACTAAAGATCGCATCCATTTTCTACTTTTCCCCTTCAAAATTGTCTTCTGTTTCTTCAAACAGAGCGGTGAAAATCGGAGTGAGAAAAGTGGCCAACAGGCTTGGAGTTCACATAGACGCTTCTTTTCAGCACCAAATTCCCTTGCAAAGACGCGTGATCACGTACTTCCTATCTGTTTCTCCTTCAGCTTCCCCCCTCTTCACTGTCACTGTCATCGTTTCATTATACAATAAAATTATTGGATTGAGTCAAAAGTTCTGAGACATCGTGCCTAGGACTCCCATTGCGTAATGCCTGTCGGTTTGAGTCCTGAATGGGGAAGAATTTTGTCATGAAATTTCGTCCAGTGTATGGGACCGGTGTCCACCCAGCATTGTGAGCTACGAGGAACTACTATAGGTAGGAAATCCGGTTACGAAACCAACTATAACAAGTGGGGAGATAATCGTGCTGATCACGACATTTCCGTTCTGGTTGGATGATCGTTCACATCTGCTGAGATATCTAGGCGTGAGGTCAGCAGCCATCTGGTCGGCCTTGGCGCTTCATAGGTTGTCGCGCCACGAATTAAATTTTAATAGGGTCAAAGTTCCCTCTATGCCAGCGATGTCAGACAGGGACTAAACGGAGCGGAGCGCTCCACTAGACTGGTTGCGTGCTCCGGTGTTTCCACAGACATAAGCAAGGTCACGCTCCGATCTAGTTCCACAACAGGTATTGGAGCTTACAACTCTGACACTACTGCTCTATGCCTTCCATGATGACGGAGTCGCTATATAGTTCCCAAACGTTGCACGGCGCAATAAATAAATAAATCTCGCACCATGTCGAACATCGTGGAAGTTTGAAGTCACACATAATGAGACCTACTAACAAATTTCAGACGTGGAGAAAGAGATGCCTATCGGGAGGTACATGGAGCATTCCCAAGCATTTCAACCCAAGTAAACTTTTGTGCACCCATGTTGAAATGAGTTGCGTGCCTATTCTACCCAGATGAGTCGGCTCTACCATCCGCTACACAAGAGATTCATCTCCAGTTATCAAATCCGTAGCTCTAGTCGTGATCTGTCGTACCTACATGAGTTGTCAAGTGTCCGAAACAAAAAAAAAAAAAAAAAAAAAAAACATGGAGGGGGGGGGGAGTTCCGATGTCTCCTATGTACGTCTATGAATCGTATAGAATGCGAATGAAGAGCGAGGAACTCGCACAATACGATTGATCGGTTCGGTGCCAAGCAAACACAAGTGCTGCCGTATTTTTCGAGAAGGAAATGGTAATGAAAGGAAATAATGAAGTATGTTGGTGCAAAGCGAGGAAAAATTAGAGAATATCGGAAAAAAAACCCTCACAATCTTGACTTGGCGAAGAGCGAGGAACTCGCACAATGCGATTGATCGGTTCGGTGCCAAGCAAACACAAATGTTGCCGTATTTTTCGAGAAGGAAATGGTAATGAAAGGAAATTATGAAGTATGTTGGTGCAAAGCGAGGAAAAATTAGAGAATATCGAAAAAAACCCTCACAATCTTGACTTTGTCCACTACAAATATAACTCCGCCATAGTCGAGATTTCTACTCGAATCTCACAGGTAATTTCTTATTTTCAATAGGCCACGACTACCGTGAATTGCAATCAGTCTACTTCACCAATTATTATAGTTAGACTTTTCAGTGCAGAAAAATCTTAAGCCGTGGTTCTCTGTGAGGATCGAATCTGAAGCCCGAAACAAAAGATCCCTGGTCAGAATTTAACGAACTTCACAGCTACCGATAGTTCTTTACTAGATTATGGCTTGCCCCTTGTCATATTGTCTCGGTACTAGCTTTAAGTAACACATTTTACCAATGTAAAATATTAGTAATTATCGAAGAAATTATTTTAATTTCTCCTACTTCCGAAATACTATCTGACATTTTGTTAACCCCATTGTTAAATTTTAACGCATTATAGTCGAATTAGTGACAAAATATTACACAGTTGTCAGCCGTATTTTAGTGCTCTGGTATTGAAATGTATCTAGGCCTATCTATAAAATGTGTGTCTTGATAGTAATCCATCAAAAGAAATATATAATATCAGTTACTGATATTGAAATGTTGCTTTATTTCGATGCTAAGAAATTGTCATGTGGAGTATCATTTAAATGTGCAATAACAGACAGTGTTAACAATTTATTCTGAACCAAATTACACAAAAGTCCGATATCCTATCCACACAACTCTGTGTGTGTGTCTCTCTCTCTCTCTGTCTCTCTCTACACAACAGATAAACTGTCTTATTATTTCCTAAAAACGTGCAGCACAAATACTTTAATTACTACTTTTCTAACAGTCACTTCGTTTTCTAATACGTAAAAGCCTAGCTATGCTTATGCTCTTCCATCAGAAATATCATTAATGTTGTGAAATAGGCGGAAAGTATGGCGGAAGAGGTGAGCTAGGAAGACAAGTGAGATAAAGAAGAGCAAGCAAGTAACGAGTGAATAAGGGACAGTGAACTGGTGGAAAGAAATATAAATGAACTGCTGGAAATATCAAGGAATGAGGAATAAAAGTGGCAATTTGGGGAATAAGTCGTTAGATTTTATTGAATGTAAGAATAGAAGTAATTGGAGAGGATGATAATAATAATAATAATAATAATAATAATAATAATAATAATAATAATAATAATAATAATAATAATAATACAATTAAATTATGGTTTATTTAACGACGCTCGCAACTGCAGAAGTTATATCAGCGTCGCCTGTGTGCCAGAATTTTGTCCCGCAGGAGTTCTTTTACATGCTAGTAAATCTACTGACATGAGCCTGTCGCATTTAAACACACTTAAATGCCATCGATCTGGGCCGTGATCGAACCTGCAACCGCGAGCATAGAAGGCCAGCGCTATACCAACAACGCTACCTAGGCCGACTAATAATAATAATAATAATAATAATAATAATAATAATAATAATAATAATAATAATAATAATCTGAGGCACGACAGCCCATGAAAGATCATGACCGACCAGCCGACTGCTGGCCTCACGTCCACATGTCGAAGCAGAGGTGAACGATCATCCAACCAGAATGGAGATATCGTGTGGTTAGCACGATGACCCTCCAGCCGTTATAGCTGGCTTTCGTAACCGGATTTCGCTACCTATCATAGCTCCTCAAGTGCATCACGATGATGGGTGGTAGTAATAAGTTTTTAGTAAATAGTGAAGAGAAAACTTAACTATTATAGTGAAGAATAGTTTGATACTAATTTTAACTGGAAGAAAATAGAGTAATGAGTGCGTAGAATCGTAAAATGAAATGGATTAAAATTGTAAGGATATCATGGAAATAGAATAGGAAAAAAGAGGCAATATTGTAACAAGACAAAGTAATAGCGAGTGTGTGATTGGTCTAGAAAAAGTGATTGGGAATAAAAACTCTACGATAAATCATGGAGGAAAAAGATAAATGTGTAAGATTACTCTTCAGTAAGACGGAATAAAAGTAGTAGGTATGAACTTAGATAATAAGAGCGATATAAATGAAAGTCTACATGTAATGAATGTAATTGTAGCACCGTATACAAAATTGTGAGACCCATATTACGCGAATGTAATATTGTTTAACGCGAAATATGTCATATCGTTAATATTGGCGCGTTGGACTGGAAATTGCATGTTCTCTCATCCTTAGATTTTTTGTCGGATATTTCTGTGATATCGTTTATTTTCTTCTGCATTTCAGAAACAGGCAAATTATTTTCAAATACATTTTATATAAAAACCATTCTTAGTTTGACTGACCTATGAGAATACTACAGATCTTTTATTCTAAAAAGGTACGCTACAGGTCTTTTTAAATATTCAACATACGGTATACATCAATTAATGAATAGCCAAACTGAGGGACCTTAATTTTTATGTATTACTATTAATGAAACAAGATTTTATCAAGTTGTAACAAAATTATTAGCTATATAATTTAACATTTGTCATGTGAAATGCTGGGAATCGTCCGAAAATATTACTGGTGTAAGAAACTATGTAACTCCATAGAACTCTGGCAGAGGTCACTTGCTACAGCTAGCCTTACCTCACAATGAAGAGCACAGCCTTTGGTAATTCCACAAGATTTGCACGACACCTGGAAAATAAGCCAGCCTGAAGAACTACTGAATCAGGAACGGGAAAGTAGTGACAAGCTATTGAACGGATCAGAAAGCATCCCTTGTCCCAGCCCAACCACCCCCAAGACCAGAAAAAATGTCAGCCAGGTGCTGCCAGTTTAGAGGGTAGCTTTTCTTACAACCCTCCAGATAACGGCATTTTTTTCTTCCCCATAACTTTCTCTTTAGAGGGTTTGGAACGCTAGTATTTCAGGAGGTAGGTTAGTTTCTGAAGGTCATTGGGTGTGTGCGGATGTACATCCTTTCAGGAAGAAGAAATTCTGTTTCACCAAATAATTTGTATCCTTGCATCAGAAACTATTCCAATGAATCTATATTTCTCTCTCTGGTTCATACAGAAAAAAAACGCAGGCTTAACTTAACAGAAACTGTGTAAATTATAGTATTAAAACTATGTATGCCTAGATTTTACAAAGAAGTGCATGTATGTGGCATTTGAAAGATTTATAAATAGCTTACGAAGATAACAAATCGACGATAAAGAAATATTGAAATACTGTCAAAATTGAAAACTCGCAGAAAAAAAACCATTGTGCTCCCATTAAACGATCCACTTTTTCGTTCTGTTTACTATGCAGTGCCACCGGCGTAGATCATGCGGTAGTGTGTTTGATTGTTGACCTAGAGCTACGCTTATGCGTGTCGTCGATTCTCGTTTGGGATGATTACCGAGGTTTTACCCAACTGTAGGACATAGGCATGTGCGCTAGCGTGATGTTCTCCCATCTAGGTGGGCCAGGTCGTGATGGAATTTCTGGTGGACAAAGCAGATATTACATAATGATTTTCTTGGGGTACTCCCGTTTCTATCATGCCACCAATACTCCCCACTTTCCCCTCATTTCACCTATCATCTGCAATAGTTAAAATTGTGATGAGGTGAAGTTTTGGGGTTAGTGTGGGTCTCGAATGCTAATATAGAAGGGCTTGGGCTTCCAGGACCTAGGGCCTATCAGGTGCTGGTACGAGAATGAGACCTGGCTCAAGTCAGGGCTGAGATAAGATGGCGTACCTGTCATCTTCAGATTCTCGAATGCCACCCAAGCCACCTGTCGGACTTGGACTATCATTGCATATATGAGGCACAAAATGCAATGGGTCAAACCAAGCCTGAGACCCCTTCCATTCTGTTATTTAGTCAACTGTCCGAAGACAGGTCTGAACCCCTCAAGTGATACCAACAAGGCATCACTTATGAGGCAACTAAGTCAGGCGATAACGGGGTAGGTTGGCCAGTTTCTTTCCTTTTCCATTGCATACATTACCGAATAGCTACATATTACACGAATAGATTTCAGATGCATACAAACAATTGTTCTTCCTCTGACACATATCGTCAAGCGAGATGTACTGCCTGATAAATTAATAGGTGTATAGCCTATATCAGCCGGAACCTCAATCAGAGGATCTCTATACTGTACAGCTGTCAAAAAAAAAAAAAGTGGCCGCACTCGTGAACAGCGAATATTTTCAAAGTCCACTTCGGGTCGCGGCGATGTTACACGATGCATGTGCTTGTACAAGCAGTTCCGGAACTATGAAAGTGTTCCATATCTGCTCCTCGCAGACCAGCGGTAGAGTGCTTGTTTAATGATTCAAAGGTTCTGGGTTCGGGCCTTCTTCAAGTTTTCATTTTATTTTTTAATCGTTCTTTAGCGATGTAAATTATATTCAAATTATCATTTATATCCAGTTATCGTTCTTTATGGATATCACGTTATTTATATTTTGTTATCGTTCTTTAGAGATATGAATAAAATTCAAGTCATCATTTGTATTCTGTTATCGTTTTATAACGATATGAATAATAATTATTATTATTGTATCTCCAATGGGGGTTAACTCTATTTTACATATGTATGTTAGGGCTATAGTTTCATACACAAAAAAGATAAGCATAAAGAGAAATGGAAAAGAAAATTAAATTAGCTTACGCGATGTAAACAAAACATAAACAATCCGTAAATTAGGCATTGCGATTGCAAAACAAATATCAGGTATCAATTTGAAACATGCAAAAACATTAACAACACACATACGTAACACTTCTATAACACAAATATGCAGCTTTCCGTACCATACAACATAAATTAATACACAATAGTCATACAAACACAATCAAACTATAATTACGACATTGCGACGACATCAAGCATCCCATAACTGACTCACATACATAACAAATCAAGCATCCGTTACAACACATACACTTCAACATAGTAACCACACTTTTAAAAGTTACAAATTTGGCTCCAAGAAGAATAAACAGGACACTGTTACTAATTATTATTCTTCTACAATTTCTTAAATACATCTGTAATAAATCTGTGAAATTCCGATATGAATAATATTCACGTTTTTTATATTCTGTTATCGTTCTTTAGCAATATAAATAGTATTCAAGTTATCATTTATATTCTGTTTTCCTTCATTAGCATTATAAAATAATATTCAAGTTATTTATATTGTTATTGTTCTTTCGCAATATAAATAATCTGTATTTTATGTAAGTAATTATTATAACACAAACAACCATTTTTCTTTGTAAAATAGGTTATTTTATTTAGATAATTAAATACGTATTATATAATATCTTATATTAATTAAACAAACCGATATTTATCATTTATATTCTGTTATCGTTCTTTAGTGATACTGTATAAATAATATTCAAGTTATTTATATTGTAATCGTTCTTTAGCGATATAAATAACATAAATTTAATATTAGGTTTGGAAAAATCCAGTTGCATAATACTGCTATTAGTTTTTCTTTTTGTATTATTACATTATACTATCTTGAAGCACAATAAAATGAAAAGGAGTAACAAGGAATTCAACCTGAGACGTTGACATCTAAATTTCGACGTTCGTCCGCTGAGCTACGAGAGCAAAAGTGTGGAAACATTTTCGGAAAAATTGGCCCAATCACACTCCAAGATTTTGTGATGATTCGTAGAAGCTAGTCCAGGATGCGGGGGGCAAAGGCTAATTGAGATTTCCCGATCTCTGATAGGGTCAAACATCCTGATAGAATTAATATTTAACCCTTGCAGTGACTTTCGGTGAAGTCCGGAGGGCCCAATTAGTCAAATCCACTCTCCTCATCTCCACGCTTGGGCCCCCTGGAATTGAATAAGATGCGAAAGAGATAGTGGTGTGCGGAAAGCAACGGGATGTTACCGCATTTAGGCCTATCCTTTCCAAGAAAAACTGCAAACATGAACAAAGGAAGCTTTTAATAGAAGAAGAAGGATCTTCTGCGGACCTCTGGAAAAAGAACTAAGGAAGAGACTAGTGAAGTGCTTTGTGTGGAGTGTGGCATTGTATGGGGAAGGAACATGGACATTACGACGAAATGAAGAGAAACGAATTGAAGCATTTGAAATGTGGATGTGGAGAAGAACGATGCATGTGAAGTGGACAGATAGAATAAGAAATAAAATTGTGTTTGAAAAAGTGAGTGAAGAAAGAATGATGCTGAAACTGATTAAAAAGATAAAAAGTAATTGGTTGGGTCTCTGGTTGAAAAGAATAATAGACGACATTAGGATATGTGGATCATATGCGGAGACTAAGAGGAAGGCAGAAAATAGGAAAGATTGGAGATTGCTGGGTTTGCAATGAATGACATGCGCATGGACAGAACACTTATGTATGTATGTTCAGAATGCCTGGAATATCGTGTCTAAAAACAGTCGCTATTTGCAAAGACTAGTCGATTCCATGCCCACTCGACTGCAAGATGATCGAGATAAGAGGAAGATAGACTAAATATTGAATTGTGGCTTTTTGTTTTGTTTTTTGAACGCTTAATTGTTTGAATGTTTTAAGGCCGACGCCAGTAAATTTGTTTTGTTTATGCCACGAAATATATTTTTATTGAGAATAAAATCTTTTTTCTTTCCATTTGCAGCCACAATATCATAATGATAAAGTCATGGCATAATATATTAATGAACCTGATGTTAATTACTAAAATAATCGTAAAAGAGAAAGGAGCCATTATGTATAGTTTGTCTCTCTCAAAAACAGAACAAAAAAGAACATAAAAAGCACGTGGTTGTAGTCGAACGCAGGACCTCATGAATAAGAGGCCTGAACGCTACCATTATGCTATCGATAACACACAGAATACTTCAATTACAACTGTAGATATCAGGCAACGTCGTCCAACAACATGTAACATCGCCTGTCTCCGAATTGTAGCGAAGATACCCGAAGGGAACTTTGTTTCAGGAGAGCGGCCACTTTTTCTTTTGACAGCTGTACATGTTAAACTTAAGTAAAATAAGTGCTAGAAGATAATAAAGACGGGCAGGAGGGGATGTGAAGTAATTTTTGTGCTGTAATTTACGTGTAGGCCTACATAGGACGAAGTTACAGAAGTTAAAAATATTAAATGAGGAACTTATAATTTGTATTAATTATCATAACTATTGATTTAGCGTCAAATGTCGTTCGTCTTGAGTCGTCATCATCATCATCGTCATCATCATAATATTCATATGAAGTGCAGTCTTAAAATTTCTATTATCTATTCAAAGCGTTCTATTAGGATGGTATTACAAGACCGTAGTAACATATTGTGTATTAGACATTCTACCCACATGATTTCTTCAGTTATTTTGATAGCTTGTGATGTAGTCCAATATTGATTCGGTGCCTAATTCGACAAAAATTTCCTCATTTCTCTTGTGGTCAAAATTTGTTGTAGCCCGCTGTTCCCCTCACAAAGCCATATCACACACCATAATTCTCCTGATCTCAGGCCTTCAGTTCATGCGTCACTACCTCTATTTTTTTTACTTAGTTATTTAACGACGCTGTATCAACTGCAAGGTTATTTTGCGTCGATGATATTTGGCGAGATGAGGCGGAGGATTCGCCATAGATTACCTAACATTTGCCTTACGATTGGGAAAGACTTCGGAAATAACCCAACCAAGTAATCAGCCCAAGCGGGTATCGAACCCGCACCCAAGCGCAACTCCGGATCGGTAGGCAAGTGCCTTAACCGACTCACAAGCAAACATTCTGATGGGGGGGGGGGCAGATAAAAAAGTTATTTTTTTCTTTTACCTTGTTAATTATATCAAAAGAAGTGCTTATACAAATTTTGGCCACTCGACCGCAATTACGAAAGCCGTAAACAAATAAGTTCGCCAGGGGCCGTTAACAGAAAGAAAACACAATTTCATTGGAAAAATTTATTAGGACAAACACAGCAAATTGTTGAGCTATTTTTTCAACATATTCCCCAAAAGAATTTAGATATTTTTCATATCATGGGATCGACATAAGAGGTGCAGATGGCTGTCAAACGCTGGTTCCGATCCCAGGCGGCTGACTTCTATGACACAAGGATACAAAAGTTGATCCCATGGTATGACAAATGTCTCAATTTCTGTGGACGATATGTTGACAAATAGCGCAACAATTGCTGTATCTGTTTCAATAAATCTTTCCATGCTATTGTGTTTTTCTTTATGTAAAAGGCCCAAGGAAAAAACACCTTCTGGACAGTCTCGTAATTGCGGTCGAGTGGCCAAAATTTGTATAAGCACTTCTTTTGACATTATTAGCATGGTGGAAGAAAAAAATAATTTTTTTAATAACCCATCATAATGTTTGCTTGTGAGCTATGCCAGCCGCTGGAGTACTACTTCCTCTTGTGTAAAGTGGTAAAACAGTAATAAATATAAGTGATAACATTGAGCAAATATGAGTAAGATTCAGAAACTTGTACAATCACTTCATTTAAGTCCTCTTTTAAACTTTATATAGCCTATTTGTACAATAACATTTTCCTTTAGGCTTTGTAGTCTTCAGTGACCAATCTCTCTCACTCCAATCCGACTTTAAAACTACATAATTTGTTCAGAGATTGAGAAATGTCTCTTTCAATCCTCCTTTACTGAAACTTCTTCGTTTGCCGTCGCCAGTCACCGAGAATGTTTTTCACCCTTTCTCTTAAAATATATACTTAGGTCATTATGAGATCTTGAAATAATGACAGCAATACTTGCACGACGTTAAGATGACATGTGACTCGAAGTCCTCTTTATTGTACCTTGTCATTTATTATTATTATTATTATTATTATTATTATTATTATTATTATTACTATTATCATTATTATCATCATCATCATCATCATCATCATCATCATCATCAATTGTTCATACTATAAAATTTCTTCATTGCTGAATTGACGTGGTATTCTACCTCTGCAGATCTTCTTCCAATCACAGAATTCAACTCCTTCATCTAGTTAATCTAGTTATTTAAATATCGAAGTCTTGCTCTTCCCAGAGTCCATGGTTTAGGTGGTACGGTAGTTCTTCCCAAACCCTCAATTTAGTTTCCTTCTTAGGCTCCACTACGTTTCCACAACAAATCTCTGACGTTCTGGAGAAAATCGTTCAATGGGTATGGAGGAGGAAGATAGATTTCAGTCTGAAATGAGCTTCCGTATCGGTAGATTCGTATAATATTAACCATTATGAAACAAACCCTCTTTCTGATAGCTCATTCTTTCCCTTTTCGCACAGCTCACATGCCAGGTCTCGCCTCCTCATCTGTACTTAAATCAAATGTATTAATTCATTTAGAAAGTCTTTCTATTCATTTCCATTCTCTGTTTTTCTTCTATCAAGCATTTCAAAATGGCCCATTATGGTAATATTAATTTTAATAACATGCGATACATCTAGATTCATAAAAAGTACTTTAGTTAGGATTTATCCATTACTGAATACAGTACAGAAAATTAAGTCTCGAATTGTCCATCCTCTTAGACATGAACACATAATGAAATTATATATATGTATTTATTTTTATTTCAGATTTCAATTCTTAACTGTCACAGGTTATCTTTTCTTTTATTCCATATTGTGAGAAAATAGTAAATGTGTAAACTTGCTACAAAACAGCCGAAAAACATCATTATCTTCCCAACCACCACCACCACCACCACCACCACCACCGACGTATTCTACTTAAAGGACTAGATAGACACTTCGACACGTTTCATTCACACTTTTGTGTGAATTTTTAAACAACATTAAATAGGTACAAACAGCGATAATCCTTGATCATGTGGTTACCATGTTTCATTGCCATCGCTTGAAACGGTAATCTCCACTTTCATGATAGGAATCAAATCCTGGTTCGTTGCATTTGTAAGTAAAAATCTTGCCTACCGCTTGGACCACAGTGCAATAATAATAATAATAATAATAATAATAATAATAATAATAATAATAATAATAATAATGTTACTAACAATTAATAATTACTATTTTATTATTAGTCTACTACTACTACTACTACTACTACTACTACTACTACTACTACTACTACTACTACTACTACTACTACTACTACTACTGTTGTGTAGACTTACTCAATCCATTTAAATCTCTAAACAACTATGAAAAAGTTATTTAATTTAAATAGTCCATTAATTTACTGTATTTTATTTTATGCCACCGACGCCGACAAAAAAAGTAATAAAATGTTTCTTTAGCAGTAGGTTTATCCCGCTTCATTGCTTGGTCATTCATTGCTTTCCACGTTTGACATGTGAAGTCCAGGGGAAGGGGACCTTTACTGTCATTGGCTCGCACCTGCAACCCCTTATTATATCTCTGCCGGGATTCGATCGGCAGACCGTCCCTTCGCATCACAACAATTACCGAGACTGCAGTGCCACCCCGTCGTGCAGCAGCTCTCTCATTGGTCAACAGCTGAGTTTTTTCTCCCTTCCCTGGGAGACTGCCCACAAAAAACGGCGGCTGCCATCATCCAAGGCACCAGCCCCTTCACTTCACTTCCGCGAGGCTGTACAGTCCGGTCATGATACAATGTGCAAGCGAATTTTACTCAAAGACGCCGACTATCTATCTGTCTGTCTGTCTATCTGTATCTGTATGTCTGTCCTATATGTTCTACTGCGGCATTTCTCAAACTTTTTTTGAAGTGGGGACCACTTTTTTAAGTCAGAACAGTTCCACGGACCAGCTTACTCTTGTTCCCTTCGAAAGCAAATTTATCATTTTTGTAGTATATTTTAATATCAATATACTTATATTCTTAAATAAAATTAATTTGTTTATTTTAATTAATTTTATATTAGTATTAACTAATTAAGCTAATGTTAATAGAAGAAAATTCATGTTTGTTTCTTTAATAATTCAAGGCTATTAGAGTTTGGATAATCTTTAACTTATTAAGTAAAAAAATAAGTACATGTTGGTACTCACATTAATGAGATGAATGAGCCTGACGATTCTTGCACAGTTGTTCTATATTTGGACGTATGCTGGTAAGTTTAAGTCGGAGATTGTCACAACATCGAGTCGATTTCGGTAGCCTACTTTGTTTTTATTAGAATTAGTGATGAAAACCATTTCTCACACAGATACGTAGAAACAAACTGAATTATAATCTCTAAAGCACCATTGTATAGTTCACTGTATTCTCTTTTCACTTGTGATGAGGTCCAGAAATTAACCATACCTTCCGCTTGGAATTTCATTTTAAGTCCGGTCTCATTCGAGAGTTCAATTAACTGTTCTCTTTCACTCAATGAAAGTTTTTTAGTTTCAATATCTCAATGAAAGGGATCACAAACCTATGAAAATTCGTCATATTTCCTTGGAAAATAAGTTTCAACTTGTGACCTCAGAGCTGTATTATTGGTGTACGACATACAGTACGTGACCATTTCAATGTGCAGACAATGTGCAAAGCAATGAAGAAAGTTATAAATACATGAAAAGATTGGTCCTCTGTTATGAATTGGGTGGTCTCTGGCTGGGTTACAGGGGTGGCGCCAGATGTGCAGGGAAAAGATGGCTAGAAACACCACGTTCATAGTGCTTTAAATCCAATGGCGGTTCCTCGGGGGAAGGAAGGGAGGAACGTCCTCCTCACATTTTCTTCTTTTGAAAGTAAATACCAAATAAAATATGTGCCTTGAAATTCGAGGAAGATTCGATAATTTTTAAGTTCACAGCTTATAAGAAAAAATCGGTTGATCGAGTTTTAAACGACGCGCGCTCATGTGCTGTAGAAAACTGTGAGAAAGATGCGAGATTGTCTGTGTGGAGGAAAGGCTCTCCATTCCTCCTCTACTGCAGTTAACACACATAGACAACAGCGCACTAGCGGCCAGAGAAAGAAGCAGAGTTTTAAAGCAAGTAAATGAACGGAGAGGGAGGAGATCCTCCTCTGAATCAGCGCATGGGCGGGAAATAGAAACTGACTGGTCGTGCAGCAAGCTCGCTACCGCTGCCACCTAACGATGTTGCATTCAACCGGACTATAACACTTCTAGGAGGAGACACAATAAAAACAGTTTTAATGCAACGCTATGAAAGACACCACATAAACTTTTTTTAAAATTATAAATCAAAAATATTCATTGCACTTTATATAGGCTACTATTCATGGTTTGAAACTTTCGTGGATATTTGAAAGTTAAAGTCGGGTTTACGTAAAACAAAGAGGAAGTAGTTCTACGTACTCGGCCCCTGAAATTCACTTCTATTCATTGTTTACTAGACAAGGCAACAGCCAAGCTGTCAGTTTTGTATAAATATATTTGAAACTGAAAGTAGGTACTCCAAACTACATCATTTTTAACATAAAAAATTAATCGGCCACCGGCAGCTTTGAACAATAATGGTAGTATGACTTTACAAGAAGTGACATTCTTCAAAAGCATGTGATACTGAACTTGTAAAATGTAATGTGGCAACACAGACCACGTGGATGGATGCAGTGTTCTCGCTTTCCTCAGATTATTTCCCATTTCCATTTCCATTTCCATAAAACGGTTCCGGTTACGAGTTAGTAGCTAGTCTCTTCCAACACGTGTGATGCTGTAGTGTGCTCGATAAATGCTACGAGGTTGTGGATTTCCTTGTAATTGTTAATTTGCGTAATTATTCAACAATGAATGGAAGTGAAAACATAATATATTTTGGACAATTTAGGAAACTCAATTTACAAGAACAGATTATTGCTATATAGTAGGGAAGGCCAACCCCAACACTACCTGGTCTTGGATATATGCATGTAGGCTAATTTGTAGCATGTTTCATTCAAGAAGGTGTCATTTCGTGCTGTTAACTTCTTTCCTCCTCTTAAGAAATATGCAGGAGCCGCCACTGTTTAAATCCCTCTTTTGTTGTTGAGAGTAGAGTGGGAAGTCAGTAGGGTAACACATTTCATAAAATGTCAGTACTGAGAGTAAAAGTGAAAGGCGATTTCCATGTGTCATTTCCAAACTGAGATTTTCAGCTATAGAGTGATACGCAATTCGTTTGAAATTTATTTTTTCTTCTGCTTTTTGAAGGACCATAAGGGCAGACCTCGAGGACCACAGGTGGTCCGCGGACCATTGTTTGAGAAACGCTGATTCTTATCCCATTTAACCTATGTATACTATCTATTGTGTACAGGTGGAAATAATATAACTGTGCATGTTTTAACAACAACAGATTCTAATACCATATTAGTCCTAAATGAATACTTTTCTCAGAAGAAAAATTCCCCTAAATCTTAACACTGCACAGTGAGCAGAACCTCAACCTAGCTGGAAAGAATTATATTTTTCCAAGTCACTGAAGTTGATGTTTCTAGAAGCCGTTCCATGGTGGTTGGAACATGACCTTAGATGCCTGTGGACGAAAATGCATCCACTCCGTAAGACTTCTACATGCTGCCGCGTACGCCTGCGTGAGATGACAAGGCCATGCTTCTACAGTGGAACGACTTCTACTCTGTAGACACTAACCAGATGTCTGTACTTCAGAAATTCGCAACACAGGAAGGGATTCGGAAAGATTAACAACAGTAAAGACATACAGAGTGAAAGTTGATGATTGATAAACACTTGGGCGGCCCGCATCCAGTTGTGAGTTAGACCGGTGCAAGGAAGATCGTTCTGTGTTCTGGTTAAGCAATATATATATATATATATATATATATATATATATATATATATATTTTTTTTTTTTCCACGTGGAAAATCTGCCCACATGTATGTATACTTTTGGTTTATATAAAGTTTAATTAAGTTATTCCATGTCAATACTGTAATAACAATGTTCGAAGTTAGTGAATTGAAAATTAAGTTTTCCGTCATGAAGTTCATATTTATACTGATGTGAGATTTAAAGAAATCGGCACTTATTAGCACGGAATTTTTGTGACCAAAATACAAACAACATTTGGGTGTTTCATTATCCCACATTGTGGTTTAATTACCAACGCGCGCCTTTTTTAAAATTATATATATTTTTTAATTTAAGTGACTGCGAGCAAAAGCTGCCTTCCGTGGCTCCTAAAGAGTTATTTGAAGTAACTCTCGACAAGAAACGCTCTTCTGAATCGTTAGATGAGTATGTTTTGACTATGTTACAAATTGGCGAGTGTTCACATAGCGATTTTAAGGGAATTAAGGAATCTATTTGTAATTCTATGAATGATTTAAAGAAACGGTGAAAGTTGTGCGGGGCATAAAAAAAAGCAGGCTTCTATTGAAATATTCGAAATAGTTGAAGCCTGAAGTGAAGATTTTTATAACAGAAACCTAGTGGTGTAACATTACGAGATCCATTGGCATCAGTTTCGGGTGTCGGGCGGCCCAAAAAATCCTTTCATGAGGCAGAACTCAGAACGAAATTATCCCTTTGTTTACGAAGGAATTTTCTGAAAACTTATGCTCGTAATTGAAATGTCCCCTCGGTAAGCGAAGTGCAAGGTTCTTTAGCTGCACCATTGACTTTGTAATGAGGAAACTTTACTTCAGTCTGCAGGCATTCCGAATATTTCACCAGAAATCTATCGAAAGTCCAGCACAACTTCCACCGTTTCTTAAATCATTCATATACGGTCCGTCCCAGGCATCTGTAGAGTGACTTGGCGCATATGGGGCCGGAGTCTGAGCCGGAGTGTATTGCGGGCAGCATCAGCTCAAGGCCGCTAAGGGGTAAGATGCTCGTAGCAGAGAGTTCAGATATAAATGATCCCTTTCCTTCAAGCGATTGGTAACTTCTTTCAACCAATGCCTCCCCCCATAGCGTCATTGGCCCTAGCCCTTCCACATACAGTACTACTTGCGCAGAGGTCTTATTTAGTCTTTCTACTCTACAGATACCTGGAACGGACTATACTAGTAACAAATAGATTTTTTAATTCTATAAAACGCTCTGTAAATATTCTGCTATTTATAATCTAGTCAAAACATACTCGTATAATAATTCAGAAGAGTTTTTTTACTTCAAATAATTCTTTACGACTCACCAAAGCCCGGTTTTGCTCGCCGTCACCTAAAATAAAATTAAAGAAATAATATATCAGTGGCGTATACTGGTTAAAGGGTTTGGGCTACCGCTGACCCTATTATTACACAAAATATATGTAACAATTACTTTAATTTTAATTACTATGGTAAAACTAATAATACAAAATTATTACATTATGTTATATTATAAACTTTTTCTTTTGTAATTTCCTTGGGCTACCGCCGGTAGCCCGCAAAATACGCCCCTGTAATATATATATATATATATATATATATATATATATATATATATATATATATATATATATATTTAAAGGCGCGCTTTGGCAGTTAAACCGCAATATGGGATAAAAAGTCCAAAGTTGTTTTGTATTTTGATCACAACAGTTCCGTGCTAATAAGTGACTATTTTTTTTTTAATCTCAGTATAAATATGAACTGTCCTGAGCCGCGGCGTCACAGTCTAAGGCATCCTGCCTTGGACTCCGATTAAGGAATGCGCGCTGGTTCGATTACTCATAGGAGAAATAAATTTTCTCATGAAATTTCGGCCAGTGTATGGGACTGGTGCCCACCCAGCATCGTGATGCACTTGGGGATGCGATAGATAGCGAAAATCCAGTTTCGCAAACCAGCTATAACTGCTGGGGGGGATCATCGTGCTAACCACACGATACCTCCATTCTGGGTGGATGATCTTCCACCTCTGCTTCGGCATGTGGGCGTGAGGCCAGCAGCCGGCTGGTCGATCTTGGCCCTTCAAGGCTGTAGCGCCATGGATTCACTTTTTATAAATATGAACTTCATGACCGAAAATTTAATTTTCCATTCAGTAACTTCGAAGATTGCTATTATAGTATTGACATGGAATAAATTAATTAAACTATACATATGAAGCCAAAAGTAAATACCTTTGGGCGTACATTCCACGTGTAATTAAAAAATATTTTAAGCACAACACAGAATAGTCTTTCCTTGTACCGCTTCAACTCACAACTGGGTGCGGACCGCCTAAGTGTTTATCAATCAACAACTTTACTGTTGTTAATCTTTCCGAATCCCTTCCTGCGTTGCGGGTGTCCGAAGTACAGACATCCTGTTAATGTCTACAGAGTAGAAACACGAACTTCAGTGACTTTGAAAAATGTAATTTTTGCGGCTTAAATGTGATTCTGGCTCACTGTGCACTGTTTCACTCGATAAGTACTATCCGCAAGATTCTGAATTTTACTCTTATAATTAGAGAAACTAATAAGGAATTATTTATACTTTTGCAGTTTTAAAATAAAATGGATGGCATTCTTGCTAACTGAAGAAAAAGGATTAATACATATAGTTATTTTCTTCCATTAGGAAGTTTGGTAACCCTACTGTTGTGACAAAGGGACGAAATGTTGTTATTGAGACCTGAATTCGTTTGTATTCTTACGTGAGCTGGCGATGCGCTGTTGCCAAACTACGCGGACTTCGTCTAATTTTCTAATTAAGGATGCACATAATTTCAAAAGGCACAATAGAAAACTAAATATCCTGTCAGTTTTAACAACAATAAATAAATATCAAGAAAATTTGCACTCACATTTTCTAAAGATGACATAACAGGAGACCCAAATATACAGGATGTTTCATAAATCCTATCACAAACTTCTAGGGGTTGTAGAGGGGACGAAGTAGATAAAGTTTTAATTAGGAACCCATGTCCGGAAATGTATTGTATCGATGCAAAATAAGTTTGAAAATCGATTCGATTTAAAATCTCCCGCTTCACGGTACGCAAACAAAATGGGCTGAGGGCGACTTCTGCAGTCCCCTGATATCGTGTGTCTTCTGTTTACAATCAGTTCTACGGAATCGGCTTTCACATCAGTTGTGATTCATTCATTGAGTAGTACAGGACGAGAGAGCAGTCCCCTGATATCGTGTGTCTTCTTTTTTACAATCAGTTCTAAGGAGTCGGCTTTCACATCAGTTGTGATTCATTCATTGAGTAGTACAGGACGAGAGAGCAGTCCCCTGATATCGTGTGTCTTCTGTTTACAATCAATTCTACGGAGTCAGCTTACACATCAGCTGTGATTCATTCATTGAGTAGTACAGGACGAGAGAGCAGTCCCCTGATATCGTGTGTCTTCTGTTTACAATCAATTCTACGGAGTCAGCTTACACATCAGTTGTGATTCATTCATTGAGTAGTACAGGACGAGAGAGCAGTCCCCTGATATCGTGTGTCTTCTGTTTACAATCAGTTCTACGGAGTCGGCTTACACATCAGTTGTGATTCATTCATTGAGTAGTACAGGACGAGACAGCAGTCCCTTGATATCGTGTGTCTTCTGTTTACAATCAGTGAAGTGGGAGATGTGAAATCGATTCGATCTTCAAACTTATTTTGCATCGAAATTATGCATTGCCGGACATGAGTTTCCAATCAAAACTTCATCTACTTAGTCCCCTCTACAACCCCTATAAGTTTATAATAGGAATTATGAAACACTCTGTATACCGCCGTATACATTCCATCTGGACGGTCAAGTGTCAGAAGATCTAAAATGAGATGGAGACAGCAGTTTCTACAAGGAGCCGGAACAGGTCAATCTTTGAAGAAGAAGAAGAAGAAGAAGAAGAAGAAGAAGAAGGAGAAGGAGAAGGAGAAGGAGAAGGAGAAGGAGAAGGAGAAGGAGAAGGAGAAGAAATGATGATGATGAAGATGAGGACGAATAAGACGAAGATGACGAAGAAGATGAAGACGAAAATGATAGGTTTTTATTTATTTTAATGTATTCTTGGGCCCCATTCATTATATCTATTCCATCCTATCCATCTGTCCAATCCATCTTATCCATTTAATCTATCCATCCCATCTATCCATCAAATCTGTCTAATCTATCTGCATATCTATCCCTTTGTTCATCCTTTTATCCATGTATCTACTGAATGTACTGTATATCCTTGTCACCATTTACGCATCTATACTTATCCTATAAAAATCGTGCCTATTTATATCTATGTATATTTAGGAGATTATATCTAGTCGTCCTTGGTGGTCTCGCGGTCATCATGCTAGCCGTTGGCCCAGAGGCTAACGGTTTCAAACCCGGTCGAGGGCGATGAAATCGTTAGCACGGATTCCGTCGGCATAGAAACAAAGCTGTTGGTCACATCTCGTAGATATACGGTACGTAAAAGAATCCTGTCTCTGACAGAGGAGCTGAAACAAAATTCGTCCGTAATTTTTTTCCCACGTTGAACTTCGACGATGCATAACCGCTGCAGGCTACCCTAGTTAAATGTACTACTACTACTACTACTACTACTACTACTACTACTACTACTACTACTACTACTACTACTACTACTACTACTACTATCATGTATTGCTGTCGCTGCTGTTACTTGTAAGTGTTTTCCCAACTTGTAAAATAGTCAGTACCTGCTTTCAAAGAAATGACACCAAGAATTTCCGCACAATTTATAACCAAGCTGTGCACCATTCAGTCCTGGTCCTACTGTTTCATTGGCCGTACTGTGTAACTTCTATGCGAAATGTCTTCTATGAGTGACAAAAGGAAACGTGTTTGATAAGTATCGGAAAAAAAGTGGAAATAATTTAGCGATTTGGAGAAAGTGAAACTGTAATTCGTCTCGCATCAGAATACGAGACTGACGTTACAACAGTGCGCGATTTAATAATAATAATAAAAAAAATGAAATGTATAAAGTATGTAAATCCACAACACGAGACCTGTACTATTCCTATCTTTTCGCAGACAGCCATCACCAGCGTATAGGTTAATTATAATTATGGACACTTCAGTAACCTTCAAACCAGCGTGAACGTGAGATTCTGCTTTCTCCCTGACATCACACCAGCTAGCAGTTTACACAGCGGAAATATAACATACAATTAATACATCTAGCTACATTATGTACTCAAATAAAATAAATTGGACCGATGAAATAATAAATCCGTCATTATCAACAATTAAAATATGTAATGATTTGATACCAATACCACTGACAATGGGAAAACAGTACGCCTATATATTGCATACAAATATTAAACGAATTTTGATACATAATTTTATAATGTATTACAATATTTTATAATATAATTTATTATATATGAAACATACAACAGTCCACACCTGTGGAGTAACGGTCAGCGCGTCTGGCTGCGAAACCAGGTGGCCCGGGTTCGAATCCCGGTCGGGATAAGTTACCTGGTTGAGGTTTTTTCTGGGGTTTTCCCTCAACCCAATACGAGCAAATGCTGGGTAACTTTCGGTGCTGGACCCCGGACTCATTTCACCCTTCATTATCACCTTCATATCATGCAGACGCTAAATAACCTAGATGTTGCTACAGCGTCGTAAAATAACCCAATTAAAAAAAAACATACAACATTATTATTACAACTAGTTTATCACTCAGAAATAAGAAAAAGCTGTTAACTTGAATTTATTGGAAGCAAAGTCGTTACTAGATTGTCTTGGTTTTTCTGAACCGACGCATGCGACGTGCGGGGTGCGAGGCCCACCTCGCACAAATCTGAACTACACGAGAGATAGTGAGTGGTTTCTATAGCTGCGAGGTGCGCAGACCTCGCATCTCGCAGCTATAGAAACCACTCACTATCTCTCGTGTAGTTCAGATTTGTGCGAGGGTTCAGAGAAACCAAGGCTTTATGCAGCAAGGTAGGCGATGTTTGGATCCTGTGTCTCAACTCGTATATTCAATTATTATCGAGAAACTCTAGCTTGTGTTCGATTACACTAAGCTCTAGCGCTTGGAAGTGGAACTAAACGCCGACGTAGCATATGCGCACAGAAAAACAAAGCAGGAAAATTCGCTCAGTGTTCATTCTATGTAATCCCTATTCGCTGGTCATCACAAGGAATTTCCTTGGTCCTTAAAAATGCATCGTTGTCAACCAGACTTAGGTAAATAAGAGTAAGCTTACTTCTGATCCGGTATCTAGCATGTTAATCACAACACACAGAGAAAATTACGAAACTGTATGTTCATTCATTCATTTAGTGTTCTGTCCAACGCCAGGTGTTTCACTGCAAACTCACCTTACTCCAATCTTTCCTATTTTCTGCCTTCCTCTTTGTCTCCTCATATGAAACTATATGTATTATGCACTTAATTTGTGAAAATATTTTATGGCACGGATTATCCGGTTTTTTCGATCAACCGTTCAAGCCCACACCCTTCATTATCACGGATAATAGAGGTTCTTCTATATGTCTCTTACATAAGGTACACTGCGACCATCACTTTTAGTTCAAAGATGATGTACTTGATCAACTGTTACATCCTCTGAAAGAGAATTACTTGCTTTCGCTCTAAGCATACACATAGTATTAGAATCTAGCGAATTGGTTTACTGGAATAATGTTGACGAAAACTGAATGGATATATCTTTATCAGTGATACATTTCGTGACAATAATCAGTACTGGTATAATACAGGGAGGGGTTGGAATAAGCACTGTACTTAACCAGTAGAAGTTCCGTGAGCGTGAGCATTCAAAGAAGTGAGGTGTAGGAGAGGCGTGACTCGCTCAAATGTGTGTGAATAGAGAATGCGAGCACGCACGGAGGCAAGCCAAGTCCCGCCACATCCTGTGTGAGATCTTTCTCTGAATCATTTCTCGCAGGTTTCAACATGATATTTCAAAACATTACCGCTAAAACTCTGCACTTAGATTTCCCACGCTAAATAGCTCAAACGTTAGTTGAAGATTTCTCACGGGGTTCAAATCCCGACAAGTTCTGTAAGATTTTAAGTACGTGAAATAATGTTCGAAGGGTATAGGTAGTTCCAATATTTATGGCCTATACGAACATTCATTTTCCTCTTAACGCATTGATGCGACGACATGATCTATCCGACACACAGTATTATTTCAAAGGATAGTTACATAAACGAATATTAGTACTTCATGTGAGCTGTTAATATTCTCTTACACCGTTACTGTTACTATCGTTCTACAACTGGTATTGCCTCACTGTTATTATTGTTGTTCCTACTCCAGTTCCTGTTATTGACATTACAGATGCTACTATTCTATTTTTTCTCACTGATATTAACGACTGCTACTATTCTATACTATTTTGGGTGAAATTTGAATAAGAAAATGGATTTAATTGTAACATTTTGAAGATTATTTTATTAAGTTTAGCTCTACAATACATATAATATAGATACGTATCAGCAGTCACTTCTCCGCAGATACCGCAGAGAAGACTTCACATGTCTCTAATAGTCACGAGATTTAATTGTCCTTGATCTTTGCATAAACGGATCCTTCAACTCTGCTCGATAATGCCTTTAAAATCTGCTCGATAAGTTTTTGAAAAGTTTCCAGCGATAAAAGCACCGATTCATGGTTCTCAATATCACATGGAGAAGTTTGTACACCTGGTTTTACAACACTTTTTTTTTTTTACATATAACTATGTATTTCTCCTCACTACATATGGGGTTGCAGCTTGGGAATTGACCGTCATGCAAAAATGCAACACCCTCTTTCTCCTTTTCTCCTTGTATTTCCGTTTTTCTCCTTGTATTTCCCCTTTTCTCCTTGTATTCCCTTTGACTTCCTTTTATTACCCTTGGTCCCCTTTTATTCACCGTGTTCTCCTTGTATTCTGCGTGTTCTCCTCGTAGCTTCCGTGTTCTACTTGTGTTCTCCGTGTTCTACTTGTGTTCTCCGTGTTCTACTTGTGTTCTCCGTGTTCTACTTGTATTCTCTGTATTCTACTTGTGTTTTCCGTGTTCTACTTGTGTTCTCCGTGTTCTACTTGTATTCTCCGTGTTCTACTTGTGTTCTCCGTGTTCTACTTGTGTTCTCCGTGTTCTACTTGTGTTCTCCGTGTTCTCCTTGTAGCTTCCGTGTTCTACTTGTGTTCTCCGTGTTCTACTTGTGTTCTCCGTGTTCTACTTGTGTTCTCCGTGTTCTACTTGTGTTCTCCGTGTTCTACTTGTGTTCTCCGTGTTCTACTTGTGTTCTCCGTGTTCTACTTGTGTTCTCCATGTTCTACTTGTATTCTCTGTGTTCTACTTGTATTCTCCATGTTCTACTTGTATTCTCCATGTTCTACTTGTATTCTCCGTATTCTACTTGTATTCTCCGTATTCTACTTGTGTTCTCCGTGTTCTACTTGTGTTCTACTTGTATTCTCCGTGTTCTACTTGTGTTCTCCGTGTTCTACTTGTGTTCTACTTGTGTTCTCCGTGTTCTACTTGTGTTCTCCGTGTTCTACTTGTATTCTCCCTGTTCTACTTATATTCTCCGTGTTTTCTCAGTGTTCGCCTTGCATTTTCAGTGTTCTCTTTGTATTCTCCGCGATCTCCTTGTATTCTCCGTGTTCCCCTTATATGCTCCGTGTTTCCCTTGTATGCTCCCTGTTCCTCTTGTATGCTCCGTGTTTTCCTTATACACTCCGTGTTTTCCTTATACACTCCGTGTTTTCCTTGTACTCTCCGTGTTTTCCTTGTACTTTCCGTGTTTTGCTTGTATTCTCCGTTTTTCCTTGAACTCTCCGTGTTTTTCTTGTACTCTCCGTGTTTTCATTGTACTCTCCGTGTTTTCCTTGTATTCTCCGTTTGTCCTTGTACTCTCCGTGTTTTCCTTGTACTATCCGTGTTTTCCTTGTACTCTCCGTGTTTTCATTGTACTCTTCGTGTTTTCCTTGTATTCTCCGAGTTCTCCTTGTACTCTCCGTGTTCCCCTTATATGCTCCGTGTTCCCCTTGTATGCTCCCTGTTCCCCTTGTATGCTCCCTGTTCCTCTTGTATGCTTCCTGTTCCTCTTGTATGCTCCCTGTTCCCCTTGTATGCTCCCTGTTCCTCTTGTATGCTCCCTGTTCCTCTTGTATGCTCCCTGTTCCTCTTGTATGCTCCGTGTTTTCCTTGTACTCTCAGTGTTTTCCTTGTACTTTCCGTGTTTTCCTTGTATTCTCCGTTTTTCCTTGTACTCTCCGTGTTTTCCTTATACTTTCCGTGTTTTCATTGTACTCTCCGTGTTTTCTTTGTATTCTCAGTGTTTTCCTTCTATTCTCCGTTTTTCCTTGTACTCTCCGTGTTTTGCTTGTGCTCTCCGTGTTCTACTTGTAATTTCAGTGTTCTCCTTTTATTCTCCGCGATTTCCTTATACTCTCCGTGATCTTATTGTGTGCTCCGTGTTCCCCTTGTATTCTCAGTGTTTACCTTATATGCTCCGTGTTTTCCTTGTATTCTCCGTGTTTCCCTTATATTCTCCGCGTTCCACTTGTATTCTCCGCGTTCTCTTTATAGCCTATTATCTGCGTTTTATTTATATTCTCTCCTTGTTCTGCTTGTCTCCCCCTTTTTCTTGTCTTCTCCTTGTTCTCTAGTACGATCTAAGATCATACGTGACTATTGAGTATTATGTAATGATATATTATGAAACGATGGCAAAGAGAGAGAGAGAGTCGAGTGTACCGGAATAATTTTTTTTTTAATTTAGGGGAAACGGAAAACCGGAAAAATACTCCCTATCTCCGATCTTATCCGATCAATAATTATCATTTCACTCAATCTGAATATCGTAATCAAATGAGTGGTATCATAACCTGACAACTGAGCTATTGCAGGATTCAACTATAGTAGGGAAGATGATCATTTGTATGTTTACGGTAAACATCGGCTTAATGAAACAACATCTACTACTTCAGTGACTCAGGAGAAGACGAGAGCGGACTGAGGAGGAAGGGATGTGAACAGATAACGTACGACAACACGTGCAATATTTGTACTGCGGAAACATTAGGTCTCCTTCTGTTCAACTTAGCTTTAATTTCCGTACGCATTGTTACTCATGTTTCCTGCACGAGTAATAACCTGGCTACTGGGTTGCTTATCTGAGCGATGTTTATAATAATCAACAGCGATAGTCAAGAAGGTCACATTCTTTCTGCTCGTCTTCTCCTGAGTAACGGACAGTAGGTTCATAGTCACAGGTTACATTAGCTTCGTTTTAAATTGCGCGGTGGCATATTTTCCCTGATATTTTTTTTGGAAGAAGGGCGTAGTACGGCAGTAGCCCAATAAATAAATACTAGTGTTCGTAGTGGTTATAGACTCAGCTTCAACTCCTCATGAAAGACTCGGATGTGAATTTCAAACTCACATAGGTAATGGAGTTTAGCCTACTGCCAGTGTGAATTCAGTGTTATCTTATGTGAAGATTGAAAGTCTTGTAGACAGCATGTAGCAAAGATCCCACCATATGTCCGCCTAAATATATGTCTCAATTACAGGAGAAGAACAAGTAGCTATGTGGGCCTATGTCGGACAAGACCGAATATGGCGTATTAAAGTCGCAAAATTGGAAGAACAAGAAGGAGAAAGAGATGAAGAAGTGTGGATATCCGTATCATTTGATGAAGTTAATTATATAAGAAAGAGTAGGCTAAGCATTGAAATTTGGAAATGGAGCAGGGCTATTAAGAGATGCTAATGTTCCTGCAGTGGGCCTAATGGTTAATCGTGATATGACGTTTCTCTTCTTATGTCCACCTTCAATTAGCCTATATAACATTTAGGGACTTTGCAAATAAACCTGGCTTTCAGGTATAGCTGATTTGAATAATTTCCAGAGAAAAATTGTTCTGGGGCTGGGGATCGAACCCTTCAAATTATTCATTTAGGGACTTCGTTAAGAAACGATAACACTGTAACAGATAGGTAAACATGTATGAGTCAAGAAAAGGTCTCATGAAAGGCATATCCAGCTCTTATCGATTACCGGTATAAGTGTTACAACATCGTAATATGATCTGTCATACTTCGTTTTTTGAAGAACGGTCCCGGGACCCACGGATGCATGCAATCAGACAGGTCCCATCTCCAGACGAGTACCTGATAAACCCAAGGGTCCGGAGTTCCTAGCCTTTAAAACCTGTATCAGCGTCGGAGACCCCCAAAACTTCTCCCCATCTTATTTTTGAATATTACAGATGATAGATAAATGTGGGTGAGGAATGAAAGAGGTAAACAAGAGTAACCCGAGAAAAATCTCTGCAACGTTTGCTTTGCCCATCACAAATTCCGTCACGATCAAATTAGGAATCGAACTCAAGCCGTTAAGATGGAAGACTAGCCTGCAAAAATGTAATTATAATCTATGATATGAGTCAGACATGTGCTAAGTAAACTAAAGTGGTTTTGTATTAAATATATAGAGTTTTACTCACACTCTTCATCGTCTACAAAACGTGTTACAGCCTCAACTAAGCATAGTCTTCTAAGTCATCCGATATACCTATCTTCAGGTCTACATAACAGATTTTTTAAATATATTTTTCCGCAGTTCTTCGTTACACCTAAGTCAATCATTTAAATTTTTTACTGTATTAAAATTTCATTTGAGAATCTTATTTTTTTAATTATACACAAATTATCTTGTTTATATTGTACATTTCTCTCGGCCAAGTTATTTCATTTAATGGAAAATCTTATGATAGCTAAAGTGAAGTGACAAAAGTACAGTAGAAGAGGGAAGACCTGTCCTGTGACCTTGCCATTTACCATGACTGTATTACTAGTGAGTATGGAGGGGGAAGATAGGTTTTAGTTTGAGGACTTCCGTGCCTGTAGATTCGTATATTATTAACCATCCTGAAATAAACTCTATTTCTGATACCTCATTATTTCCCTTCTCGCACAATTCATATGCCAGGTCTGGCCTCCTCATCTGTACTTTGAATTCTTTGAATCAAATGTTAAATTATACTGTATTTTGTTTGTGATGATGATAGGCTACACAAATTCATTTACAATTTTTTTTTTCAGAAGCCCTACGCACGTACAGGTGTGCTTCTACACCAATGTCGCCCACTACCTTCGGTAAGTTAAACAATTCAATTTTTTTCTTACAATCATTAAGTTCTGGCTTTTCTTTCAGATGTATTATAAACCGTTGGAAAGTAAAATGCTTCGGCACTGTGTATTTAAATAATTATTCAAATATTGTTGCGCCTCGTCTGTCTTTGTTATTTTGAATCCTATATACGGTTTACTGACTTTTTATTTCTTTTAAATGTGATAAACTGTACCGAAAGTAAACTGTAGGCCTACATTTCTATTGGTAGAACATTTCTGCATCTTATAATGCGTAGCATAAGTTTTCTGTTAACTTAAACTAAATTCAAAATTAGTTTTTATTATCAAATTATAATAATATTGTGTGTGTTTCTGTGAGTACCAATGTGAAAAATTTGTAGCTGAAATATGAATGATATGATGATATCATTGATTAACAATAAACTTTAATTTAAAAATGTGACTCCTGTTAAATGGGACAAAAGGGGTTTTTCTCCAAAAGTTGCCACTCTAGAGTTTTATTTATATTCAATCAGATTATCCCATAATATGAACTTAGAAATCGTAATTTTGTCATTTTTAAATTCTAAGAAGCAGAGTTTTATATTTAACGACCGTCAAAAGGTTCGAAAAATTAATTTATCAGTTAATGACATTCATCTGCTTTAATCAGTGGCCATTATAGATAATTTACCCACTTTCACTAAGTCGTGAAACACTCTCGAATAACAGATATTAGCCATATAAATCGTACAAGCATTTGCTTTATTGTAACTTCTGCATCGTGGGTTTTCATTGACAACCGCTCTGCTCGACAATATCGGCCATTGACTTCATTGCTATATTTTATTGTTGACCCTAGACAATTCGAAGTTAGATTAAATAGCTATTACAGTAGAATGTATTGACAGTACATTTTGTATATGATAAATTTCTGGAAAGACAGGAATGCATTCAAACAGGGTCCTCTGAAGATGAAACATATCCGCCCATATATTTTTATTTAATGGTAGGTACCTGACTTTCTGCCATTTACTCAAGTTTTCTCATCTAGGAGTGATGTGTCGCAACTGTAGATCTTCTTGCCTCTATACCGTTGCCTTCGCTGCACATAAAAAGTGATCTACATAACATCACTAGATGGCGATTGATTGAGCATTGATGAAATGCCGGTAGGGGAAAGAACGTAAAGCTCGAAAATCTACCACAAGGCACCGTCTTTGTCCACCACAATTTCTAATTGCACCGTCTGGATTCAAACTCACGTTAATACGAGTAGCATTGAAAGTCATTATAAGTTTCAGAATTTTATTTTTAATTACTATTTAAAGAATATAACAATTCATTATACTATAGCCAATAAAAAGATAAATTCTCGTTTTTGAACTGCACACCAAAGGTAGTCCTTATGACCTCAAATGTATTATTGGCTTGATTTACAAGATGATGTCATTAATTTTGTAGTTACATGTTCACATAAAGTAGCTTAGTCGTGTAGGTGTATTGAAATAAATTTTAACATTAATTTTGTACTTCCGAAACTCAGGATTTATAAGATTTATGAACGTTGAAATATATTATTGATTTATAATGACACTCAGGGAATATTTTTTCTTTTCAATTCAACTAATGTGAACCTTGTTGCGTGTGAGTGAATTTATATAGAAGCATAGGAAGTTTAGAACTAGCGACCGGTTATCGCTCAAGAAACGAGATTATTTGCAACTAATGATCGATAATCCTTTCAGGATGGGTCTCCTCCTTCATTGTCTGCGCGGCCATCTGTGTGTAGCAACTTAGACCGAATTCACAAGAAAAATAGAAGTAATTCTGTAGCCTACACTATAATAATTAAATTATTATAGAGAAAACGTTTAGTGCTTTTATTAATTTTATATTTATTTTTATTATTTACTAATATTATTTATTTTTTTCTTGATGCATACTTTAATGTTTCATTTATCAGTCTGTTCTAAGATATAAAAAAGTTTTATTGAAGAAAATCGTCCGATGTAAGTATTAAAACTTATTGCGTTTTTCATGTGCGTCACTCCCAGATAAATTGACGCGTAGATACTGAGTATAATAAAAATCTATGATAAATCGCAGTAGGCTTAAACAGATCGATAGAGAAAGAGACAGAAAGCATATCAGGAATGTTGCAAACGCATATTTTCATTAAAATCTCGAACTTTATTTTTTTCGCCACCACAATATCTCATTTTCCTTGTAACTTCGCACAATGATAAAGTAAAAAGCTAAAATTCGAACTCTGTTTCACGGTTATACACATTTACACAATACATAGATTCCAATACGATTTTTCAACTCTCTCGCATTATCGACAGAGATAAATGGAGATATTCAAGAAGTCTTGAGCTGCGGTCTACCAGCGAGAGTTGACCTTGGACCCTCTTCCTATCAGAATTATATGCATCATAAACCAAGACATATCACTTAACATAATATTCTATGACATCGTCATGCTGTATAATAGTCCTATATCATATTATGTCATCAATCTATATTATGAATTTAAACATTTTCATTAAATGAACATTACCGTAATAATAATAATAATAATAATAATAATAATAATAATAATAATAATAATAATGGCTTTATTTAACCTGGCAGAGTTAAGGCCGTAAGGCCTTTTCTTACTCAACCGGGATTAAAACTTGCTTACATAGTTGAACATAAAACTGGATCAGAATTAAGTAACTACATACTGATACAATTTAGGTACATAATGAGATCAAAAGAGGTAATTATATAAAAATTTACCTCATAAAATAAAAATAAACATAGTGGAATACATATTAATGTTGTTAGAATCAAATACGAATCACATAAAAACAGAAGCCGATAATTCAATAAAAAAGGTACACAGTAGAAATAAAAATAAACACATTAGTATACATATTAGTATTAGATTACAATTAAGTAGGATTTACATAATTAAACCAGAAACCAGCATTAGCGTTTTAATATATAAATGCAGAGGAAATGGCTTGATTCCTGAAATAGTGCGTTTTATCCTTTTCTTGTGTTTGGCTGTGTTGTCTCCTTACGCCATAACTACCATTTGACCAGAATATCCCGATACTTTTGAATGGTAATGTTGATTATCGGTACACTAATCCTCATAAGGAAAGGGTGAGAATGAAACGAACATGTCCAGTTGTTGCAGGCAGTTGATGATTATGATGATCATGACAGAATGATTACATTGTGAATATTTCCTAGTGTTTATCATATGCCTACTAATCGTTGGATCCACGGTTCGCGTGCTCGAAACCAGCCGAGGGCAGTGGATTTTAAAAGGCGATAAAATACTTAGCGTAGCTTCATATTGTAAGAAAGTCAAGTTCTAGATCCCATGTATTGGATTTATGGCATTGTAAATGGACCTCGCTTTGATAGTGCACCGGACAACATTTAGCTACTATTTTCGAGCAGTTGAATTTCGACATTGATTAACCTCTAGGTTTGAAAATGTTAAATCTGCTACTGCTACTGCTACTTATTATTTTTTGGGTTATTTTACGACGCTGTATCAACATCTAAGTTATTTAGCGTCTGAATGAAATGAAGGTGACAATGCCGGTGAAATGAGTCCGGGGTCCAGCACCGAAAGTTACTCAGCATTTGCTAGTATTGGGTTGAGGGAAACCCCCGGAAAAAACCTCAACCAGCTAACTTGCCCCGACCGGGATTCGAACCCGGGCCACCTGGTTTCGTGGCCAGACGCTCTGACCGTTACTCCACAGGTGTGGACGCTACTGTTACTGTATGTATGTATGTATGTATGTATGTATGTATGTATGTATGTATGTATGTAATGCCTACCCACTTCACTTTACGTGATTTGGATTCCGCATATTGTGGCTAGATGGCCAAAACTTATATAAAGAGTCGATTAGTAGTATTTTAATTTTTCGAGACAAATGGAAGCAGGGGTAACCGAAGTCAAGTTTGATTTTTTAAATTAAATCCTACTTTGTGTAAGGTACCTTTGGATAGGACTTCTAAAAAGAAATAATCTTCAGTAAAAAATGTTTCTAAGTTTCTGTGTTTAGCCATAGTTAAAGAAAATAGAAAAATAAAATTGTAAATGGGGTATCTAGTTATTGTGGTACTGGAACACTCATACTCGCACAGTGCTCTTCATAAGTGCTCAAAATGTCCACCACCTTGTGCTAAACAACGCTGTGATTTATTTTACGTCCTGGGTTGCTAGGAGGATTTCAGCACTGTTGAATGATACACAGGCTGTTCTAATTGTTTCTTTAATATATTTTCTTGTTAATGGACGTATCTGGTAGACGATTTATTTAATTCGCCTCTATACAAAGAAATCATTTAGAGATAAGTCGGGACATCTGGGTGGGCAAGCTACCGATCCTTCTCGTCCAATCGACCGTTTGGGGAATAACTGGTCAGGAAGTTGTCAAGTCATGAGTGAAAAGTGAGCTGAACAGTCATATAATTAAAGCAATAGGTATATTGTTATTCTTACAGCGAGAGGGACATCACCGAAAGTTGGCTAAAGCGCTCGCCTGCCGATCTGGAGTTGCGCTTGAGCGTGGGTTCGATTCCCGCTTGGTATTACTTGGTTGCATTTTTTCCTAGGTTTTCCCCAACGGTCAGGCGAATGTCAGGTAATATACGACGAATCCTCGTCAAATATCATCTCGCTATCACCAATCTCATCGACGCTAAATAACAAAGTTGTTGATACAGCGTCCTTAAATAACCAAGTAAAAAAACATCACCGAGCAGTAAGTACAACATGTTGTGAAGGAGACATTGAATTGTGATCCGTACACAGACTTCCTTTTAAATTCCATGGTTAGGGCAGAGGCCGGATGGATCACCTATCAGCATCGGATTCACAATTATCCACTAGACCAGCTGTCGGTCTCTCCATCGTATACAAGAGTTACAATAGGCCACTGTGAGGAGGGTCGTGCCCTCTAAAAGCCACCAGACACTGCTGTCAGTATCTACGTCATTTCACTTAGGGGAGAGTCGGGTAGTATCGGACATCGGGTAATATCGGACAGTGAGTTTCTTTCATCTACCACACGATGATAGTACCTAATTGACATGGTTACGTTTCTGTGATGTCGCATAGAGAAACGTAACCATGTCATTCAGGTACTACCATATGTTGGTAGACGAAAGAAACGCACTGTCCGATACTACCCGATGTCCGATACTACCCGACTCTCCCCTAAGATAACGAATAATGTTGAAGCTAAAAGTCGGAAGTAGCTATTAGTCTACAAGCTACAGTGTTCTTTGTAGCATGGCCGGTACGTTACTTAATACTACTATTATATCGTTAGCACAATGTCTTAAAGTGTCGCTATTCGATTTCCGATGGGTTCATGGATTGTGTACATTGATCTAATTTTTTCAGTCGCACTATGGCTTTGAGGGTTTATTCAGCCTATATTATAAATGAATATCAAGGCTAATTTCTTTGCAAGTACAGGCGGCAAGCACATAGGACTGATATTCTTACTACTATTAATGCCGATTGTCCGTGCAGGTGGAAGCCTTGACCTCTCACTTCATTGCAATCGAAACTCGAACTCCAGCCTTAAGTTAGTTCCATTCTTCGTGTCACGATTCAAAACGCGACTCTTGGAAACTAATAGCGTAAAGACATCGCTTGTCGGAAAAGATAGTATTGATGATGATGATGATGATGATGATGATGATGATGATGATGACGATGACGCAATAAATTATCAGTGGCACATGCTCGTTATCTGAGCGGCAGTGTTTTAGATATGACAGTGAAATAATATCTGAATTCCTGCAGATAGTCCACAAAACGTTGGGTCCCATTCAAGAGGCGGAGTATCACGAGAGGGTTTATCCCGGTCCCTCCAAGTTCCTCCAGGCAATTGATGGAATTGTGTATTCAAGTAGATTGTGACTTTGACTTTAACTCCCAAATCCTCATCCTGCGGCGGAGGGAGGGGAATTGTTCATCAAACTGAGTTGCTCAGTGAGGAAGTGAGATATTTTGCATACGATATTGTTAAACATTTGAAGGATTTTTAAAAGTTACATGACAATCTTGTAGGGTGCGGAGGAGAATAAACTCCACTTAAAGAAATCTTCTTCTTCTTCTTCTTCTTCTGCCTATCAAGGTTAGGTCTAGTAAACATGTTCCTAGGCTGAAAACTTGTCGCTACATCTCTTCCCTGGAAGTCCTATGTCTGTAAATCCTAATGGTTTGTAAAATAATACGAACTATGGAAATCTTGAGTGATATTCGAAGAATATCGCATTTTCATTTTTACTGGTACTGTTATCTCTCCTATTTTACAAGGTTCATTAGGGAATCGGGCGATTTTAAAGTACGGGGTACACGAGCACAGTAGCAGATAAAAAGTGCTCCTATATGTCGTATTGCCGAAGCTATGTCATTTACGTAATTTTGAACTACAGAAAATACTCCTGAAATTTTACAGTTGTCTTCCAATTTCCCCAAACACCTTGGTAAAGCAACTCGGACAATATACCTTCAGAAGTTATAAGAAAATAATATAAAACACATAAATCTGTAATTTAAGATTTCTAAACATATTTTTATCACTTCTAAAATGATGTTCAATTAATTTCCCTCATTTGAGTGTGGAATTAATTTGAATATACCTATTGCATCAGTTGAATGAATTTTAGGTTTAGTCGGGGATTGCGAAATCCGATACTAAATCAATGTTAGAAGAACGTGAAAAAAAAAACTAAACGAATAGTCACCATGGAACAGTGGAGCGGTGCACATCGTGCGTTTGCAATCAATAAAGAACATTTACTTTTTTCACCCTGAGGATTTTTTTTCAAACTGATCCTGTGGCCTCTAATTTGTATCCATACTTTGATAGCAGCACTAGACATACTACGATCATGGCGTCCGAGATTGAAATGTCTACGAAATTCTCTCCTAGCAGCCTCATACTGTCATTATTTTAAACGCCTTGATTATAAATAAGTACAGTTCTACTAAGGATGTTAGTTGTAGACTTCCCTTGAAGCTTGGTTTGATTCTTTTGTCAATCATTTCGTCTGAGCCATATTATTTTCCACTTTAATTTGCACATATTTACAAGGACATTAATAATAATAATAATAATAATAATAATAATAATAATAATAATAAACTTGTGTCTGCATTAGCAAAGAGAAATTCAATTGTTTCATTTATAGAACTTAAGCCTACAATTTTATTAAATGTGTAGATACTTCTCTCAATATTCTCAGAAATAATAATTTAATAATAATAATAATAATAATAATAATAATAATCAGTGGCGCTACAGCCCGTGAAGGGCCTAGACCGACCAGCCGGCTGCTGGCCTCATGCCCACTTGCCGAAGCAGAGGTGGACGATCATCCAACCAGAATGAAGGTATCGTGTGGTTAGCATGATGATCCCCCCAGCCGTTATAGCTGGCTCTCGCAACCTGATTTCGCTACCTATCGTAGCTTCCCAAGTGCATCACGATGCTGGGTGGGCACCGGTCCCATACACTGGCCGAAATTTCATGAGAAAATTTCTTCCCCCATAAGGAATCGAACCAGCGCGCATTCCGTAACGCGAGTCGTAGGCAGGATGCCTTAGACCACGACGACACGGCGCGGGACAGATTTAATAATTTCATTATTAGAAATTTAAATTCGTATAATTTTGTTTCACATGTTGCAAATACTTGTTGGAAAAAAAAAGTTGTCCATATGGTGATCATAATCTGTTTCCAAATGAGCGAAAAAAAATAGGTCTTATTTAACCAATGGGCTTTCTTTTCCTCCAAAATCTTACATCTGTTCTGAGTCTTATCAACCTCATCATTATTGTCATCACACTATTTCCACCATAGTCGTCGTCCTCCATGGTTTAGCAGTTACCATAATAGCCCACTGGATCAAGTTTCTGATTAATTTAAAAGGCGATAAAGTTTTTCGGGAGAAAAGTAAAGTTGTGGGTTGCCTTTTCGTAGATTTACGGCACATGAAAGAACCTCTGTTCCTGACAGTGGGCTACAGGCAATTGTTATCGCCCATTTCTCGCCCACGTTATATTTCGACGCTTAACGCCTATCTAAAGTTGTTAAATATTCGAAAACTAACTTCCGTTTTCACGTGGCGTGCTAAATTTTGTCGGTATCGACGCCACTTTTTCACAGGAATGTAGTGTGAATTAGTACGCAGCCGACTGCTGTCAAGTGAAGGTCGTGTTGCCATTACTTTACAGCAACCGTTCAAAATGTGTGCTGCGATTGAAAATCTCTCCAGCGTTGAAGTACCGGTTAGTAATATTCTCCTGTCAGAAAACTCTAAAAGCAATTGAACTCCATCGTCAACTAATGAAGACTACGTAGAGACAAAAATCAGACACTGGAGTGGGGCCATGTTTACTAAAAGAACAAAGGAAGTACCGACAAACTTTCTCTCTCCCAACAAAGTCATGAATGTCTCTTGGGACAGAAAAGGAGAATTGCTGATAGATTTCATAGAACGAATCACCACAATTAATGCAGAGGCGTATGTCAGACATTAAAGAAGTTAAAGAGGGCCATTCAGCGTTCAGACATGGCTCAAATCACAGATGGCAGAATTCTATGACAAAGGCATCCTAAAACTTGTGATACGCTACGGCAAATATCTCTGTCTAGCTAGAGACTGTGCTAAAATAGTAATTAATATTGTAGTTTCAAGTTGTGTATTGATAAAAGTCGCAATTTCATGGATGTTTTTCAATGACCTAATGGATTTTACTTTCCGAATAGCTTTCGTAAATATTACTTTCACCAATATTAATAACATCCCCCCACAATTACCGCAATTGCCACTATTTTTAACACTACCGTAACGACTCTGAAGTCTAAATTGAATATCGGAGATTTCACGGATAAAAAGGCGGCCAGGGCGTGATGTTCAGTACAACACCTTATTCTAGTGACGTGCATAAGTAAAGCTCAGTACAATAGAACCTCTATTATCAGACCCTTGATTAACCAATCATCGGATTATTCAACTGTCTTTTTGCTCCCCCCTCCCCAATTAATAACGAAAACTCAGTAAAACTGCGATCTGCGTACGAAGCTACAAGTATGAGTTACAATGATGATGGTGAAGGGAAAGAAAATGAGTCGCCTGGAATCAAACTGTGCGTTATCCAAAAATCTGATTTTTCAGAAAAACTACTTCAATTAGACTCCAAACGGCGATTTTATTACTAAATTTAAGACTGATAAATTCTAGTTTGACTCCAAAGGAGCAGTTTATCACATTCCCTGAAAACTTCTGCACTGAAACATACTTTAATCCCATATTTCATTATTTGGAGAAAGTGGAGTTTGATTCTAAGCAACTCATATAGTGCCTTAATCGCGTGTTTCACCACAAACTGCATTTGAGTCAGCGCAGACCCTCGTGACATGAGATTTTCGGAGCAAGAAGATGACACTTCATTCCCTAACATTGTTTACTTCAGAGAAGTAGAACGGAGATAAGATATTGCTGGTAGTAAAGTCCAGATAAAAGTGACAGATTTCTTTAAAGGAATATTACAGTAATGTTAGAACAAGCAGAACGGATTATCCGTCTTTTTCTATTAACCGTTCCTCCCTTCCCTTTCATTGCGACGGATAATCGAGGTTCTACTCCACCGCCATGACAATATGCGATATCTTTACCTTTTTATCATTAACATCACTCATCAGCATTACATCAATAATTTACACTTCTATTGCGGTACCGATACTGCTAATACTGCAACTATCATCACTAGTTCCTACTACTGCTGCTATTACTACAGGGACATCATTTTATTTTTACTAACATTTTTAATATTAACCTGTCTATACCTTTAGAGAACCGGAAACACCGCTTGCTCCCCCCTCCAAGACTGGAGTTCGATGATACTGGCGTAAAACACAAATCACTCTACTAGGTATAGGAAGGAAGAAAAGTAGTTCATCCATTTACGTAAACTAGGAAATATCGCGATTTTGAGTTTGATAATTTTCATTAGGTTTTTCTTTAGTCAAAGTACATTACTGTATTAAGAATAAGTGTTTTTACTCACGAAGTGAGTTATCCATGCGAACGTATTCATTATGCAGTGTATATTATACTGTCTACAGCACATTAGCGTACAATATAGAGAAAAAAGTTAAATTGAAAAATAATCATAATATGAATATTTAAACACAATTTTGAAAATGGTGGCCGTTTATTTCGATACAGGCTTCAGTTCTTTTGTGCATATTATCGCACTATAGACTATTGCATCTAATTCCAATTGCCAGTTTCGTCCTTCGTACTAGTAACTCATGTTGAAATAATTCTGTACCTACTCTACGTACTGTAAATTCAATCTTCACTTCTGCCCGACCCGAAAATATAAAATTACTCAGACATACTATCTACTGTCCGTCCAAGTGGTTATGCCGCAGGATTGTAGAAAGGGAGGAAATCACGTGACAGTTAATTACTTAACGAGGCCCTCTTATTTAAGTTAAATTAAACAGCTGTATAATATTACGTAAACTTCCAATTCCTAAGAGAAATTAATGTTTTCAGAAAAGAGCTAAGACAGCCCAGCTATTACAGAGGGACGAGCAGAAGCAGGTGGGGGAAATCGGGATGCGACGTAGGCAAACGGACAGTACCTGTGCGAAAATATGATTCAATATTGAAAGCTCTTTCGTCACTGGAAAACGCGAACATATTTCTGGAACGTACTATACTCAGTAACTCAGTACTGCTTACTATCTGCGGTCTTGGTTCTGTGTGGAGTTGGAACTTCCTTAGTAGAAGGGGTGGGAGTGAAGTACATTCAAAAACTCAGGTACAATAAAAATTGAAGTAAAAATAAAATGATGTCCCTGTACTACGTAAGTAAGTAAACAACATAAATTGAAAGGTAAATAATTAACCGACAAAAAGAGATATTCGTCATGCTGACTAGATGATCTGATAATCCGCTCTTTCTTTTCTGGTGTTGGTTGATGCTTTATTCACAAATTCTGAACGTACCAAAGATTTCAGTTATTGAGTGATGATGATTGTGGTAGTCGTGATGGTACTCGTAGTCACAGTAGTAATGAGGAGTTATGGAATCCCTCATAAACTTCTATTTGGATTTTTCTATCTACTACGTCGTTCGTGGTTAATTTACCCACACTTCAGTTCCCCCGGTCGTTAGTCCTCTTACTGCCACTATTTTGATTGGACAGAATGTTCACGGGATGAAAATTGGCAGACTGATATAGATTTTTAAAGACAATAAATATTTTTAGTAAGGATTTGTTTGGAAGGGAAGTAAAGTCGGAGATTCATTTTTATATATTTACGACACGTGAAAACTTTCTACCGGAAAGAGAAAGCATTCGGAAAAATTAGACACAAAATCATGTGGTACTGTAGCGATTTTGTATGCCTGAAAAATAAAAATCTGTTTCTAGCATAGTTGCGGATGGAATGCGAAAAGAACGGAATGGGGTCAAAAATGTTAACATCCTATGTTTAGAGAGGTAAACACAGAGGACCAAATGGAACTGAAGTGCTTCGCCCTCGTTTAAAATCACCTCTGTATCTACTTGTAATTTCCCAGTCTAACCATGCTTTGAAAAAAAAAACAATTGCCTGAGTAACAAAATATTTTTAACCACTAAGAACCAACTGATGAAAAATACGCAATCATTCTTTATCAAAAGTAGAGATTACACGCTAAAATGTATACCATTATTTGAACAGGAAAGAAGAACTAAGGAAAACATAGAAAGTATATGTCGGTGAAATTGATTGCATTTGGCAGTTTAACTAAACTTGTGTGAATAACGTGGCTGCGGAGCAGATTTCCTTCCATTAATTGGCCTTCTTACCAATTTCACTTCACGATAATTTTATCTCACGGCTTTGTTTAATTTCGGCAGTTTAAAAGCGTCGTAAAGTAAAGCAATAATATACATCGAAACATGTGTCTGCGAGCCACAAGTTGACTAACATTTCAACTTGAATGTTGTGAAATAGAATCTAAGACAGTTGCCTCCTTTTAACGGCATAGGAAGGTCCGGAATTCGAATTTCAAGTCGATAGATTTAGGAAATGACGCTTTGTGCCAAAAAAATTCGTCACCCCTGGAGGGGGATGTAAATTTATCCACATAAAGCGCGCAGCCCTCCCTTTGGAAAGGGGCCAAATGGAATCGCCGCTGATTTCAACAATAAATTGAACAGATTTTCTGGTTTCGTGGTCACTGCGTCTTTCTGCGGCCACGTGCACAGGGTCAAACCGACTACGCGTGGCGTATTCGCGCATAGCACCACCGAGTTCTGACACTTTCCATTTTATTTGAAGGATACGATGTCCGACTAAAAATCGTACTTGTGCCGCTAGAAATATTAACACTACAAAATTATTTCAAAACTCGTATTAAATTTATCACACTATAAATGTACTCATTCATTCATTCATTCATTCATTCATTCGCTCATTCACTCATTCATTCACTCATTCATTCATTCATTCATTCACTCATTCATTCATTCATTCATTCACTCATTCACTCATTCATTCATTCACTCATTCATTCACTCATTCATTCATTCACTCATTCACTCATTCATTCATTCACTCACTCATTCATTCATTCATTCATAGTGTCCTGCCCAAGGGCAGGTATTTCACAAAAAATCCAGCATTTTCCAGTTTTTCCTATTTTCCGCCTTCGTCTTAGTTCCCGCACAAGATCCATGTATTAATATCTTAATGTTGTCTATCACCTGATATTTTCTTCTACTCCGAACTTCAGTGAGCAGTTTATTCTCAGCCAGTGACTCGCCAGTTCCTTCTTCTCTTTCAAATCAGTTTCAGCATTATTCTTTCTTCACCCATTCTTTCTAGCACAGCTTCATTTCTTGTTCTGTCCATTTCACACGCTCCATTCTTCTCCATATCCACATTTTTATGACTAATATAATGCCACACTCCACACAAAGCACTCCACTAGTCTCTTCCTTAGTTCTTTTTCCAAAGGTTCGCAGAAGATAGTCCTTTTTCTATTAATTCTTTGCCGTTGCTATTCTCCTTTTGACTTCCTGGCACAGCTCATGTTCCTACTTATAGTATAGGCCTACCCCATGTATTTGGAACTGTCCACTGGTTTCACTCCTCGTTTCGAATTCGCAAGTTTACCTTCTTTAGTTTTTTTTTTCTATCACCATGCTCTTCGTCTTATTTGCATTAATTACCTTCATCTCATATTGCTCACAGCTGTCATTTAGCTCCAGTAGCTTAGCCCTTAGTATTGTCTCCTCTTCTGCTAACAACGCCATACATCAGCAAATATTGTGCACTTTATTTTTTTTACTTAGTTACTTAACGACGTTGTATAAAATACTGGGTTATTTAGTGTCGATAGAATTGGTGATAGCAAGGCAGTATTTGTCAAGATGAGGCCGAAGATTCGCCATAGATTACCTGACATTCGCCTTATGGTTGGAAAAAACCTCGGGGGTGGGGACCCAACCAGGTAACCAGCCCAAGCGGGAATCGAACCCAGGCCCGAGCATTACCCTGGATCAGCAGACAAACGTGCTACCGTCTGAACTACGCCTGTGGCTTTAATTCATCTTCCTCCTACCATCCCCCTTCTCATGTTCTGAGAACAGATCTTCACTAATCTTCTAATTTAGGATTACTCGTGCTTCATTCTTCTCCCCAAATACCTATCTCTTCTCTCATAGCTTTCTTCCTCGTATGCTAATCCACTACGTGGCATGTAAATTTGTACTAGCAGTAAGTCCATTTTCTTCAATTGTAGGCTTAGTCTCACCATTAACATCCGGTCATCTACATAACGCCCTGATATCACTTTATCTTTCACAGTGGTCCAAGTAATACACCATGACTTTCTTTGCACTCACCATTAGAATTAATCAACTTAAATTCATCACTCATCAACTCACCACCATTTTTCCACCCCACTTCTGACATTCCCATCACATCCACTCTTTTCTTTTCATTTATTCCTTCACGTTTTTCAACTTATCCGCTTGCAGAAGAGTCCTCACATTCCATGTTCCAATCCTCAGTCTTCTTTTCTTCTTTCGGTTGGGTTGCATCATAAAGTGTCAGTCCCCAATATACCTCCTCACCCCGGGCATCCGCATTGGAGGATAATTTACGTCCGGAATATTTTACACTGGAAAAACTCATCGTGCCATATTTGCAGTTTTTATTGGGAAAGATAAATGCGATAGTCGCCCTCGGTAGCGTAGTTGGTATATCGCTGACCTTCTATGCTCCAGGTGGCGGGTTCGATCCCGGCCGATGGCATTTAAGTGTGTTTAAATGCGACAGGCTCATGTCAGTAGATGTACTGACATGTAAAAGAACTCCTGCGGGACAAAAGTACGGCACACCGGCGACGCTGATATAACCTCTGCAGTTGTGAGCGTCGTTATTTAAACCATAATTGAAATTTAAATGCGATAGCTTTCCGTTGTTTTCCGCACACCACACTCTGTTTCGCCCAGCGTCGAGGTGAGGAGAGTGGACTTGACTATTTAGGCCTTCCGGACTTCACTGAAATTCACCACAAGGGTTAAATATCAATCAATTGTTTTAGACTTTTTTGGCCCGAACAGAGGCCGAGAAATCTCAATTAGCTTTTACCCCATAAATAAATGTGTAATTACTTTTGTATTAGGTCTATTAGCTTACTACTACTACTACTACTACTACTACTACTACTACTACTACACCACTACTACTACTACTACTACCATCACCACCACTACCACCACCACCACTACCACCACCACCACTACCACCACCACCACTACTATTACGCCTCACAAACCGTTAATTTAGTTTTGCTGTTCAACACACTTAACTAATAACATAATTAGGTGAATTGTCAGACCATGAAGATTGCATAGCGTAAGTCTTCTCCATAAGATAACACAGGGCAAACACAAGACAAGAAACAGTAAGATAAATCTCCAGTTCCCTACTGGGAACCTAACATGGCTCCACGACAATTTGTAGCTTGGATGCGCTACAGCAAAACACTGTACATTGGCGAAAATAAAGGAAAGGGAGGAACTTTTGTTAAAGTAGCTAATAGCTTACAGACAGACGCCTTTTAAAATAGGTACAGACTCTGTTAACTGCAGTGCTTAGAATGGGCCGGTATACTTCCGAAAACTGGAAAACTAGTCGATATGGCTTACCGTTACTAAGACTGATGAAATGTGAATTTAATTACTTGCATGCTTGCTTACTTACTTACTTACTTACTTACTTACCTACTTACGGCTTTTAGAGAACCCGGAGGTTCATTGCCGCCCTCACATAAGTCCGCCATCGGTCCCTATCCAAGGCAAGATTAATCCAGTCTCTACGATCGTATCCCACCTCCCTCAAATTCATTTTAATATTATACTCCCATCTACGCCTCGGCCTCTCCAAAGGTCTTTTTCCCTCCGGTCTCCCAGCTAACACTCTATATGCATTTCATTACCTTTATCTAAAATTATTTATCATCATTTATTTTATTTTGTTTAGATTTCTTAACATATTATGAATATGATGTAAACTCTTTTATAGATTAATTTTTATAAAATTGTTATACATTTTTCATAAACAAATTCAACAACTTCTAATAATTCGAGATGGACACGACTCATGTAAAAAAAGGTAGCTAGCTGTAAGATGAGCCGGCCTGTTGCGTTAACAATGCAAGTTTCTGGGTTTTGCAGTTTAATTCTAATTTCTCATTACAGTGTCAAGATACGTTTCATTCACCAAAAGCCTCAGTCTGGTTTAGATTGATGCTAGGCACGTGTTTAAAAGTGTATTTGACTATACAATGTGTCCAACACCCGAAATATTGTAAGTATGGGAAGCTGTGGCTATTGTGAGTTTCGGATAACGTTAACTATGTCTTATCTTTTAAATAAGTGTAGCAAGATGTGAATAACATAATATTAGTGTATTTGTATGTAGCCTATAGGCCTATTTCTTGCTAAGAGATTATTTGTAGCGTTTATAATTGAAGTTTTAAATAGGTTTTATATATCCAATTCCATTTCGAAGTTAATTTTTCTAAACGATTATTCATTGCTCACAGAGGCAGCGGCACGATCAAATCCGTGCGGATATTGAAATTTGTTTCATATCTTGCCGTTTTGCTTGGGTACCGGAGGAGAGCTGAGGAATACGCACACTAATCTTTCGATTCCGACTCCAATTTTGATTCCGAATGCGGCTACAACTCCGATTTAGACTCCCACTTTGACTTGGGCTCCTACTCCAACTTCGATTTCGACTCGACTTCGAAAAAAAATCCCGATTTCGACTTCGAACCCTGACTTTGACACGAGCCTCCACTTTGTCTCCATAGCCGATTTTAAGTCCAACGCCGACTTTAACTGCAATACCGACTTTGACTCTGACCCCGACTTCGGCTCCGACCCCGACTTCGGCTTGGATCGCGACTTTGGCTCCGACCCCGACTTTGACTCCGACACCGACTTTGCCTCCGACACCGACTTTGACTCCGACACCGACTTTGACTCCGACCCCGACTTTGACTCCGACCCCGACTTTGGCTCTGACCCCGACTTTGACTCCGACACCGACTTTGGCTCCGACACCGACTTTGGCTCCGACCCCGACTTTGACTCTGACACCGACTTTGGCTCCGACCCCGACTTTGACTCCGACACCGACTTTGACTCCGACCCCGATTTTGACTCCGACACCGACTTTGACTCCGACACCGACTTTGACTCCGACAACGACTTTAGCTCCGACCCCGACTTTGACTCCGACACCGACTTTGACTCCGACCCCGACTTTGCCTCCGACACCGACTTTGACTCCGACACCGACTTTTACTCCGACCCCGACTTTGACTCCGACCCCGACTTTGACTCCGACCTCGACTTTGACTCCGACACCGACTTTGGCTCCGACCCCGACTTTGGCTCCGACCCCGACTTTGGCTCCGACCCCGACTTTGGCTCCGACCCCGACTTTGGCTCCGACCCCGACTTTGGCTCCGACCCCGACTTTGGCTCCGACCCCGACTTTGGCTCCGACCCCGACTTTGGCTCCGACCCCGACTTTGGCTCCGACCCCGACTTTGGCTCCGACCCCGACTTTTACTCAAACCCCGACTTTGATTCGAGCCCCTACATATCACCGATGTTGTGTTACCAAACACAAGTCTAAATTCGATGTAAAAGTTCCTAAATTCTTCCTTTTCCGCACTTGCATTTTGTCGCAATATGCTGTATATTAAAATGGCATGTTATGTAACTATTTTATGTCGTGTTGAATCTTTATGAAGTACTATGACATGTTACGTCTTATAGGCCTAATGCTATGTCTTGTTGTGTTGTAATATCATGTTCTTTTAAGTAATGTTACATTATATTCTTGTTGTGTTAAATTTTCACATGACACGTGTCATATTACATTGTGTCATATCGGGCATTATGTTACATTATATTGTCATCATGTCGTAATATATCATTATCCATATATTAGATTTTATTAAGTATTTGAGTTAAGTGATAATTAGTCTATATTGTTATACTATATTATATTAAACTATGCTACTTTATGTTGATGTGTGACACATAATGTCATATGGTATGCATTACACATTGAGTATTATGACACGTGATACGTGCTGTAGCGCTGTAGAGTGTTTTTTAAGTCTGTGTAATGTTTGATGTTTTGTTCTCGTCTAGGCCTATGTTTCTTAATCTTGCCGAGTCAGATTTGTCATCCCTAGGTTGAACGTTACTGCATTATTTCTTTCTTTGGTTTTGTTGGGGTCCTTCCTTTCATTCACTTCAGATGCAGGTAACTAAACCCCAAAGAAAATCATGAAAAAGTTTAGTTAGATGTCACATAGGAGGCTGTAGAAAGTGTAGAGGATAGCTTTTTTGCAGATCCATGTCACTTAAAAAAAATCGCATTCATACCTACATGTTTCATTGGAGATTTTAAGTTAATGCCCCCCTAAAAAAAGGTACAAACGTCTTGTAGGGTAAGATCATGATGAGGTTGCCATCTCAGAGCACATGATCATTGCTCCCTGTGTACTAGCTCCTAGTTTTTCTTATATCCATAAATTTACGAAACTGAAGATCTGATTTTATTTTCTTGTTGAAAGAAACTATATTGTGAATTTTAAACGCCATGGAAATTCATTGGCTTGATATGAACACGTGAGTCTTGTATTCAGTGGCATTCATTATAGTAACCAGAGAACTGAAGAAGAAAAATAAGAACTCTTGCCATAGGTGGTGTAGGCGTGGACTACTCGTCTGAATGCTGATCCGGAGCTCCGCTCGGCCTTGTGTTAGATATAATAAAATAATTGTAAATTGAATTGTAAAAAGAAATTTTAAACAATTTCAGAGATTCTTCTCAACTGGAAGTAGGACGTCAAGTAATCATATACCAAATTCTCGACTTCATATTGCGAAATATAATTTAATCTAGCCACCGGCGTAGCTCAGTCGGTTAAGGCGCTTGCCTGCCGGTCTGAAGTTGCGTTCGGGCGCGGGTTCGATCCCCGATTGGGCTGATTATCTGGTTGGACTTTTTCCGAGGTTTTCGCCAACCGTAATGTGAATGCAAGGTAATCTATGGCGAATCTTCGGCATCATCTCGCTATCACCAATCTCATCGACGCTAAATAACATAGTAGTTGATACAGCGTCGTTAAATAACCAACTAAAATAAAAAAATAATCTCGCTATCTCCAGTTTCATGGACGGTAATTAACCTAGCAATTGATAAAACGCAGTTAAATAGCTGGCTAAAATTATAACTCTTAATGGAACAGAAATACGAAGAATTCGAATGCCTGTTTTATTTAGAATTGATACGAATATTCTTAAGCGCACTATGTAAATTAAGTAGAAACGGGTATGGAGTAAACCTTGTTCTATTTGTTCTTCAAAGTAACATATAATAAAATTTACAATATCCTCAATCCCAGTCACAGGATACCACAAGAATAGTAAAAAAATACATCCGCGAACTAGCACAAAAGATCACGGCTTCCTTAAAAAGCATTCTCACACACAGCAACCCTATCTCTGAACGGGACGTTGGAAGCTAAATGTATGCAATCGTAGTGGATATTTATTATCTGAATACTAACACGTGTTTCTGTATGTCGTTTTATTGGAAAGCTACTTCAAAGGATAAAGAGACATAAAAATGAAATACGCGTCCAGTATAATGTATTTTACTTTCAGTCTGTGAAAGTCGCTCTGACATAATTGTGCCGATTCTTTTTCCATTGCATGTCACAGCCAGTTCTCAGATTATAGCTATTTTTTCTGTGTTAACCGTTATGCCCATAGACCCGTACGGTACTGTGAGATGTACAACCGTCACATATTGAGATTAGATAACTGTCTGGCAGTAATTCATTATTCTAGGCAGTAATAGTGGGCAGGTCTGGATATTTCGAATACAAGAACCTGATATGTGCATTGCAACGTCTTCTCGCGACAATTACCACAGGACTGGAAGTCTTTTTCATTGAGGTCCGTTGCTGACCTTTCGCTTCGCTAGCGGCCCGTCCGGAGGCGTCCCATTCAGGAATCCGGCGACCATTTGCGATTCTTGCGTCACCAGTTAAGACTGCTCACCCTTCACTGAAAGCAGTTCGTTGAATTCATCCTATACCTCACTTGATTAATACTTTGGTCAACTTGCTAGTCCGTTACTACGCCATTTTGTAAGTAACCGTTGTGTCCATTTTGTTATAGAAGTGCTCAGCATCAGATAATTCTGGGAAAAGTGTATGAAGGTTTTTTTTATGTCACCCTGGATGGTAATACAACTTGTTGAGTTATTTAGACTTGCAGTATGGCTAACGTTTTAAAGTTTCAAGCGAGAAATCCAGCATTCTTGTTTTCTATTGTGTTGTATTAAAGCTCAATGCTACAGAGATAATAAACCTTAGATTGCTGCCTAACAAAAGTTGACACCAACAACGGATGCGCTGGTATAGATCTCCATTTCAAACTGTTTTCTCATTCATATCTCATTTGATTACAATACATCTTTTTTTGATGAAGAAATCAAAGTTATACTTAACCACTCTTAACCATTTATCATACATATTTCAGAATTCACTCATACTGTTACCCTATCTAACTTCAAGCCAACCATACAATCAGTAACAAATATCCGAAAAAAACTTTGCCACAATGGATATACTATAATACAGAAATGTACTGAAACACCTCTGTGAATGCAACAAGATTGTCGCGTTCCAGTGGATTCTATCTTATTATTTCATTGTGAGTAACGAAATTGCTGTTACACTTACTAAAAAGGGAACAAAGCTTCTGCAAACCAAAGAAAATCCTACCTCCTTTCGTATTGCATCATAGATTATCCATCAAACGTATCTAAAGGAACAAGCGGACAATCTATTTGAAAGACCTCAGAACAGCGCTTGGAAAACATAATTATATCCACCTCCTACCAGACTGACCGCTCATTGAGACTTGTCGCTACGAATATTTTTCGACTCTGCACAGGACATGATAGCCTTGACAAATACCTCCATCGTATTGGTATTTTGGATAGACCAAATTGCAGCCTCTGTACTCACCCGTCATGGTTTCTGACTATCTCCGAATTTGCGAAGCTTTTACTAAAAACGTAATATGGAAGAGTTTGTTGTGGAGCAAGACAACTTCTGTAACCACAGAATTTTGTTTATTATAATTGTATGCTGTTGTACAAATTTTATTTCGAAATGACATGAATTAAGTGTTCGTTGTGTTAGTTTTCAATAAAATTGCTTCAGGAAAGTAGAGACATGCCTACCTCCTCCTTATCAGGACTCAGGAGTGATGAGCGATTGTTTTCTCAATATGTTAGTGATTTGTCTTCGCTAAATTGGAGAAAAGGTATGGAATCTTTCAGCCGTGACGTTGCGATAACATTGGTATTTTTTCTAATCGTTTGTGGATTTTCTCCTAACATATTCACATTATCCGCATAGACAAACAGTTGATGTAACCCGTTCAATTCCAAACCCTCTCTTATCCTGGACTTTCCTAATAGCATATTCTAGGGCAAAGTTAAAAAGTAAAAGTGATAGTGCATCTCCTTGCTTTAGCCAGACTAATTGCATACTGACAATAATTGTTTATTTTACAAATTTAAAGGTGTACCACCTACCAATCTCAGCATACTACTGGTGGTAAGTGTGCCATTATTTGAGAACCTCTTTTCCAACAGTTACTTATTGAAACGGATTTTTACAGCACTAATTCAAGTACATAATCATTTTAAAAACTGCATTACGGGAATGAAAGATGAATTGGAGGGTATAAAATAAGTCTCTTCATACACTGCGCGTAGAAGGGGGCACTGTTGACGTATGCAACGAACTGCATAACAGTTGGTGTTGGTGAGGGCAGATACTTGGAACAGGTTCAATGGAGTAATTTTCCTCCAAGCAATGAGCGGCAGCGGACACTTTCTCATGGGGCAGCTTTGAAGAGGGCTGAATGTTCCTATGCAAACTTGTTTTCTGAGATAGGACAGGAGAGGCGCCGTTGTTATCACTGCGACACATTGCTATTCCCACATGGGACGTTACAGAGGTCAAGATGAATCAGGTGACCGCCAGGCCAGTTCGGAGATGAATTAACCCTCCACGCATGAGGACACATCCCCAGGTCATTTTAATGTCTGTAAATCAAATCCATCCCGACGAGTTTCACGGCCCATTTTCTGGTTCAGGGAGTGAGAGACAGTACACCTTACAGGTCGAGAATTGTCCCGTTCAGAGAATTGCTGTCTTATGGGAACTCTTTGGTTACGCTGTACCCAGGAGATATTTATCTGTAAAGTAGATCAGTCGCACTCTTTCTCACGAAAATATCCTTATTAGCCTACTATTATCATAACGATTTCAGCTACCGACAGGTTTCGTATCCATCTGCGGTTGGCGATAAAATAGCAAATCTTACCGTATTTCTCCCCTTAATTCTTACAATGAGAACACTATATAGTATTATGTTTTCTTGTAGATACAATGTAGACCTATACATCTCTTAAATTTTTCAAGACGACAAGGCCCTAGCAGAGGATTATTTTGAGACGAAACCTACGAGAAGTTTGAAAAGAAGATCCAGGCTACTTTCTGTGTCTAGTTACTCAGCACGTTATCTCAAGAAGAAATATTTTATTTTTCTATTCATTTTCTAAGTTGTAACTTTTCTTCTCTTCCCCTTTCGTCTCCCCTTCTCCTGTTCCATTGTGTCCTTCTCATTGTCTACCAGCCCTTCTTTTTCTTCTTCCTCCTATTCTATTATTTATTTATTTATTTATTTATTTATTTATTTATTTATTTATTTATTTATTTATTTATTTATTTATTTATTTCATCAATCTTTGTTCACGTCATGGCGGATTAGATGTATTCCAGTTCTTAATCCGCCATCACTCTCAATACAAATATATCACAAAATAATACATAATGAACCTATAAGTTTCCTCTGTTTACAATAATGAAACTAATATTAATAATAATAATAATAATAATAATAATAATAATAATAATAATAATAATAATACACAACTAGGCCTAATACTAAGTATAGCTCTTGTATTTAAAACTCCTACCTTAGCTTTTCCATTTTATGCTCAATCTCTTAAGAATTATTCTGTTAACTTCATTGACTACTCTTCGTAGTTTCTTATATGTGACTACTCAACATTTATAATTCCATCTCCGTTAGAGCTTTGACTTTCTCTTCTCATCTAATTTTTACTCTAAAAAGAAATTTTCCTAATTTATGCAAATTGCTGGCGTTTAGGTGACCATTCATTTTTTTTATAAGCTACTATAGCGTTTATTTGTAGAAATTTTTTATCCACCCAACTGTGTCTCAAATCATTCGTTGTCTGACACTTTAGCGCAATATGCATTGAGTCTTCAGCTAGTCCACACAAAGGACATTTATCCTTCTCCACGTTCCCTCTCCTATTCTTGAGGCTCCAGATACCTAATCTCCACCATGCCATTCCTGTTCTCTCTTCCCTTGAATTTAGTCTAATATATTCTTCCTGTTCCCAAAACTGCTTAACCTCCCTATAGTATTTTAGTGATCCTAGGTCTTTAATATTACTAAAAATATCTTGTCTAGTTTTCGTCCTATTCTATTAACGCCTTCTTCCTCTTCTTTCCTTCATAGTGTAATCATTCCAATCTCAAAAGATGAAAATAATTTTCAGTGAATGAATCTGTTTACTTCCCACCAAATCGCTGAATTCATTAACTACAAAATTCCATAGCATAAGTTAACATTTTATAGTACAGACTTCCATAAAAATCGATCTGCACACTATTTAAAATAGTTTTCTTTTAGTTTCCCTTTTTCTTACTTTTGTTTCTCATTTTATTATTCTTTAACACATTTTTCTTCCCTTATTTTTCTTGCCATTTCGCTCATTTTTTCTTCCACGTGTTTCTTTCCCACTTCCTTCTCTTCCTACTCTCTTAGTCCTGAAGCAAGACAGGTACACCTGCGTGTTCCAAGATGTTATGAATACAATGTTAATAGAATCTTAATTTCCATCAAATCATTGAGTACGTGGTCTGAAATCATACATACATACACATACACACATACATACATACATACATACATACATACATACATACATACATACATACATACATACATACATACAGTACAAATGTTAAAAATGTACGCCTAATGTTTTATTTAACGACGCTTGCAACTGCAGAGGTTATATCAGCGTCGCAGGATGTGCCGGAATTTTGTCCCGCAGGAGTTCTTTTACATGCCAGTAAATCTACTGACATGAGCCTGTCGCATTTAAGCACACTTAAATGCCATCGACCTGGCCCGCATAGAAGGCCAGCGCTATACCAACTCGCCAACCAGGCCGACTCATACAGTACATTACATGCGTACAGTACATAGACGTTGAAAATACATTGACGAATTACGTATTTCGAGTAGTTAATTCCCACCAGCTTGTAAATGACGGTCATCCTTCTAATTTCTCATGTTATTGTTTTATTTCACTCAGAAACTTAAATGGCCAATAGAAATGGTACTTAATAAGTGATAAAACCCTTAAACATGGTGTCAAAGCTCTGGAGTATAAAAAAAAGAGTCACGAATGTAATCGACAATAAAAATGATAAAAATACTTGTCTTAGATTTTGAAGCTCCCTTTTGAATGTAGCAATAGAACACGCAAAAGGACTTCCTTCAAAACAACACGGAAGTTTAAGTGACACTGAAAAGCTATACTACGAACCCCGTAGGATTCAAATCAACAACGTGACGTTTTTAGAATGATACAAATTATCTTATGTTTGGTAATCCCGCACAATGGAAAGGTAATATCTGATGATCAGATATTTTTATGCGCTTAAAAGTTTGCCATTTAAAAAAATGTTAAGGTTTCTTTGTTTTTACGACCTTTATCAACTGCGATGGTTGTCGCGTTTGAGTGAAATGAAAATTAGAATGTCAGCGAAATGAGTTCGGGATCCAGCGCCGAAAATTACTCAGCATTTGCTCCGAATGGGTTGAGGGGAAAATGCTGGAAAAACCTCAACCAAGTGACTTGCCCCAACCACTATCTGAACGCGGGCCCGATCGTTTCATGGTCAGGCATGCAAAAAAACATATTATAGTAATCAGTTCATATAATTGAGTTAGTAACAAGGTTATAATCAAAGCTCGCGAAAGATAGCACAAAAGAGAAGAATAATATAGAGATGGATAAGAGTGGAAAGACTAAAGTAAGAAAGGAATATGACAAAAAATAGATGAATAGTTGAATAAGCATGATAAGCAGTGAGGAGAAAGAATAGGAGGAGGGGAGAGGACAGGAAACGAAGTCGAAGAGAGAAAGGGGGAGAAAAAAATAATAACTGTAGAAAAAGCGAGATGAGTAGAGAAAAGTGAAAGAGAGTGAGGTAGAAACGAAAAAGACCGAAAGAGTAGAAGGAGACATAAAAAGTGAACAAAAAGTGTAGCCTTAATTTGTGTACGTAAATAATTACAATCTATAAATAAACATAATTTTTTAACCTGTAGCCAGTTTCAACGGCTGGGAAGGGATCACCGTGTCAACAATACGTTGCCCCCGTATTAGTTGAATAATCGTTCACCTCTGCTGAAACGTGTGGACGTGAGTTCACTGGTCGGATTTAGGGCTTTGGCCCTCTTTGGGCTATCGCGCCACGGATATTATTATTATTATTATTATTATTATTATTATTATTATTATTATTATGTCTAATATACGTTAGAGTTTACTTTATTGTTGCAATAACCACTCATTAAGTCTCTGCATTTCGTTTCCTATCTCTTCAACATTTCAATCAGTGTTGTAGTTGGGCCGGTACGCGGTACCGTCTAAAATAAAAACTCGCTGTAACCGTACCGGAAAAAAAAATATACTCGAAAATATATTAATTACGTTTAAATAAACTTTAATATACTTTGAAATGGAGGATTTTAGCTATTTGAAAAACATTTTGATTTTTATATCTAGCATGAAAGTAGCAGCTGACGTCTCATATCCTTTCCTTAAACGATAGTCCATTCGTTGTTTTATCGAAAACTATGGTCTGACACTTCAGGGGTAGTTGTGATTTGTTAATTTCAATTTGCTTGCATAACGCTGTGGAATTTCTATAAGTAATTAACACTAACTTTATGGCATGGCGTCTCAAGAAATCTGCTACACTGATTCACTAATTTCAAAACTTGCGTAGATGCCTTCGCATAACACTAATTTTATGATGTGGCGCCTCAAGAATTCTGCTACAGTGATTCGTTAATTTTAAAACTCGCTCAGGCGTAATGCTAGCAGATTGATAGAAGAGGGAAATATTGTTACTTTTCGTGCGTTCATGAATCTTGAATCCAGTTGCATATGATAGATTCTATTCAAATTTCAACTAAAGAATGTGAATGAGCATTAAGAAAAGAAATACTCTTCTAGTAAAAGTGTTCCTAGGCTTTTGTTCCTAAAAAGTGTTGGGCCAGTAGTGCCAGCGTTTAATTTCTTGCCTTAAACGCAATTATGACTGCGATCTCAAATTGTGACAGCATGACGAAGAAGTAACTTTGGAAAAGAAGTGCAGTACGAGTCCATACAGAGTATAGTCTGATGAAGGAGATTTCAACAGTACCCCCTAAAATTTGATTTCAACTACAGCACTGATTTCAATGATCTTGTTCAATACTTACGCAGCTTCCTCTTGCTTAGCATTGTATTATATGGGCTTAGTAGTGATGGCGATAGCAATATTTTATTTAACGACTCTTAACCTTCAGTCAGGCGCAATCCTTGTTACACTATGGGGCGCAATGTATCTGAGAGATACATGTACCTTTCATATTAATGTCTGTGTTGTGCCTGAAAATTATACCAAGAATAAAATTTGTATTTTTTTTTGTAACATTACACTTAATTTTGTATTTTAGAATAATTAAATTTTTATTTTGTTTTCAATATACATTCTGACTGCCTCCGTGGTCTGTTGATAAGCATGCTGGCTTCCAGATCGGGAGGTCCCGGGTTCGATTCCCGGGCTAGGCTCTCGGTGAATTTTTCTTGAAGAAGAGGAATTCCCTGGGTGTCTAGAGTCTGGAAATTTGTATGAATGTGAGTGTGCCGGGTTAATATTAATTAACCAATCATCACATATATAAAAATACATCAGGACTGTCGCTGGGCAGTAACCTGAACACACGTTTCAGCGTCACATTGTTGACAAATAACTCCATCTGTTAGCACAACCATAAAGCATCTAATAGATGCTATAGAGTTACCAACAACGAAAAAATATATATATATACAGTATATATACATTCTAATGCTAAAATTAATAATAGGCATATCAAATTCTTGACAACTATATACTTCAATACTATTACTATATAAAAAGGTCACAGTATATTCACTACATCTTGGCACATCCCTGGGTTCGTTTTCACCTTTGTTTTTTTTTAATTTGTTATTTTAACGACGTTGTATCAACTTCTGGGTTATTTAGCGTCGATGGTATTGGTGATAGCGGTATGCTATTTGGTGAGATGAGGCCGAGGATTCGCCATAAATTAACTCTCATTCGCCTTATGGTTAGGGAAACCTCGGAAAAATCCAACCAGGTAATCAGCCTGAGCGGGGATCGAACCCGCGCCCGAGCGCAACTTTGGATCCGCAGGCAAGCTGTTTAGCCGACTGAGTCTGGGTCTGGGCCACGCCTGGGATCGTCAAGATCATACACTTCGTTTTATTTCTTTTTTCTGTGACATCCTGTTCACAATAATGGAACATTCAGCACTGCAAGCTGCTAAAACAGTGTCACACGAGCGCGCTCAATCTCTGTCAGATACTTCTGATTAAAAATTACTTAAAAAATTAATAACATATGGTCAATAATAAATCAAGTGATGCAACAATGGATTCAATGAAGCTACAGTCGCGATGCTGTTATTCCCGGCGTGACTCCTACTCTTTGCTTACGTCTTAGGAAGTGAAGGCTCTGTAAAGTCTAGGTAGGTAGTATCGTTCGCCATTTTTGTTCTTTCGTTGCCGAGCTACCATACGAGGAATCTATTTGCCACGTTAAACATTATCATATTGTAGTTTCTATGATAATAAATCAAACGCACTGTAATTCAGCAAATAATTGAGCGGCAAATAACGTCTTCGTGTGCTTTCTGCGAACACCAACGAAAGAGCCAAAATGGCAGGCGATTATATTAATTATTCATCGAGCCTTAAGAAATGAATAACATCTTCCTCAGCGAATCACAAGACGCACACGTTTAAATGTAGCTGACCTTCAACGCGATTGGCTGCCGGAAATTAGAGCGACGGGCTATAATATGAAGTACAGCTGTTTCGCTGTTACAACAATGATGTTACGGAAGGTCAAACAGGCCTACTGTATATGCAAAAATCAAAGCATACTAGATCTCTCAGATACATTGCGCCGAACGGAAGGCTGACTGTACAGGTTATTCAGCACCAAAATTCAACATCGGCTTGAAAACGACCGACAAATGTCTGTAATCCTCTATAAGGGACAAGTTTCTAGCTATATGTACTGTACTGTGAATCTGCGGCACGGGGAACCAAGCTTTACTTCCCTCCCGGACGAAGCCATGTTAAGTATTTTATGACCCTTCAAAATCCATCGCCTATGTAACGAGTACCATTATAACTAGGACAATGTCAGTTTTTATGGCTTCGCCGGTTTTCGAAATGAGAGTCTCGAGGTGAGTGTAAAGTCTGACTCTCAAGGAATAACCAACTTACGCTACTGACAGATGGAACGCCTCAAGAAACATTCAGAATCCTAGCTTTACTCTTCAGATAGGCTATCTACAGAAGACGGAGAACAAGTTTTTGTTCGGGTGACGAGATAATCTACATTAGAGGTCAAAGACCGTACAAGATTACAGTCGGCATCACACTTTATGAGGAAGTCTGATGTTACTCATTCTCTTTTTAGAAATCCCTTAGACCTGAAATAATTTGATGGGTTGTGGAATCAGAATACACACCTGATAACTGATAACACGTGATTCTGTTTTTGACCGAAATATCAGTATCAGAGTCCGACCAGATCCAATAATATATTCTTGGTGGAAAACCCAACCCCGTTGTGACCAAATTTAGTGTGAAAACAGCGAAGTTGGTTGCTGTTACGCGACTCCAGTTTTGAAAGGACTCGTTTGTTCTTATCCGCCATCAAACGCCTGCATTCATGAATGGATGTACATCAATTGCGCGCGAAGGTATTAAAAAATAATGAAACGCGCGTGAACTCCTTAGCTCTAAACACATCAATTGCGCAAGGGCCTCTTATCTGTAAACACATCAATTACGCGCGGAATATTTCATGAAAATACATTTATAATCACACACAAGTCGCTTCAGAATTTGGCCCTTTCTTTCGAGTATAGTGGAATTGGTGAATGGTTGCACTTGATATTTGGCCTGATCTTTCTGGCTCCCGAAGACGTCGAAGATGCTGCTGTTGATATTATTAGTAACCAGCCAGTAAATGAAAATATGACTAACGTTCAATATTTAGTTGGCGTAATCAACTTCATAGCACATGAGTCATTATTTCCTTCCTACGTTTGGGCTTCGGATATTATTATTATTATTATTATTATTATTATTATTATTATTATAACAAAATATGATTATGAAATTTAACCATACCTGCTATGTAGACAATTTTAACTTTATAAAATGAGAAGGGAAATGCTGCGATAAAATAACTAGCGCACGCAATAATGCGCTCAAGTCGGATAGAAATATTTCTTGCGCGCAAATGATTTGCCTCGTGTATTGTATATTGTATTGTATTTTATTGCATTGCATTGTATCGTACAAGGTGGGGGCATTTTACTTTAGCAGACTTTACAGAGGTTCTTCGCCGGATGCACTATGTCCAATCTGGAGATATTCCATGACCTTCGAGTTCACCCGATTTGACAGTTTCAGATTTTTTATTATCGAGCTATTTGAAACAAAGAGTGTCCCGTAGGTTTATGTGACATTCAAGAGATAAAGAGCAAAATTCGGCATGTAATTGAACACATTGGTCAGGAGTTGTATGTTTGTGTGACGACAAGTTTCCAAAAGCGACTTCAGCAGTGCATTGCAAATGGAGAAGGTTACCTGTAGAATGTGGCTCTTAAAAATAACCCAATTCTGTCAATAAATAAAATCCATCATAATCATAATCATAATCATCATCATCATCATCATCAACCTTCAAGTGTTAGATCTCAGTGGATCTGTTACGGTCTCTTGCCAGCGGTTCCTAGGTCTTCCTAAATTTCTTCGACCTCTTGGGACAGACGATAAAATCTTCTTGGGCCATCTAGAGCGATCCATCCTCTTGACATGTGTCTGCCACTGAACCCTGTATTGCTGCAGATAATGGACAATAGAGTCAATTTTTAATTCCTTCAGAATATATTCTACATTCCAATGATGGTCGAGAAGAGAGAATCCAGCAGTTTTTCGCATGAATCTCATTTCGGCAGTTGTTAGCCGTCTTTCATAAATAAAATCCGAAACTATAAATTAGCTATTAGGTTGCTTAAATAGTAGTTGATTCATTCCATAAAGTGTTACGACAATTCGAAAGTAGTTAGCTAAAATTTTTCTTCACTTTATATTATACCAGTATTACATTGCATTAGGTCCACACTTATGGAGTAACGGTCAGCGCGTCTGGCCGCGAAACCAGGTGGCCCGGGTTCGATTCCTGGTCGGGGCAAGTTACCTACTTGAGGTTTTTCCGAGGTTTTCCCTTAACCCAATAACTTTCGGTGCTGGACCCCCGGACTCATTTCACCGGCATTATCACGCTCATCTCATTCAGACGCTAAATAACCTAAGATGTTGATAAAGCGTCGTAAAATAACCTACTTAAAAATACATTACATTACACTTATCACATGCTTCGATCGTGATGTATAGGCAACTTACAGATGTGTAGAAGAGGTCGTAGGTTCAAATTCCAACTGGGACATGGATGATTGTCGGTGTCAATGCAATGTCCTGTGCTATCTTGTCCCACGTCTAGAGTGTCCCACTACATTCTTGCTTAATGTGAAATCTTAGAAATAAAGTAAAAGGGCTCATAGCGAACTTCAGCTGGGGTGTATAGAAAATTCTTGGACACGTGCTAGTAAAATAAATAAGAGTCCTTAAAAATTCTTTGCTTGTCTCCATTTCAATGCAACAGGGGATAGGTCAGTACTCTTGTAGCACTTTTCAGATTAGGTTATTCAGAGATATAATAGCATTCTTCATTACAAATGTAAAATCCATTTTAGATTCTGTTATGAACTTTATGTTGTAGGCCATTTCATGTAGAGTTGATATTGCGTCATAAGCAGACAGCGCATTTTCGTTCCCAAACGTACAGCGGATCGAGTAGCTTCTTCTGGTAGCTACATCTATTACGTCACGTGGATTCATAAGCAAGGTAGAATTGGAAGCAGATACGCATGGAGTCATTAAATAATAATGATGTAATGTGTTATAAATATGCCTCTGTAATGTCATATGACGTAGAAAGAACATTCTCTTAGTTTAAACAAATTATATGTGATATTCGTAAAAGATTTGCATTTCATAACCTCAGATGTATGTTTTCGTTCACTGCAACGGGATAGGTTTTGATAAACGAATTATTTGTGTATACTGTGTAACATTGATAATTTGTATGTTGAATTTTTGTTGTTATTATTTTGTCCTTGTAACGTCATGTGACGTAGGAAGAACATTTTATTAGTTTAAACAAATTTTTACTGGCAGTTATAGTAAAAATTATGAATTTCATAATCTCAGAATATATGTTTTTGTTCACCGTAACGGAGTTGATTTCGTTAAATGAATTAATTGTATATAATATACATAGAGTATTTACAATTAATGTATGTCATGTTTACAATTAAGTTCTATAATATATAGGCTATTGTATATACTAGTTCGGTAATATTATCGATCTAATTATATTTTCTGTAATATGTACGAGTAGCACGAATATTTTGTGCAAAGCTAGTTTCGCATTAGTGCGTTTATATGGTTAAAATACCTGGGCAGACCATTCCAAGTTAGTAGCATTCCCACTTACAGTTGTCATGCTCCATTATTATTATTAGTATTATTATTATTATTATTATTATTATTATTATTATTATTATTATTATTATTATTATTATTGTGTACGGAAGCTAGGTTATACCTTTCGTAGCGTCCTGACGGTCAGATGTTGACCTCTAAAACTCCAGGATATACTAACCGATAACTTTCTTAACTTGTTTGGGAACGAAAATGCGCTGCCTACTAAAGAATGCAGACTTATTTACCCTATACTTACGTATTGGTTTGGAATAAAATGATTATCGTGTATTTATATCTCACTATGCTAATTCTGAAACTAGAGGGAAAACAATACTTTGTCATTGGTAGGTAGTGCGTGGCACAAGTTAGTCACAAGTTATTTTGCATTCTAAAACATACATTCTTCTTTCATTGAGTTGCAGAAAAATAATTAAATTATACCCTACCCAACTTTCCCTATTCATATGCTAGCAGGAATTGATAATGCTGCATAAACTGACTTCTCTTATTCTCAGATCATGCTCTTTCACCTATGACCTTTATTTATATATTATTAATTCCTATAATTGTGGCATATAAAGTAAATATATCATCATGAGAGCGCGTGCGGGACATTGAGGTAGAACTCCCTGCTTTATAACCTCGGCACTTACTCTACCAACTAAGCTAATCTGACCTCTCATTTATGACATATAGGCTACAGGAATTTACTTACAAATATACATTTCTGCTTTATTAACATTAAAACGTTATGCAGTGATTAAATTACTATTTTAAGGCCGCGATAATTTTTATTCAGTGTTGCCAACCCTAAGGATTTAATTTATCCCTAGTTCTAGGGAATTTAAGTGCTATTTGGGGAAATACAGATAATTTATCATAAATTCATTGTTTCTAGGGATTTTATTTTTTATTTTCCCTTTAAAACTATTTCCTAACAATGCTATTTTTTATTTTTATCATATTCCTCATTGCTATTATAGAAGATAAAGTGTCACCAGAGATTATATGACGTTCTTCCTAGGTTTCTTGCAGCTTTTCTCGTAAGGTGATTGGATAAGACAATTGTATGAGTGTTTTTGTAAGCGGGGACTTGCCCTTTTCTCTACCGAACTTCCTTATGGGAAAAGCGCATTGGCTGAACTTAGTTCAAACATTCAAGCAAAGCGGACTGAGGTTAAGGTGAAGTTATTTTGTGATTTGTGACTTGGGCGAATAATATATTTAAGATTAACAGTTATAAGCTTATTACCGGTTGTTCTGTATGGTTGTGAAACTTGGACTCTCACTTTTAGAGGGGAACAGAGGTTAAGGGTGTTTGAGAAAAATTTACTTAGGAAAATATTTGGGACTAAGAGAGATGAAGTTGTAGGAGAATGAAGTTACACAACGTAGAACTGCACGCATTGTATTCTTCACCTGACATAATTAGGAACATTAAATCCAGACGTTTGAAATGGGCAGGGCATGTAGCACGTATGGGCGAATCCAGAAATGCATATAGAGTGTTAGTTGTAAGTCTAGAGGGAAAAAGACCGTTGGGGAGCCAGAGACGTAGATGGGAGGATAATAATAAATGGATTTGAGGGAGGTGGGAAATGATGATAGAGACTGGATTAATCTTGCTCAGAATAGGGACCGATGGCGGGCTTATGTGAGGACGGCAATGAACATCCGGGTTCCTTTAAAGCCGTAAATAAGAAAGAAAAGTGTAGATTTGTGTGCATGAGTAATCCTACTGGGAAGTGTCTGACAAATTAATCTTCCCTTTGAAACTAAAATAAATAAACTTTCTTATGAAAATTTTTCCTTGTAAGAGAAGGTATTAATGTTGCATCATTCCTAAAAATGTTATGAGGTGTAGGAGATTAGGGATACTAATGAAATAACAACTTACCAATTCCCCTTGATTGATAGTAGACTACTTTATGAGAGCTAATGAGAGCAAAAATTTTATATTAAATGCTTATGTTGACCGTTTGTGTTCTGGTTATTATTATAAGTTCTATTAATAAAGATTACTATCCAATTTTAATGGCAATTATATTTTGAAATTAGGGATTTTTATTAGAATCTAGGGAAAAACAATACTAGCTATTTTAGAGAATTTTAGTCTAAACAGGTTGGCAACACTGTTTTAATTCCACTCCCTACAGTCTTAACGCAAGAAGCATGTTTCAGATGTTGAATATTTGATCTTTTGCTTTAAATAGTAAGTACTCAGTTCTGAAATTCTACAAAAAATAATATACAGTACATTTGCACCTATAGTTAATATTTACGTCTCTGATTTGATAACCGGAACAATAACTGTAACAGAGAAATGGAACTTCTGAGGATTGTTGCAGAATACAGAGGCCTGGGAAAGAAGATATCAGTCAGTAATTTGGCATTTTAAAATTAACGAACAAAATGACAAGAGAAACAAATGAAAGAGTGCTATGTGAGAGTAAATGACGGCCATATATGAAAATTAATATCGTAATACAGATCGTCGGAAGGCTGTTGAATGCTAAAGAAAGACTGACTGAACAATTTTCACATTCAAAATAAAAAAGGCCAAATGCTTGTGGATGAGGGTACTGGTCATCAATACGATGAAATAATAAAAATAATAGTTTTGTGTATGTGGTAAGTGTGGGTTATACAGAAAATGAAGTGTGACTAGGTTTGTTACATTTTTTAAGTTCTTAATCTCGCATCAAAAAGTTGCATAGACCTTGCATAGTATTTAAGTACTATCGAGCATTCTAAAATACGTATAATCTACAGACAATGCGAAAGTACTGCTTTCTTCGACTACTTGGTACAACACATTAGAACTGAGTTAGCTCTCCAGATGCAGTCCTCAGGTAGCGGCCGCTACACTCTGTAGGAACCAGAACTAGGCTGAGCGTGGAGAGGGGCGGATCCCCCCGAAGCGAACCCTTCCTGTCAGCCATGTTGGTTAGGCCTGAGGGGTAAGGATGCACCACGCAGAGGGGGAAGGTCGTGGTTTGGAGCCAGGTACTATCATAGCCGTACAAAATGGCGGACAGGATCCACCGTTACAAACTTGAACCTGTAATGAATGAATCTCTGGTGCCGAATTGTACCCGTATTAGTTCGATTTAACTTGTCCTCTGAGAAAAATATAGGTGAAATATAATTTCAAAGATACACACATTTCGCAATTTTCTATTTATTAAATAAATATCTTCAAATCCCCATTTTTAATTTCTAGATATTAATAAGAAATAATTACTACCTTAATCGTGCATGTGATATTTAGATGTTATTTCAATCGCAATATAATTTGATTCTACTTAGAAGTATACTGATTCACTTATTCACTTACCTCCTTCTTCTGTTCTTCATCACCATCACCATCTTCAACATCATTACGGTCGTCCTAATCCCCATCTTCATACTCGTAACCATTGTCATCATCACAATTACTACCAGGAGCCGAATTGACTCTGTTCATAACGTTGGAAGAGTCCAGAATTCAAATTCGAGTTGCGTAATATGATTCAGTTATTTGCATAACAGCTTCAGATTCGACTCAGTTCCGTATAGAATTGAGTACAGACTCTTACGTTGTCTACAACACTTCCTCTTCGTGCATAAATACAGAAAACATTAGAGATCTACATCCCTGTTCCTTTACACAGCAATGTTGTGTACACGTGTATTGTACCTTTTATTGTTATCATAATTACCGGTACCATCTATTTTTATGGTTAGACATAACTAGAGAGCGGAATTTTAGACCCTAAAAAGTGACATTTTAGGCGCCTAAAATAGGCTCTTGAACTCCTTTATTTAGTCTCTATAAAATAAAAAAATAGGCTTTTTTTTTGTTAAAGAATGTCAAATATAAGAGTGTTTTTCATTCACCAATCACATTTCCATAGTTTACTTCACAATAGATGATCAGCACCTATTGTGGCTATTGTGTAGCTCACTACTGTACTTACGAATGGTGAGAAAAAAGGAATGGGTTGGTATGTCTTGGAATCTAAGAGAATGCTTATTCGGGTACAACCCAGCGAGTTTGTGTTAAAATGCTGACAGACAGAAAAAGATATAATAGTAATAATAATAATAATAATAATAATAATAATAATAATAATAATTTGTCCTGCAGGAGTTCTTTTACATGCCACTAAATCTACATGAGCCTGTAGCATTTAAGCACACTTAAATGCCATTGACCTGGGCCGGGATCGAACCTGCAACCTCAAGCACAGAAGACCAGCGCTATACCGACTACGTCATCTAGGCCGACTGAAATTTGAAATTTTAGGATTGAAATATTGTAAGAATGAGAAAGGGTGACCCGGAGGTACTTCTCTATTGTGTTGTTTAATGCTAGGAAAGAGTTGTTGTTATCTGCCTTGGAATGTAAACAGTACAGGATGTTAAGAAAAGTAATAACCAGTTACAAAAAATGATGCAAAAATTTAAAAAACTTAAAAATAGGCACTAACGTCAAAATAGGCACTTTAGGCACTATAAACCCCCTTTATTTATACCTATATTTACATGAAAAATGCAAATATTAAATCTCAAGCCTGTATGTATCAAGGAAAAAAATAGGTTTTTGCCTAAATTCCGCTCTTTAGACATAACACTGTTGGAACTTCTGACAATGTTTCGAAAAGACATTAAAAGTGTCTTAATTTAAATTGATAAGTGTCTAAAAATTCCGCAAACTTTTTCTACACAGAGTTTCTATTTATTGCTATATGACCTACGTATTTCTCCCTCTTTAAAAAATACATTTTGTTCTTTTCTAATGCCAATGTATCAAATGTTTTCCTAACATGATTACCATTTTCACTATAATTTCCGGTAAAGCGATTGGAGCTTATTTCCTTCTAATGAGAAAAATCGCTCAGTCTATGAACATTTCACGTCAAGAGATTTTCATATTCAAGAAATGTATTCCCAATGCCACATTTTGTTCATTCTCGACATTCACTATACGGACACAAGGTGAAACCTCTTGTCACTCGAGGTCAATACATCGTCCGGCCTCCACTTAAGATAACACAAGAGATACCGATGGCAATGGACAAGAAGCTATGCCTAGAAGGATTTAAAATATGGAAGTATGTCGAAGCTGCGCATCTTAAATTTCATGTTTATAATGAATCTATTTTGATTACCTTGTTAATAACGACATATCATCATAATCACCATTATCAATACTATCAGCATTATCGTCCATTAGCGGAGACTCGGCTAATTCCGCAATATTAAGAAGTAAATCTATCATATTTTTATCAAAATGTTTATTGAAAAATATTATCAAGATATGTAAACATGGATGAAACCTTTCATTACCAAAGAGACCTATTAAAATGCAAATATATTTAGTTGTACATACATTACAGTTGAAAAAGAACAACTCGGGTAATTCCGCAACAGTGCGGATAAATCCGCAATAGGACTTGGTTAATTCCGCAGTAGTAAATAATTATGAAATACATTATGAAAGTAACATAAAAGGAACAATTTATATGTAACAAGGCTCACTTTCTTCACAGCTGTGTAGCAAAACACGAAAAACAGCCAACTTTCGATGTTTCACTGTATTGCCGACAGAGGTGTCGACCAATATCCTTGACTTTTTTCTATAGCATTGCAGAAGACATGCCTCCTGTTGACAACCTCTCAAAACTTACGTTCACGGTATTGTAAAGCCGCAATAAAATCATATATGCACTACTGCGGAATTACCCGTACTGCGGAATTAGTCGAGTTTCCCCTATGTCTCACGTACAGTAATATAAATTGTTTAGTAGCTAATAACAAAAATATTACGATATAAACATTACATTTCTGTTTCGTTTTCATTCTACTTTCGTCGTCCAAAGATTTGTAACTAAAGACATAGGCTATAGTGTGTACAGCTGTACAACCTTATTACAGACAGGCAGATAATTATCACGAGAGCTATTCGGTAAGCATGTTTGGGAGTCTACATTACGTGGATTGTAAGAGTGTCGTCAGAATTAGATTACATTTGAGGTACCTACGTACGTACAGTACGCCACTGCCTGGCGTTCTCTACGTCCCTGTTAACTCCGCACTGCCGCAAGTTTTAAAATCTTACTGAAGTCTTCAAACCTTCCCGGCAAAATAGAAAGAAGAATCTAACTCCTGTTCTCCTGATTCGAGCATCACACGCTGCTGCAGATCAAAGGCCTGCAGAGAAGGCAAGAAACTTGGCCGAGAGAAACAGGGAATAATAATTCTTTGGAAGAATAGGGAAATAATCCGTATAAGGAATCCTTATTACCTACAAAAATAATCTATATCCCAAATTTGAACCCGAAAACTTCCAATTCAATAAAATGTACTAGTTATTAGTGAACTGAGAATGACTCAGCTTTAAAAATAGAAAGAAGATGAAGAGGAAGAAGAAGAAGAAGACGAAGACGAAGACGAAGACGAAGACGACGAAGAAGAAGAATAGTCGATGTATATTTTCACTCTGGTTAAGTCGTAACGTTGTTACCATAGAATGATATAGAATCAGCGGTTCTCTAGCTGTGGTCCGCTGACCCCGACGGATTCTACAGGGTTCCGCAGAATCAAGATCTATTTTCAAACTATAATATTGTAATTAAGCTTCACTTTATCATGTTTTTATTTTTCTCAGCTTCTTGGAATATGTTTTGCTTATCTTGTGACAGTTTAAAAGAAATAGACTTTTCATGGTTTACATGTTTAACCTACCTATGTGACATTTTTAGCCTTTTAAACTGTCTAATGTTCTGTTTCACGATCTAAGTTTAACAGTGTTTACCGTTCAGAAGACATCGAAGCAAGGATAAAGAAATTAAACTTTTGGTCTCGCTCAGTTGGAAATCGAGACTTTGTAAAAGTTGGGAACCTCTGATATACAAATAGTACTTTCAAAGAATAGCGGGGTTATCACAAGGCAAGGCCATCTCTTGAGATAGGCACAGGTTAAACAAGGGTGGGCACATTACGTGATTCTGAGAAATGAGCGCTGTGTTCTTTAAAGAGCTTTTCTTCCGAGCGCTCTGACGTATGCATACTGTACGTCATTCAGTGTCGGTGCAGTGGTGACTCTGCAGTATGATGGCGAACTTTGAAGACGGAGCTTCCGCTCATACACTAAAGCGGCCCTCTACTCCCAATGCTTGTAATGTATCATGGGAGGAGGAGTTCTTTTTGGTAAAGCGCAGTGGATTAGCAAAGTGTTTAATTTGGCATAAAACACTCGAACTGATTAAGAAGTTCAATATCTAACGACATTATTCTTTACAACATGCTACTGAATATGACAAATATGTTGGTAATGAACGCCATAAATTAATAAAACAACTAAAAAAAAGTTTTTCAGTTACATTATATTAGAATATCTATTTTGATATTTATATTGCATTATAAGTTATTATACATTAAGTAATATATAATTTTAAATTATACAAGGTCGCCACCCTGTAAGGCCCGGGTGGCGTGGGTCGTGTAATAAGAAACTAAAAGGGAGAGGTGAAACTAAGGGAAAGAAGAAGAAATTATACAAGTATTATGCTATATCATAGTATAGTACATTACAGTTTATGATATATCATATATCATAGCATATATCATATCATATATCATATCATATCATATCATATCATATCATATCATATCATATATCATATCATATCATATATCATATATATATATATCATATATCATAGCATATATCATATCATATCATATCATATCATATCATATCATATCATATCATATCATATCATATCATATCATATCATATCATATCTATATCATATATCATAGCATATATCATATCATATATCATATCATATATCATATATCATATCACATCATATCATATCATATCATATATCATATCATATATATATCATATATCATAGCTTATATCATATCATATTATATTATTGCAATCCTTTATTACATATGTTTATATTATTAATCCCTACCATTATGTTTGTTTGTAATCCTTTATGTTTATATTATTAATAGCCTACCATTATGTAATTGTTAAAGCACTGTGCGTATGGGTTATGTAAATAAGCGTAATGATTTGTGTGTTTGCATAGAGCGAAGTTTATTTCATTAAATTAATAAGAGTGTTATAAAGTCTGTACTGACGATGGATTGATGTAATATCCTTATAAACTATTATGTACTGACAGACTGAATGAATAGAACAACCGTGGCTCTTGTTACATTAATGCAGGGAAGGTAGCTGTAATGTGAGTCCGCCACTGCGTGAGCGTTCTGCTCCGGCTTGCCTTGCGGAGCGAGAGTAGCTCTGACCGGCTAAATGGAGCTGCTCTCATGCCCGGCCCTGGGTTAAACCAAGATAAAGTATAACTTAAGGAAGGAGACAGGTGAAAATTCCTGATTTCTGACCAAAAGTCACATTTTTCATTTTTCTTAGAAAAAAATAACATGCTTTAAAGAATGTATTCCCAAAGTTTCAGGTAGTTACGCCATCTGGAACCGGTCAAAAATGAGCCATTTTTAAATAGTTGCGCTTTAAATGCCTCATGCATGAAAACTTAAAATGTAATTTTCCAAACTTAATTTCTTTTAGGATTATATATTACTGAAAATGCTAAACTTCCACAGATATTGTGTTAGAAGGCTGATCTTTTATATATGCTCATGAAAGCATAGTACCGGTAATTAATTCTGTGCATCCATTTTTCTCTAATCCTCAACTCACATTGCACAGAAATTATTAAATTGAGGTGTAGCCTATACTGAAATACTTAGAATTTAATAAACCGCATGAAATAATATTTTTTAAAATGAAAACTAATAACTTCACTGAACTGTAAATGCCCAGTTTTACTTAACATACGACACTAAATTGAAATAAAAAGAAACAGGCTTGGATGTGAAAATTTGAAAAAATTTTAGACTTTTTTTGGAATCGTACATTTTTTCAAATTCAAAAAATAATTCCTGAAATATCCAAACAAGTGGGACCAAATTTTTCCTAGTTCTACATTTAGAAAAGAAGAGGAAAATTAATTTTCACATTTTTAGCTTCCATATTTCCTAAAATTCAATTTTCACCTGCCTTCCCCATTAAGAACATAATCACTTCTGTGATAAGGCTATCACAATTCGTGTTTCTTTGTTGTTTTGCCATACAATCACTTTACTGAGGAGGGTACCAACAGGTTATTTCTATGACGAACATAGATAGATGTTTTGGTTCCGGAAACGTCCGTCGGGTCATATACAGTATGTCAAATGAGTAACAGCTACTTTTATATTTTGCTTAGCTCTATTTACTACTTTTTATATAATTTCCGGCTTAAACATAAGCTTATAGGCGTAGCTCAGGCGGTAGCACGTTTCTCTGCTGCTGATTCAGAGCCGCTCTTGGGCATGGGTTCGATTCCAGCTTGGACTGATTACCCCGTTGAATTTTATCAGAGGTTTTTGTCAGATGTAAGGCGAATGTCGAGTAATACCGTGACGAATCCTTAGTCTCACCTCGCCAAACGCCATTTCGCTATCATCAGTTCCATCAAGTTAAAAACCTCTATTTAATACAGCGTCGTTAAATAACCAACTTAAATGAAACAACAAAATGAGAGGTGTGATTTGAACTTCAATGACCCGTAAGCCATCAAGATGTGTCCCAACACTCGTAACCTGTTTAGGTCCCACTTTAATACCGGAACTACAGTAAGAGTTTTAGGGGGCCCTGTTTCCCTTCTACAGGGCTGCATGGGTCAGCACTGTGCGGTGTTCTAAATTTAAACAGCCATGTTCTCCCTCGCCCACCTTTTGATCGTCTAGACGTCTGGATCCGGGTCGACAAACTTTCCGGTGCACAACAATGTACGAAAATAAATTGCATTGCTACAGCGTGTCTCAAAACACGAGATCTCGCTCCCCGACTCCACAAGTTCTGAATTCATTTTCGTGGTTATTAACTAGAAGGTTGAATGAAGTCATCAGTTGACAGGGATATAATATCTTTACAAAACTTGAAACGAAGAAATTCGACATTTTGAGAAAATATGAATGTGATTAAAGATATAGGACTACTTATTTACTGTTCCTTACGGAGACTTTTCCGTTTACAAGAACAAATGACACTATGTAGAGTCGTAATACAGAGCTCTTACCATTATGGCATGCCGACGTTATGATACTTAGATGGTTACCTATGTTTTATGTACACAAACGAACGACTGATGTATCTGCTTGTTAAATTGTAGACTTGAGTTCAAATCTCGGAGTCCAACTGAAATTTTTTATTCATAAAGATGCTGTGGTCAGGTTGTCAGGTTCTGAAAATTAAAATATGAAACATTCAGAAATCGTGCCCAATTTGAACTAACGTAACTTGATAAATTTCCTTTCATAAAGATAACACTAATCTTAACTGGCAATAACCAATTCCTTTTCCTCTTCCTGATCAGTTTCAGCATCATTCTTTCTTCACCCGCTCTCAACACAGCTTCACATTTCAAATGCTTCTACTCGACGAAGTGAAGAGATGCGAATAGAAGCATTCGAAATGTGAATATGGAGAAGAATGGAACGTGTGAAGTGGACAGACAAAATAAGAAATGAAACTGTGTTGAGAGCGGGTGAAGAAAGAATGTTGCTGAAACTGATCAGGAAGAGGAAAAGAATTTGGTTGGGTCACTGGCTGAGAAGAAACTGCCTACTGAAGGATGCACTGGAAGGAATGGTGAACGGAAGAAGAGTTCGGGCAGAAGAAGATATCAGATGATAGACGACATTAAGACATATCGATTATATGCGAAGAATAAGAGAAAGGCAGAAAACAGGAAAGACTGGAGGAAGCTGGGTTTGAAGAGAAAGACCGGCCCTTGGTCAGAACACTGTGAATGAATGAATGAATGAATGAATGAACCAATAAGTGACCTTAATTTAAAGCATCTTCTTTCTTTCTTTCCTCCTTCCTTCTTTCTTTCTTTCTTTCTTTCTTCTTCTTCTTCTTCTTCTTCTTCTTCTTCTTCCTATCACGTATTAAGCCTGGTGGCCTGTTACGCTCTCACTCCATCGTTTCAGCGGACGGTCCAAAGGTCTTGTTCCTAAAGGGCGGTAATTTAGTGCTTGGCGTGGTACCCATACATTTATACGTATAAAACATACAGGACAAAGCCAATATCTTGACGTTAAAGTTTATATTCGACCTACAAACCAGGAAAATATGTAACACTTTTGTAATATCCAGTTCCTAAAGTTGATGTGTACAGCACCATCGCTTTTGTCGTTCCTTCAGCCGATAGATGATAGTTTCCAAATGAAAATGTGTATGAAGGAAAATATGATGTCATGCGCTCATAAGGTGATAGTCGACCGTGCAAGTACAAGCTAGACAGGTCCGTTTCTATAAGGGAGGTTGGGTGTTATTAAATTTAAAAAATGAATGAAATAAGCGGAAGAATCCATTGTATATCCATACGTGTAGATTCAAATTGATAACTTCTTATGAGTCAATAATGCTTTATTTTGAAAGCGAAAAAGTCCCAAGCAGAGTACATACGTCCTTATTGCAATGAAATAGAAAAAATAATAACGAAAGTAAAAATGATGAACGGTCAAAACAAAGCCAAATTATCTAGACTAGACTAGAAAAGAATGTGTCAGGAAGAGTGGACAACGCAAAAAGCAACTATAAACAATCATATAAGATATAGTAGCTATAAAATAATGGATCTACAAAAAGTGTAAATGTGGTAACTATTGCTGTGAACAAAGTTAAAGGAAGAATGTTATGAAGATCCATTAATTAGTTAGGCTACTTTGATTAACATTTTATTAACGATAAGTTCGATTACATTGATAATGTATATGGTAGGCTGTGGTACAAACAAGACTTGAAACCTGCGAACCTAATAAGGAGTCACATACCAATAATAACGACGTTTTACGCAATCAAAGAGATTTCATAAATCATGTCACTTTTTCCTTTGGTTGACGTTCATTACGCCACTCACCGCACTCTCGTTATTTTCAACATGAATTATTATAATAATTTCCATTTCAATTAACCAGCACCAATTATTATGATTTCACTACCATTTAATATGTAACCTACCCACAGTATGAAGAGTAACCGGAAATAGACAATCAAAGTTTGATTGTCGATGGAAACCGGAAACAGATAGACCCTGTCATTAATGACAAAATCGCATGCTTCCACGAACTTAATATAAATCGCACAAATACAATAAAAAAATTAAGTTTTTTTTTCACAAAATACGAACACATGTAAGAATTATTCCAAAAATCGAGAGCCGGGAAATTCAATAAAATATAAGCAAAACATTGATGGATCCGTCAAATCGTGACATGGCAATCCAATGCTGTCAGCGCAGGTTTTCTTAGTGGTCCTGTTACTTCGTCATCATGCCGTCAATTTCCCATCGTCAGTTCAAGAGAAAGTATCCGATCTCGCCACAAATACTGTTACATTAGATGAATAAATGGTAGACTCATTAGACGCGATGTAGACACGGCGGCGGAATGCAAGGTCGCATTAGTCTTTGGTTAGCGGATCCATTGGATCTAGTGAGGAGGAATTTCATCCACACGCCTTCCCCATTCACGAAACTGTCTAGCCCGGATTGTCTACCTAATGCTTAGAATTTGATTATGTTTGGTGAACATACTTCATATCGAACTGATACTCATACCCTAGACACGATTTAAAATCACGGCCGTCATTTCCACGCAGTATCATAGTTGTGTTAGGTATATGTAAGTTTTGTCCATCATGGCCGGCGCTTTTAAGAAAATGTTCTTCGGCTCTTCAGCCGGGATGCACGTTGACTCAAGTCCGTATCTGGATTTGTTCTTCTCCCAACACTACGTAGACTAGCTTAAAGTGGAACTCTCATCTCAGTGACGGTGGGTTTCCACACGAGACACTGCTTTTCCATCTAATTGTATTTCAATTTTATATTGTTCAAGATATTACTGGTACATTATTGCATGATATAGTTGACGTAGTACGTATCGAGCGATCTTCATAAGCATTCTTCTCGGGATTTAATCTTACAGTTACAGAGGTGCTTATAGGGCAGGCATGGAGCATCCATAAGCACTTAGCTCAAGTAGGCTTTTTGTGCATCCATGATGGAATGAGTTGTTTGCCGATTGTGGTACCTGGCTAAGCCGGTCCCACAATCAGCTATGCTACGTATCCAGCCATTAAATCAGTATCTATTAGTCCTCCTTAAGGGGAAGGGCACTACCCTCGCACGTAGACCGCTTGGGTGGGCCCATTATAGTAACCAGAATGGAATTATGTACATTCCATTCCCTAAGGCCCCCGCGGTACAGGTTCCCTTGCGGACCGCCCCCGAAGTCCTCTACAGCCTGCAGAATTCCTTTTACCTTTCACATAGGCATCACCGCAGTCACTCAACCCTAGTTCTACGAGCTACAATGAGCTCAGGGAAGAGCCCACGGTTTGTGGCACTATCACCAGCAACTAATGACCACATATCACCGAGTTCAAATTCGGTGGCGGTTCACAGCCGATTCTACGTAGGACCAAATCCGAAATATGAGAAAAACGCAGATGATGTTGAAGGAGATTAAGTATAATTTATGATAGCGAAATGAGTCTGAGGTCCAAGGCCGAAAGTTACGCAGCAATTCTGCTTTAATTGGTAAGGGAAAAGCTCGGAAAAACCTCAATAAGGTAACTTATCCCCACTAGGATTTGTACCTGACCCTCTCGTCTCACAGTCAGACATGCTAACCTTTATTCCATAGCGGTGAACCCATTAAATCAGTAGATCATATCTCTGTCGGTGATCTCCCATGCCTCTATATGAGACAGGCAAGCAAGGAATTCAAGAGCTTCGATGGTTCTAATGCATATCTTAAATAGTCTAGAATCCTCCACCACTGCCATCTGCGAGAAACATGCATCTTGTCGGACGGTCGATTTTGTGTCATGTTAACAAAATTGATGCTCTATTTTTGAATCGGAAATAATGAAACAAGAATTGTGGAAAGTGTTGCTGGAATGACGAAAGAAACGGGAAAATCTAAAGGAAAACTCTCACAATCTTGTCTTCATTGGCCATAAATGCAACTCCGCCATCGATGAGATTTGAACTCCAGTCCACGGTCGTCTTAGGTCAGCGCTCTGCTAACTGAGCTACCAAGGAGGCTAGGATTTTACTCTTGTAACATTTGTTTGGAAATTTTTGACCTGAAATTGTGTGAACAGATAACAAACCCTCATGGAATAGAATCGGACCTTCGCCAAAAATGACACTTTAACAACGAACAAACATACATGCTCTACTCGGAACTGTAACCCACGACCATGGTAATCACGCGACTACGTCTTACAAGCAAACATTCTGATGGGGGCATATAAAAGAAGTTATTTTTTTCTTCCATTATATTAATAATGTCAAAAGAAGTGCTTATACAAATTTTGGCCACTCGACAGCAATTACGAGGCCGTCCAGAAAGTGATTTTCCGTGGGGCAGTTTACAGAAGAAAGCACACTTGCATGGAAAGATTTATTGAAACATATACAACCATTGTTGCGCTATTTGTCAACATATCTCCTATTGAAATTGAGACATTTGTCATACCATAAGATAAATTTTTGTATCCTTGTGTCGTAGAAGTCAGCCGTCTGGGATCGGAACCAGCGTTTGACAGCCATCTGCACCTCTCTGTTGATCCTATGATGTGACATATGTCTCAATTCCGGTGGGGAATATGTTGAAAAACACCTCAACAATTGCTGTGTCTTTTCCAATAAATTTTTCCAATGAAATTGTGTTTTCTTTCTGTTAACGCCTCAGGAGAACTTATATCTTAAGACTCCCGTATTTGCGGTCGAGTGGCCAAAATTTGTATAAGCACTTTTTTGACATTATTAACATGGTGAAAGAAAGAAAATACCTTTATCTGCTCCCATCAGAATGTTTGCCTGTTAACCTTTGAGGACGGCCATGATATAATTATGATTATAATTTTATTAATGTTAATATTCCAGTCTTCAGTCAACTTGAACAACTTTACGCTTAATAAATATGTTTAATTGGTTGGTTATGATCAGTGATGAAATCAGACCTCCCCCCCCCCCCGAAGAGGAGGTGGAACCGACAGTAAAAGAAAGAATAATTCAGGCCTTGCTTGTGTAGCAACAGTCTATGTAAAAGAGAACATAAAAATGGGGTCAATTACAGAAATAGAGCTTTCATTAATTTACATTAGTATCAAATACTATCTCATTTTAATATAGACATTAACTTTAAACATTAATATTGTTATACATATGAACCAATCTTTCTGTGTAAAGGTAATCCATAAATCCGGTGTTCAGTATTCTTTATATGTACATAAATCACCGAAATTTAGTAGACCTACAAGTAGCAATTACTCAGCAATTAAAGTAGACGAATGCATCTTCCAGTAGCTTTCTCAAGTTTTTAAAGGGCACTGATATGAACACCCCACCTGTTTTTTAAGAACTTCGATTTTTTTAATGCAATTCGCCCAGTTTTACAAAATGCAACACTGCGATTACGATCGAAATACAACCAATCATATTTAGTTTCCCATCGTTTTTTATATTTCATTTCACGTCCTACTGTTACATTCAGTGACTCATCACTAACAACACTAGAAAGGTAACAAATGAAATTACCGGTTCATAGATTTCGTTTCCACTTAAAGTTAATTGAAAATTTGCTTCATGAAATGCAACGGATGCCCTTTCCATTGACTCCTCATTACGTCTTTTCTTTTTAAGACGAATAAATAATGTTGTTTTGCCATCGTACACTGAAATATTTATATTTACTGCATATGTTGTACCTATTTTAGTAAACAAAATTATTAAATATCCGTAATCAGCTCATCTCATTGCGAGTGTAGCGTAGACTAGCCTCTTATGGCGCACCCTGGGCAACTACTCTGTCGGTAAATTGGTCTACATAACTGGCTTCATATGGGTGAATGACGTAAGTCAAGTATCCACAATTAGTAAAAAAAAATATATATATATATATATGCTAAACAAAACTAACACTGAAAATGACGCCAATAAAAACACAGAATACCTGACTTCTTAACTGTAAGAATCAACACAAAATTCAGATGGTTCAAATTTAAATAAATCAAGATCGACCGGCAGACCACTAATTTTCATGGAAAGAACAATCTGAAAATCTACAGAACAAAATTTTAGTTACTAAAGAATCATATTAAATTGAAACATAATGTATAAATTTCATTTTCTAGTTTAAAGAAGTCGAAAATTCCGGGAGGAGGGATATCTCGGAAATAGGGATAAATCACGGGCGGACCACACCCTAAATTCATCACTGGCTAAGATACACCAAAAAGTGCTTCACCTTTCTATAAATGGTGATCATTGCAAAGTACAGACACAAAATATCTGTGCTCTGTATTGCTGTCGTTATTTGACAAAGATTGCACAATATTTCCACAATTTTGTCCCAAACTACAGCTGTTATGAACTGTTCAACATGTTGCATGAAATTACTTACGTCAAGCACAGACATGTTCCTCCCAACCAATTACGTGTAGTATTTATAGACGTCTTATTCACCCACACATTTGTATTATGAGCAACCTTATGAATGAGATAGCGTCTAGTCGCCTTTTCCTCTATTCGTTTCAGACGATCCAGAAGGGTATCGATCCCCGAGCTTCGCAATAAAAGGTTACCGTGAATAAATTAAGGGGTATTTGTCTCTCCTGTACTCGTGAACATTTCGATGTTGTAGGCTTATTACACGTTTGTCCGACGACTCTTATCCATCCGAAGTATTGATGGAGTTTGTTAAACAAGGATTTCGTTACTCTATCGGATTACATATTATGAACAGGACTGTCAGTTGCTTACTTATTATATACATATATTGTCACCAGGAGAACTGTCACACAGATAATTATACGTATAGGGCCGTACTCATAGACATTTTTAGCGCGGGTTTCCGGTGGATGATCAGCGTTTTTCGTATTAATAAACCAGTGTTAGCGATAGGATATGATTTGAATTCTGTACTAGTAACTAGTGGATAGCCGTGGCTAGCTTAGTACGCTCGTAGCGCGTGCTGCGAAATGTCTATGAATAGCACCCTTAGCTTCCATTTCCTGTCTAGACTTTATCTAAATGAACAACAATTCTTCTTCTTCTTCAAAATATGTATATTCGAAACACTTTCTCGTTAATGTATGCAACTACTTCAGTACTTATGAAATATGTGTGTATCTAATGCATACCCAATTCACTTCCGTGATTCGGGTTCCGCATACTGCGGATAGATTACAGGACTGTGACCCGTTTTCAAGTTGCACACCACTTCGGCGGGCCATGTTATGCATGATGTGTATCTGTGAAGAGTTATGTCGTATACTAGGTTGAGTGTATGTATAGGCCTATGTGTTCGTGTAAGTGTACATTGTAAGGAATGATTGAGGATTATGAGGAAGGAAGAAGGCGAAACCCGGTGCCGGCACGTAGCCTACTCCTGTCAAATAGCACCAAGCCGCCAGGTTTAACGTCCCCCATCCGACAGACGAATCACTGTTAACAGTGACATAAGCCTTCTTTTCGTATGCACTGAGGAGAAATTTGGGATTTAACCTAGGCAATTGGTGCACAATTTAGTGATTAGAAATTGTGCACCGCCATCTCTCCTAATTCTGAGGTAAAAATGTTACATGAAAATTTCTGACCCCGCCGGGAATCGAACCCAAGACGCGCTACCACAGAGCTAACTCGGCGGACACATATATAATATTGTAATCCATCATTTTAGTTAATTTTTCATTACGACATTGTGCACTTGTAGAAATGTCATAATCTTCGTCTTTCTCGTCCACTTCATCATCATCATCATCATCATCATCATCATCATCATCATCATCATCATCATCATCGTAGTCGTCGTCTTCGCTGTTAACATCTTAATGGAAATTATTAATCCCATCACAGCCGTCATTATCATTTTCATCTTCATCATAGATATCGTCATCAATGTCATCACAACCATCATCATCGTCATCACCATCATCAACATGAAACTCCTCGAAATCAGCATCATCACAACCATAATGATTATAATCACTATTAACAGCAACATTGTCTCCGTAATTGTCATTATCCGTATTATTGTAACTGCCATCATCATTGTAAATTGTCATTACCACTATTACTATAACTGGCATCATCATTGTCGGAGTCATCGGAATTGTCATTATTACTATCAACAACACAATCTTAGTCACCATCAACAACATCATACCGGTCACCAATATCACTTTAACACCATCAACATCGTTTTCGTAATTGTCATCAGTATCATAACCGTAATCATTATCGTCATCAGAATTGTCATTATATCGTTATCATTATCACAACTCTAAACATTATCATCTTCATCATAGCCATTTTCATCACCATAATCAATGTCATTGTTTTCGTTATTGTCATTATTACTATAATAATAACCATCATTATGATTATAAACGTCAATGTCATCGTCGTAATAGCCCTTATCTATATTACCACAACTTCATCATGATGAACGTTATCTTTGTGAAGGCCATTATCACGGTCATCATAGTGCCGTTGTCGTCGTCGTCATCATCATCATCATCATGGCCATTCTCATGAATGTCAACTTTGTCATCGTGAGGCCATAAATTCCATCATCACAATAAAATTATAGTATTATTATATTCATCACAACGTAAGCAGTCATTATTATCATCGTTATCAACGAGATAAAATGTTCGCTAATATGTTTTCGCGGGATATCAGCCGAGTTAAGATTTTGGATTGCTCCAAGCTTTCGACTGCTATCTCTGCAGCCATCTTCAGGGAAGTGATGTCCGAACAGAAAGTCGAAAGGTTATATAGATGTTAGGCTGTCTCAGGTGAAACGGGATTGGTTGGCGGATCGGCCAATCCGGGGCCGGGAATTGTTATCGCTCGTAAGCTCCGCCCCTCCCGGGATTCCTGCGTGAAGTTTGGCGGGCGGCGAGCCCTGTTCCGCCGGTTGGAATCGGTTGCCGTCCTCGGTCCGTGATCTTCATGACCTTGATTGTAAGAGGGCCTGAGTTGGTCTAAGGCCGGTGTTCATGCCTGACTGAGCTGGAGTCCACTGTCTCTGTTAAAGTTGTTTTTCTCCAGCTTGATCTCTATGGCCTCCTTGATTGTACGATCCCAGTAGTGGCTTGATTTGTTAATGACCTTGGTATGGTCAAACAGTATTTTATGCTCCTTTTCTATGCTGTGTTGCGCCACTGCAGATTTTTCCGGGTAATACAGCCTCAGGTTCCTCTTATGTTCTTTGATTCTGTCTTCTATTGTGCGGCCAGTCTGCCCTATGTATACTTCGCCACACTCGCATGGGGCTGAGAGTGGCGGAAAGTTAAGTCTCCCCACCTCACGAGACAATCGACACTAAACATTCTAGTATTACATTTCTGTCAGAAGCTCTGTGTCCATAGTCGGAAAAATTAGGTCAGTGAAATAATATATCCGACACATCATTGGGAATGGAACCCGGGACCTTTTAGCTTTTAGTGCAATGTCTTAATCGCAAAGCTATCGAGCGCTCCACCAAAGTAGATGCACTGAATATAAATTAATTCTGCACAAATTCAGACAGCTTATAATTGCTATCGGTGTATTGTAATTACTTTTGTGCGAGATCGTGCGTATTTGCTTGCTTTCCGCACAGAACCAATACGCGGTAAGTGTGAAATACCACATTCAGTATTCCCAACCTAACACACATAACAATTTCCCTCTTCTTACCGCTTAAGCGCGACATTCATTTTACTGCTTTAGGCTTTTAACATATTATTTTTAGTGACGTTTAACATAGTAATAATTTTAAATTGGAAACTTACCACTGCAATTTCACCTAAATTGCAATGTTAATTATTGTTTTGAAATATTTGCAAAAATTAAGTAAAGTCTACTACTCCACGAAACTTATTGCATTCCTGATACAAGTAACATTAAGGAAGCCGTGAAAAAGTCAACAAGATACTAGATGCCGATGTTATTACTGCAATATGTTATATAAATAATATTGTTAAAATATTAAAATGAAAAATAAATCATTACATAACCTTACCGTTTGTTTTAAGTTCGTATTTATAGCTGGGGGGAAAAAAAAGACAGACTTATATCACGGCCTGCTGGAGTATAGTAAACACAGAAAACATTTTATAGCAACAATGTTGAAGAAAGATATTTTGGCTTTCCGAAGTTGCCGTCATTAACAGAAACCAAGATGGAGATTTCATTGCAACTAATTAGAAATTCCTCTTTCAGGTATGTAATAAACGATCGTCGCACAAAATAATGTACGATACATGAGCGGTATGTTTGTTTTCATGTTCTCGGAAATTAAAAAAGCTAAACTACGTTTCGCTTTTTCAATCTTTTCCTCGAACATGAAAACGTCAACATACCGCTCTTGTAACGTATATTACTATTAACATTGATTTGTTAATAATGAAAATCGGTATTCTACTCGTACGAGTGAGATCATAGTACGTAACGTATGTAATAAGTAAGAGTGTTTTTTTTTCGAAATTTTCTAGAGCTCCTTCAATGGAATAGCGAAACCCGATGTGAGACAAGTGACCCAACAGGCTTGGAGCTCACATATTCAGTTTTTCACAACCCCAACTCCCTTGCAACGACGTGTTTTTACGAACCTTTAAAGTTTTTCCTTACATTTCCCTTTTTCATTCATTCATTCATTCATTCATTCATTCATTCATTCATTCATTCAATAGTAGGCCTACTTTGAAATCGGTTTTGTAAAAGGAATGTTGAAAATTATAGGCTATGTTATTATAAATAATTGCACATTCGTAACACGAGGATCCTTAAAACCCTTAGGGTGCTATGCATAGACATTTCGCTAGCCTGCGCTACGAGCGTGCTAACCTAGCCCCGACTATCGACTTATTACTTGTACAGAATTCATATCATATCGCTATTTATGAATACGAAAAACGTTAGTTCGCTAATCATCCACCGGTAGCCCGCGCTAAGAATGTCTATGAATATGGCCCTTAGCGTCTAACTCTTTAAGAAAGGGAGATCGTGATTGATCCCAAATTATTTACAAGAAACTGTACCCGAATGTTGGTTTTTCACTCTGCCCACTGAAAAGGACTTAAAGAAAACAGTCTCTTATAGAGAGCTAAAGGCAAAATTTATAATTGCTTCATATTGCGCCCACATTGAATTTCGATGCTGAAAAACCTCCACGCGTTACTTGAAAAATAATATTGCTGTTATTACTTGGACGAACAGACTCGTGGATGTGAACAACATCTGTGTAGTAGTTCAGAGAATGCTGTTGTACTCGTGGACAGGCAATCGGCATGCCGAAAGCATTTTCGGTATCAATGTTGCTGAAAATGTGTACGCCCTCGAAATCGATCTATTGTTGTACGGTGCCACAAAGCTTCTTCTGTCTGTATACTTCACATAATTAAAGAATAAAAAGGAGAATAAATTGCTTCCGGTGTCTACTTTCGGCACATGCTGTGTTTCTAAGCACTATGCAAGCCGTCCGTAAACACAGACGTGCGCCTCGTGGCAGGATGGGTGGCTCCCCAGTAGATGCGAATAAAATAAGAAGAAAATGTTTAGAGGAATAAAGAGAAACATTTCAACAAGATCATAAAAATGTGTTTCATAAGACAACATCCCAACATTCTGGCGAGTGAATTTTTACGCACTACAAATCACGATATGCTATCGGGGTCAAGAAGAAACGTGTGCCAATCTTCTAGTGAAGTGTTCCTTTATGAAGACATTCGGAAGACAGGAAAGATGACTTACCGATACAATTATGTATGTGACAAATTATTATGTTCTAACAGCCTTTCTTCTCACATATATAACTTCAAAGGAGCAGAGCAACTTTTAGATTTTCTTTTTCCTATGGCAGTGGGGGAAAATTGTCTCTGTGCATCAAGTAAGTACCAAAATTATTAACTACGCAAAAATTTATTTAAATCTTAAGAGCGAAATAGACCAGAATATACAAATATGCTGCAATATACTGTTCTTTATGTTACAAATAGAAAAGACACAGACATTTATAGCTTCCATATTATTATTATTATTATTATTATTATTATTATTATTATTATTATTAATTGTATTATTATTATTATTACTGCTATTATTACCATTACTATTGTCATTATTATTAATATTATTACTACAATTGGGCCTCATTCTATTCCAATAATTTCATATATATTGTTAGCGCGTCGTTTTCATTGTTACTCAGTGGTGTATAAAAATCAAATTACCTGCAATTTCACGCTGAAAGAAGACTTACCAGAATGGTACCAATTAAACAATCATTACTTTTGAAAAGAAACTGGTACTGATTGTGTGCAAAATAAGTTTTTGTATGAACAGCTGAATGAATCAGCTTATGAATAAATGAGGAAAGGAGAGCTATAATGAGTAAGTTAATGTATGGACATATAAGTGAATAAGTAAATTAACGAGTTAATGGGTGAAATGAATGAGTCGATGGGTAAAAAAGCGATCCAGTGAATGAGTAAATAATTCAACGAATGAATGGGTAAATACATAAAGTAAATAAGTAGAAAAATGAACGAGTGAATGAGTAAATAAATGGGTATGTAAAGGAATAAATAAAAGGGCATGTAAAGGAATAAGTAAATACTCATGTAAAAGAATAAACAAATAGGCATGCAAATGAAAATAAATGGGCTTGTAAATAAATAAATGGACATGTGAGTGAATAAAGGAGGATGCAAATGAGTAAATAAATATGCATGTAAATGAGCAAACAAATGGATATGTAAATGAGTAAATAAATTAACGAGTGAATGAGTAAATAATTGAACTAGTGAATAAGAATATAAATAAACGAGTGAATGAGAGCATAAATAAACGAGTAAATGAGTAGATAAATGAACGGGCTATTGATTGACGAATGATTAAGATAAGGAATTGAACAATTGAGTGATTAAGATAAATTAATTAAATGGTGAATTAATAAGTAAATGAACAAGTAGACAATAATAAGTGAATACCTGTAGTCCAAGGACGACGAAGGAACGAAAGAAAGAAGGAACGAACGAATGAACAAACGAACGAATGGGTAGACCTGTGAAGTCTCTGTACTGATGAACAATTTGATTATGGCAGTAACCAAGTGGTTACAATGTGAGAATGATATGAGTAATTTCGTCATGTATCTCGTTAAACGATTGAGGGAATAAGTGGAAGAGTTAGTGTATAATTGAACAAGTCGGTAAATTAGTGAACGAATGAATAAATAAGTGAACAGATTATACTATATAGGGGAGAGTCGGGTAGTATCGGACATCGGGTAATATCGGACAGTGAGTTTCTTTCATCTACCACACGATAATAGTACCTGATTGACATGGTTACGTTTCTGTGATGTCGCATAGAGAAACGTAACCATGTCACTCGGGTACTACCATATGGTGGTAGATGAAAGAAACGCACTGTCCGATGCTACCCGATGTCCGATACTACCCGACTCTCCCCTAAGTTAACGAAGAGATAACAATCGAGTGGGTGAATAAGTGAACGAGTTGGTAAATAAGTGAAATAATTTGTAAGTGTAGGAGCTTATGAGTAAAGGAAGGAGTTAGGAGTTTCTAAGTAAAAGAGTGTGTGAATAAGTGAACGAGTACAGTATGTGAATAAATAAACGAGTATGTGAATAAGTGTCCCGCGCCGTGGCGTCGTGGTCTAAGGCATCCTGCCTATGACATGCATTACGGAATGCGCGCTGGTTCGAGTTCTCATGGGGGAAGAAATTTTCTCATGAAATTTTGCCAGTGTATGGAACTGGTGCCCACCCAGCATCGTGATGCACTTGGGGAGCTATGTAGGTAGCGTAAATCCGGTTTCGCAAACCAGCTATAACGGCTGGGGGGATCATCGTGCTAACCACACGATACCTCCATTCTGGTTGGATGGTCGTTCACCTCTGCTTCGGCATGTGGACGTGAGGTCATCAGCCGACTGGTCGGTCATGGTTCTTCATGGACTGTAGCGCCAAGTATTTACTTTATGTGAATAAGTAAACGAATATATAAATAAGTAAACGAGTATGTGAGTAGTAAACGAGTATAGTATATCAATAAGTAAACGAGTACAGTATATGAATAAGTAAACAAGTATGTAAGTAAACGAGTAGGTATGTAAATAAGTAAACGAGTATGTGAGTAAGTAAACAAGTATAGTATATCAATAAGTAAACGAGTACAGTATATGAATAAGTAAACAAGTATGTAACTAAACGAGAGTGTAAGTAAACGAGAGTGTAAGTAAACGAGTAGGTATGTAAATAAGTAAACGAGTATGTGAGTAAGTAAACAAGTATAGTATATCAATAAATAAACGAGTACAGTATATGAATAAGTAAACAAGTATGTAAGTAAACGAGAGTGTAAGTAAACGAGTAGGTATGTAAATAAGTAAACGAGTATGTGAGTAAGTAAACAAGTATAGTATATCAATAAGTAAACGAGTACAGTATATGAATAAGTAAACAAGCATGTAAGTAAACGAGAGTGTAAGTAAACGAGTAGGTATGTAAATAAGTAAACGAGTATGTGAGTAAGTAAACAAGTATAGTATATCAATAAGTAAACGAGTACAGTATATGAATAAGTAAACAAGTATGTAAGTAAACGAGAGTGTAAGTAAACGAGTAGGTATGTAAATAAGTAAACGAGTATGTGAGTAAGTAAACAAGTATAGTATATTAATAAGTAAACGAGTACAGTATATGAATAAGTAAACGAGTATGTGAGTAAGTAAACGAGAGTGTGAGTAAGTAAAGGAGTATGTAAGTAAACGAGTATAGTATGTCAATAAGTAAACGAGTACAGTATATGAATAAGTAAACAAGCATGTAAGTAAACGAGAGTGTAAGTAAACGAGTAGGTATGTAAATAAGTAAACGAGTATGTAAGTAAACAAGTATAGTATATCAATAAGTAAACGAGTACAGTATATGAATAAGTAAACGAGTATATGAGTAAGTAAATGAGAGTGTGAGTAAGTAAACGAGTAGGTATGTAAATAAGTAAACGAGTATGTAAGTAAACCAGAATGTAAGTAAACGAGTAGGTATGTAAATAAGTAAAAAGTCCAGTATATGAATAAGAAAACGAGTATATGAACAAGTACTATATCTAAATAAGTCAACGAGTATGTGACTAAGCAAGCGAGTGTGTGAATAAGCAAACGAGTGCGTAAACAAGTAAGCGAGTGCTTGAAAAATTAAGGCAATGTGTGAATAATGAAGCGAGCGCGTGAATAATAAAGCAACTGCTTGAAAAGGTCAGGCAGTGTGAATATGCAAGCGAGTGTGTAATACAGTAAGTAATAAGCAAACGAGTGTGAGAACGAGCTTGAAAAATTAAGGCAATATGTGGATTAGAAAGTGAGTGCGTAAATAATGAAGGGAGTGCGTGAATAAGGAAGACAGTGCTTGGAAAAATAAGGCAGTATGAATAAGGAAGCGAGTACGTGATAAGGAAGCGAATAGGTGAATAAGCAAGGGAGCTTGAAAATTAGGACAATGCGTGAATAAGAAACCGAGTGCGTAATAAGGAAGCGAGTGCGTGAATAAATAAGGACGCGAGTGCGTGAAGAAACAAGGCAATGTGTAAATAAGCGAACGAGTGGATGAATAATGAACGATTGGGTAAGTGAACAAGAGGGTGATTAAGTGAATGAATAAATGTGTAAAAGAATAAATGAAAAACTACTATGTTATGTGGTCAGTCTTAGGAAACAACTGCAAGGAGATAACACCTTTAAGTTGAATTGTTTTTCCCCAAAGAGAATAGAGTATATAGGTAGGCCTAAAGCGAAGTTTCTTACTTCTACTCAATCTTCCGTCTTCTTCCACCTACTCGTGGCACCAACACATTAGACCATCGTTATGTTGCGTAAAGGCGATGTTTCTTCTCTTGTTTTCTTTTGACAAGTGTTTTACAAAACTACCCTCGATTTTTCCAATAGGTCGCACTGCGATCGATTGAATGTGTTGCTATGTAACGGAAAGCACAAACATCGCATCGCATCGAACGCGTCTCGGCAGAACATCTTCAACCACTCATTCCTGTGCGTGAACTTGTTACTCTTTATTCTGTAACATTTTATCGCAATCATTAAAATCGCTATCATCGTCGTCATATTATTATTATTATTATTATTATTATTATTATTATTATTATTATTATTATATCTTACAAATTGGCCTCCTTTTAAAAGCAATTCCTACTTTTACAAGAAATTATTAACCAACATAATATTCACAAATTGATGAAATTATCTTAATGACATCATAACAGATCAATGTTTACAACACAAAAATAAGAGACACATTTACTACACACTGCCTAATGCCTATACTCTATTTTTTTTCATGGAGTGCAGTTTCATAGAAAGGACTTTGCCGACAGACCTTCTACTGCCCCCTACTAATTAGTTGTCGTAAATAAATGTCTTCCTTACTATGACGGAAATCTTGTCTTCTCTTGTTAGTAACCAATCACAACCCTCGTTCAGAAGAATTGACAGGTGCCCGTCAAATCCACGTGGAGGCAGAGTTGCCGCATTTTTTCCGAATTCCAAGAATCCCGTCAGTTTCACTGCATAATTTCGAAGGTCATCAGGATTGTGACAACTGTGCAATGTTGGGACTAGGGGACAGGATGCAATTGTCAGAGGTGTTTGTGTAGTAAGTCATAAATCTGTAAGTGGGTGTTCAAAGGAGCCACCGAACTGCACTCCTTGAAATAAAATAAGGTATACTACCATGGTTATGAAGGACCCTCGCTGTAGCGTTGCGGTCCGAGACGTCATGCCTGAACTCGCGTTACGGAATGAGCGCTGGTTCGATCTTTATGGGAGAAGGAACTTTCTCATCAAATTTCGGCCAGTGCATTGAACTGGTGCCCGTTACAAATTTGGGACGCTACAGTGAGCAGCAAAATACGGTTCCGCGAATCAGCTCTAACAGCTGGAGGAAGGGGAACATTGTGCTAACCACCACGTTACCCCCGTACTGATTGGATGATAGTTCATTTCTGCTGACGCATGTGGACGTGAGTGGATTGATCGGCCTCGGACCTCTATGTGTTGTCGCGTCCAAGATTATTATTATGCTTAAGAATGTGAAGAATGATAATCTCTATATCTCTATCTCTCTCTCTCTCTCTCTCTCTCTCTCTCTCTCTCCTGTATTTTATCACACGAGCGAGAACATTCGAGAACTTTCATTCACTTCGAAGAATATCTTGCCCTTTACTGTTTGTTGTATTATCTTCAACGATTGAGCTCTTTTGTCCGTTTTCTCTCCACTCTGACGGGCTTTGAACCAAAACAAGGCATTCCAAAGCCTTGGTTTTTCTGAACCGACGCATGCGACGTGCGAGATCCGAGGCCCGCTTCGCACAAATCCGGACTAGACGAGAGATAGTGAGTGGTTCCTGTAAAGCCTTGGTTTTTGTGAACCGACGCGCGAGCCTCGCACCTTGCATCTCGCATGCGTCGGTTCAGAAAGACCATGGCTTAACTGCGAGATGCGAGGTCTGTGCACCTCGCAACTAAAGAAACCACTCACTATCTCTCGTGTAGTCCGGATTTGTGCGAGTCGTACCTTGCACATAGCATGCATCGGTTCAAAAAAACCAAGGCTTAACTGCGAGATGTGAGGTCTGTGCACCTCGTAACTAAAGAAACCACTCACTATCTCTCGTGTAGTCCGGATTTGTGCGAGTCGCACCTTGCACATAGCATGCGTCGGTTCAGAAAACCATGGCTTAACTGCGAGATGCGAGGTCTGTGCACCTCGTAACTAAAGAAACCACTCACTATCTCTCGTGTAGTCGGAATTTGTGCGACGCGGGCCTCGCATCTCGCATGCGTCGGTTCAGAAAAACCATAGCTTAACTGCGAGATGCGAGGTCTGTGCACCTCGCAACTAAAGAAACCACTCACTATCTCTCGTGTAGTCGGGATTTGTGCGAGTCGCACATTGCATATAGCATGCGTCGGTTCAGAAAAACCATGGCTTAACTGCGAGATGCGAGGTCTGTAACTAAAGAAACCACTCGTTATCTCTCGTGTAGTCCGGATTTGTGCGACGCGGGCCTCGCATCTCGCATGCGTCGATTCAGAAAAACCATGGCTTAACTGCGAGATGCGAGGTTTGCGCACCTCGTAACTAAAGAAACCACTCACAATCTCTCGTGTAGTCGGAATATGTGCGACGCGTGCCTCGCATCTCGCATGCGTCGGTTCAGAAAAACCATGGCTTAACTGCGAGATGCGAGGTCTGTCCACCTCGCAACTAAAGAAACCACTCGTTATCTCTCGTGTAGTCCGGATTTGTGCGACGCGGGCCTCGCATCTCGCATGCGTCGGTTCAGAAAAACCAAGGCTTAACTGCGAGATGCGAGGTCTGCGCACCTCGTAACTAAAGAAACCACTCGCTATTTCTCGTGTAGTCGGAATTTGTGCGACGCGGGCCTCGCATCTCGCATGCGTTGGTTTAGAAAAACCAGACTTAACAGGTAGACAAATGTAGACTGAGATCATCTGAAAATAAAGCTTGTCCAAGAACAAGATGACACTTTCGCACTAGAAGAATAGTGGGAAAATTTTAGATTAAATTAATGTTGAACTAACTATCCGCTTAAAAATTTATTCGACACGTTTTGAGAATGAACGAAAGCATGATGCCGAGAGTAATAATAGAATCAAGCCATAAAGTAAAAGCGAGAAGGGCTAGTGATTTAGTCTATGGATAGTGAGTACGACTAGTTCTCCGAGGCTGCACTCGGATGAGGTTTCGAGCTCCACTTCGGCTGATTAACTGATTAGACATTCAGCACGTTTTTTCCCCAATGTTAGACGAATATCAAGTAATACCATGGTGACTCCTCGGACTCGTCTTGCGAAAATACCATCTCGCTATAACGAAATTCATTGATGCTATAACCCTGTAACCACGCAGTTGATAAAGCGTCATTAACATATAGGCCTAACGATTAAAAACAAGCAACCAGGAGAGCCTTTGAAGTACTCTTAGATGGGCCGAAACAGGTGTAATTTGATTATTGATGGTTATGATAATTATTGTTGTTGTTTAGTCAACTGTCCGAAGACAGATCTGAACCTCACAAGTGATACCAACAAGGCACCACTTATGAGGCAACTAGGCCAGGAGGTGGTTATCAGACGTTTATAAGAAGCGGTCATCGTCGATGATATCGCATTTACTATGCTACAGTGCCTGAGAAATAAAGTTGTGATTGACACTGCGTGGGCGAATTCTCACATGTGAAGATGTATATGTGACCAGATTACTATGTGAGTTGAATTCTTAAATATTCTGTGTCATAATTTTGAAATTGGTTAACACATGTTTTTGTTGGCTGGCTTGTACTAATGAGAGAACGCCATTGGTCAAATATACACAAATAAAATCAGAATGCGTAATATCGACTTATCGTTATTGACATGCATATCGATATGCATAAGCTTAGTCGTTTCCGTTCTCGGTTTATTGTGAATCAAAATATTCACGTTCATATCCTATGCTTTCCGTTCTCGTTCTGGTTCTCGTTCCCGGTTTATTGTGGACTAGCCTTAAGCCGGCCCCATCATTCGCCACGTTACAAATTCTTTTCAGCATCTATCAAATTCGTATGTCATAAATCTGGTGTCTATATTAGTGGTCATATATCCAACATGGGTGTTATCCTGAGTTGGCGCTCCGATGCCTCTCTATGAGCCGTCTAGAATCTGCCATCACTTCTTTCACCGGTCTTGGGCAAATCGCGAGAAACATTCATCTTGGCGTATGGCCGATTCATACTTACTTACTTACTTACTTACTTACTTACAAGTGGCTTTTAAGGAACCCGAAGGTTCATTGCCGCCCTCACATAAGTCCGCCATCGGTCCCTATTCTGTGCAAGATTAATCCAGTCTCTATCATCATATCCCACCTCCCTCAAATCCATTTTAATATTATCTTCCCATCTACGTCTCGGCCTCCCCAAAGGTCTTCTTCCCTCCGGTTTCCCAACTAACACTCTATATGCATTTCTGGATTCGCCCATACGTGCTACATGCCCTGCCCACCTCAAACGTCTGGATTTAATGTTCCTAATTATGTCAGGTGAAGAATACAATGCCTGCAGTTCTGTGTTGTGTAACTTTCTCCATTCTCCTGTAACTTCATCCCTCTTAGCCCCAAATATTTTCCTAAACACCTTATTCTCAAACACCCTTAACCTATGTTCCTCTCTCAGAGTGAAAGTCCAAGTTTCACAACCATACAGAACAACCGGTAATATAACTGTTTTATAAATTCTAACTTTCAGATTTTTTGACAGCAGACTAGATGATAAAAGCTTCTCAACCGAATAATAACACGCATTTCCCATATTTATTCTGCGTTTAATTTCCTCCCGAGTGTCATTTATATTTGTTACTGTTCCTCCAAGATATTTGAATTTTTCCACCCCTTCGAAGGATAAATCTCTAATTTTTATATTTCCATTTAGTACAATATTCTGGCCACGAGACATAATCATATACTTTGTCTTTTCGGGATTTACTTCCAAACCGATCGCTTTACTTGCTTCTAGTAAAATTCCCGTGTTTTCCCAAATCGTTTGTGGATTTTCTCCTAACATTTTCACGTCATCCGCATAGACAAGAAGCTGATATAACCCGTTCAATTCCAAACCCTGCCTGTTATCCTGAACTTTCCTAATGGCATATTCTAAAGCGAAGTTAAAAAGTAAAGGTGATAGTGCATCTCCCTGCTTTAGCCTGCAGTGAATTGGAAAAGCATCAGATAGAAACTGACCTATACGGACTCTGCTGTATGTTTCACTGAGACACATTTTAATTAATCGAACTAGTTTCTTGGGAATACCAAATTCAATAAGAATATCATATAATACTTCCCTCTAAACCGAATCATATGCCTTTTTGAAATCTATGAATAACTGATGTACTGTTCCCTTATACTCCCATTTTTTCTCCATTATCTGTCGAATACAAAAAAATCTGATCAATAGTCGATCTATTACGCCTAAAACAGCACTGATGATACCCAATAATTTCATCTACGTACGGAGTTAATCTTCTCAAAAGAATATAGGACAAAATTTTGTACTACGTCAACAAAAGTGATATTACTCTAAAGTTACCACAGTTGGTTTTGTCCCCCTTCTTAAAAATAGGTACAATTATGGACTCCTTCCATTGTACTGGTATAATTTCCTTTTCCCAAATAGCAAGTACAAGTTTATAAATTTCGCTATATAATGCACTTCCACCCTCTTGTATTAATTCTGCTGGAATTTGATCGATACCTGGAGACTTGTACTTTTTCAGATTTTCTATCGCATTTTCGACTTCTGAAAGCGTGGGTTCGGGTATAAATGGCTCAGCAGTTTGTATTTCAATTTCGTCCCGATCATTTCTGTTTGGCCTATGTACATTTAGTAGTTGCGCAATATAGTTTTTCCATCTGTTTAGGATTGATGGAGAGTCTGCAAGCAAGTCACCATTCTCATCCTTGATCACGTTTACCCTTGGCGGATATCCGTTCTTAAATTCCTTGATACCCTTATATAAATCTCAAATGTTTTCATTCTTACTATTTGTTTCTACCTCATTCAGTTTTTCCTTCAAGTAATCTCTCTTTTTATTCCTAAGTGTACGACTTGCTTCCCGTCTTTCATTGAAATAATTATCTCTCTTCTCCTCAACTGGATCCTGTAAGAATTTCAATTTTGCCTGTTTCCTTCTTTCTACTACCATGTAACAGTCTTCATCAAACCACGGTTTCTTTTTCTTAGTTTCATAATAACCTATGCTCTGCTCAGCTGCAATTTTGATACTATCTCTGATATTTTCCCACACGCTATTAACATCTAATTCTTTCTCAACTTCGTCGGAAATTTCTAAAGTGGCAAACCTATTCGAAATTTCGACCTGATAATTTTGCTTAGTTTCTTCGTCCTTTAATTTCAAAATATTGAATTTAGTAATATTAACTTGTTGCTCTACTCGCTTGGCTACTGATAGTCTTTCTCTTAATTCTCCAATTACCAAATAATGGTCAGAATTACAGTCTGCATCCCTGAAAGCTCGAATGTCTACTATACTAGTATGTCTCCGTTTATCTATCAAGATGTGATCTATTTGGTTGTGTGTCAATCCATCTGGAGATGTCCAAGTATATTTATGTAAATTCTTATGGGGGAATGTTGTACTTTTGACAATTAAATTTTTCGATGTGGCAAAGTTGACTAATCTAACTCCATTGTCACTACTAGTTACGTGTAGGCTCTCTTTTCCAATAGTTGGCCTAAAAATATCCTCCCGTCCTACTTTAGCGTTGAAATCCCCCAATAAATTTTCATGTGATATCTAGGTAAGTGATCAAAAGTGTGTTCCAATTCCTCATAGAAGCTATCCTTTATATGGTCGTCTTTCTCTTCTGTAGGGGCGTGAGCATTTATAACTATGATGTCGCACCATCTACCCTTAAGTACTAAATATGATAACCTGTCACTGATAAATTCGACCTTTTTTACTGCTGATTTTATTCTTTTATGAACAAAGAATCCTGTTCCTAATTGGTGATTAATGTTTCCTTCCCCATAATACAGTAAGTAATCTCCTATTTGTGATATGCCATTCCCATCTAACCTAACTTCTTGTACTCCCACGAAGTCTATTCTATATCTAGCTAGTTCTTTTGCTACTAATGTTACCCCTCCTGTTCTATAAAGACTAGTTACGGTCCAAGTGCCAAATCTCAAAACCTTATTCCTTTGCTGTGGTCGTGCCAGAGAATCAGTCCTATCCCGAGGCTTATTGTAGGAATTCGTAACAAGCTGTTTTTTACGGTGATGGGTTGTTAGCCCTTCGCCCAACCCCCAAGCTGGAGGACCACACCTTATCGGCTGTCCACGACTGCTTATTCAATATATTCGCAGCTACCCTCCATATCTGGAGGCCGTCTCCTCTATCCGCAACCTGAGGACGCGCCATGCCGTGGTGATAAGGACCCACAATACATGGCGTATGGACGATTCAGCGTCACAAAAATGCAGGAGATGCCCTATTTTTGAGACAGATGATAATTATTGAAAGGGAGGATTTTAGTATGTGTGCTGGTGGAATAACCACGGAAAACCGGGAGGAACCCGAGATAATCCCAAATCATCAACCCCCCCCCCCATCCGTGGTCTCTGTAAACCAATGATCTGCAGAGTTGTCAAGGCGGCTATACAAGAAATATGAAAAGTAGAATCATTGAAAAGGTGGGTCTTTACTTGTAAGGATCGATCTCTGGACTGTAGCATTACGACCAACTTCAACCTATGATCTAGTCGGATCATTGTCTTGAGTTCCTCCTCTATCTGGATATATTTTCTTTCACTGAATTAAAATTGTTACTGACTACCATACTTATGTGATATGTTATCGTTACACTCTTGACGTAAAATGGTAGTCCATTTGTGCAAGCGTGATTATAGAATTCTGACACACTTTTCTTCAAGAGCCGCATGCTAAACGTTGTGAAGTTCGCAGTCACACATCGCAGATTTGCAATTCGCCCGAGCGCTATGCAACCTGGATCTCTCTTCCGTTGGCTAAGTTGTCTACCATCCAGTACAATCTGCAAATTGCGAAAAATTAATTCTATTCGATTCGCCCGCCTTGCTGTACACAACGAAACGAAGCCTGTATCGCTGCGTGATTCCGTTGTTTTGAGCAAGGCTGTTTTCCAGAAGAAACTTATTGAAGTTGAACTACTTCTGTGGAGTTACATAGGAGCAGTATGAGACTAGTACGCTAGAGGCATGAGTTCGAGTTCAAACGCCGGTGTATACAGGTACAGTCTATTTTACCTGATGTTGCGCTTCGGAGAGCTATCCATAACCACAGAATAACATTTCAGTGGGTTACTAAATACACAAATGATCATATCTGGACGCTGCAACACAGAACAACGCATGATTTTTAAACTAAAGTAAAGCTAACATTTATTCATAGTAACGAAAATAACAAAATTTTCTATAACAGTTTTATTTCTTCTTTTAGGTTGTAGCGATCATGTAACGATGATATGAAAAAAAAAAAAAAAACTTGCTATAAAACGATCTTAAACTGTGGAGTGCCACTGTTTGCATTGGGATTAAATATAACTTCATTGATTATTTCAATAATAAAATTGTTTGCTTTTCAATGTAAACTGTATTTTTAATTATTTTACGACGTTTTATAGCCACCGGCGTGGCTCAGTCGGTTAAGGCACTTGCCTGTCGGTCTGAAGTTGCGCTTGGGCGCGGGTTCGATCCCCGCTTGGGCTGATACCTGGTTGGGTTTTTTCCGAGGTTTTCCCCAACCGTAAGGTTAATGCCAGGTAATGTATGGCGAATCCTCGATCTCATCTCGCCAAATACCATCTCGCTATCATCAATCTCATCGACGCTAAATAACCTAGTAGTTGATACAGCATTTTTAAATAACCAACTAAAAACATTTTATCAACTGCTATGGTTATCTAGCGTCTGAATGAGATGAAGGTGATGATGTCAGCGAAATGAATCCAGGGTCCAGCGCCGAAAATTACCTAGCATTTGCTCTTAATGGGTTGAGGTAAAACCCCGATAAAAATCTCAATCAGATAACTTGTCCCAACGAGGATTTTAACCCGGGCCGCTTGTTTCACAGTTACTCCACAGCGGTGGCCTATAAACTGTATTGGATGAATGCATATACAGATAAGGAATTACAATTTGGAGCGAATCTTCATGAGAGTCCACCTGTACGTAGACAACAATTCACACGACTGTGAGCATATATACAGGGGCTCTTGTTTACTGCACATGCGCAGTGTGTTGTAGACTAAGCAAAAGTTATACAATATGGGAGCTCCAAATTTTATTTCCGTATCTGTACAACATATTATTGCCGTACGTTAGTTACATAATACATTAATGTTCCTGGTAATTCAATTTTTATGGTGGACCATTTTCAATTGATGAGTTGAAAAATAACGTTTTTTTAAATTATTCATTCATTTTATGTTTCCCTCTCTCATCGAAGGACATTTTAAACTTCCATGTGCTGGGGGGTTTACACACTTGCTGGCCCAGAGCTGAGCAACAATAGTAGGATGCAGTAAACTCTGAATTACCATGTTAAACCTACCCTCGCCGCATGTTTTATCAGCTTATCGGATGACCAAGACCATCGACTAAAGGTCAGCTTCCTTAGCATTTAAAAATATTGAGCAATGAAAAAGTATCAATTGTGAATTTTATGTAGGATTGCTTGAAATTGAAACTAAATTCTTACAAATGCTATAAAAGTCATTAAGAAATGGACAGAATCATTTTTAATTACCCCAAAAATGCAAAAAAATGACCTATCGTACAAAAATGGCTAAAATAGGACATTAAAATAGCGTAACGTTTTAGGTTAAAAGCTAAACAATTTTCATCGACATCCGCCCTCTAGTCAGAACCATTGGAATAGGACACTTGAAAATGCGTCTTTCCTGAAACTGACATTTTGAAAGAATTTCAAAATTGAAAGAGCTTTTCGGAAAAAGAATGATAGTACAAAGAATGCAAATTTCTTTTTCGCAACTGTTAATTTCACAATAATTATTGCACTATATCCATGCATCTTTCACGTCTCAGAATAAATATATACTTCAAACAGTCAATTTCTCGTTATTGATCTTAAATGTCCACCATCTGTTCGTTCCACACTTACGTTCCTTTCAGCATTCCAATCTTGCTAGCTAAATTTATATATAATTCCGTCTTTCTACGTTACATCTAACTCGTCCTACTCTACAGGATATTATTTTGTTGATCATTATTATTTTATCAAAATATCATTCTTAAATTTTAACTGATTATCCTAATTAAAATTCCTATACTAACATTCCTATTTAAAAATCTTCAACACCACTCGGTTATACTCATTAGGATCTTTTTTCTACCTAGTACACGTCATTATAATAATCTTATTAAATCTTGACATGAGTATCTAGTTCACTTTAGCTTGATCATTCATTTCTCAACCACAATCAACAATCAGAAAAACATAGAAAATTGTAAATAAGCTTACTATCACTAAGATGATCTTTCATAAACTTCACTACATCACTTTCTTAGATTTACTTCTTTACAATAAACTTCAATCGGTAACTATATTTATTAACTAGCGACTTTTTAATTTCCCAACATATTTTTTTTCAATTTTATAACTTCCTAACTGATCTCTATATCTATGATCCACTAAACACACTTTCATCACACTAAACACGATTTACGACATTAAATCACCAAACTTCCTATTGTAATTCCATTCAGACCTTATATTTATTTCTTATCATTCGTGCACCAACTTCTAAGATTGTAATTTTTTTGGCCCTTAAATCTACCCGACATCTCAAAATAGTCTATATTCAATTGAATCAATTACTACTTCTTTTGTTTCTCATCGTGATGTACACACCGGCTAAGAACGGTTTCTCTTTGTAGCGTAAAACCACAGTCAAGTAGGCCTATATACAGTCACGAAGCTTGAGTTGTTGAGGGTACTAGGAACAATAGATTGTGCCGGTACAATTTCGTATTGTCTGTGATGAGGCGATAGTAGCGATCCTAATGGTTAGCAACTATCTATGGATGCATATTCTCTACGTATTGACATTCGTGACTGTATATACTAGATTGTGGTAAAACCTTGATTTTAGATAATGTTATTTCCGCTGTGAATGTGATGATGAGAGTTGGCTTAATAGATGAAAGGCTTAATTTTCGATCCACGTCACTGAAACAAGGTATCTGTCTAGAAATGTGTTCAAATGCTCTTCGATTGCTGTAGTGTCCTTGGCTGGAATCTTCGACCCTAGCAGTTAGAGAAAGTTGAGGGTGGAATGGAAACAGCCATTTTTCTTGGTAGGAATGCTGGAAATGGCATTTTTACGGTCCATCACTCAGAGTTGTGTGGTACCTGCCAATAACATTTGTTTAACAGTTCAGCCATTCTTTATTGTTGTGCAGTTGGTGGCATCTCTGATGAATGAAATTTCATTGTTGATAATAGATCAGGAGAAACTTCATTTTACTCGTACAACAGCGGAATAGCCGAGTTCACAGTTTCGTCATCCAAATTTATTTTTAGGGCGCAAACCGTGCCAACGTTAGAAAAAAGAAATTGTGTTCCCATAGAATAATTCCAAATAATACTGTTATCGGACTTAACTCATGATAGGTATTGTACTTCGGTCTTTAGTTGTAAGCGATGAAGTTTATATGATTTAATCATTTTCAGCGTGAAACTTTGATTAGTGAACAAATAAACATAATAATTGGAAATATATATATAGGTAGACAGATTCAAAGAACTAAATTGATGTCTTGGCCCTTAAAGAACTGCAATGTCGCGAATTATTATGTTGTTATTAGTGGCCTCACGCCCATATACTGACGCGTAGATCGATAATCATTCAACCAAAATGGAGTTATCGTGTGGTTAGCACGAGGGTCTCTCTAGCCATTAGAGCTGGCTTTCGCAACCGGGTTTCACTACCTATTACAGCTTTCCAAGTACATCACGTTGTTGGTGGGCACCGGTCCTAAAGTCTACATTGGCTGAATTTTCTTGAGAAACTTTCTTCCCCATGAGGACTCGAACTAGCGCGCATTCCGTAACTCGAGGCCTAGACGGAATGCTTTAGAGTTAGAACACAACGAACCACGGAGCGAGACACTACTACTACTACTGTGTGTGTGTGTGTGTGTGTGTGTGTGTGCGTGTGCGTGTGCGTGTGCGTGTGCGTGTGCGTGTGCGTGTGCGTGTGCGTGTGCGTGTGCGTGTGCGTGTGCGTGTGCGCGTGCGCGTGCGCGTGCGCGTGCGCGTGCGCGTGTGCGTGTGCGTGTGCGTGTGCGTGTGCGTGTGCGTGTGCGTGTGCGTGTGCGTGTGCGTGTGCGTGTGCGTGTGCGTGTGCGTGTGCGTGTGCGTGTGCGTGTGCGTGTGCGTGTGCGTGTGCGTGTGCGTGTGCGTGTGCGTGTGCGTGTGCGTGTGCGTGTGCGTGTGCGTGTGCGTGTGCGTGTGCGTGTGCGTGTGCGTGCGCGTGCGCGTGCGCGCGTGCGCGCGTTAAAATAAGCCTATTAATCGTTTATAGAGATTTTTTTGTTTTAATTGTAAGACTTCAACAATTTTCTTCAGTGTTTTACCCACGCGTAACAAATGTGTTCACAAGCAGTGGTAATTCTTGGACAATGAGCCTGCTTTCTCGGCTTCCGTTTTACCTCCCTGATGGACAATGATGAACACGTAAGAGTACTTCCTGAATTCTAATTTGTAGGCTAATTTGTTATTAGTTGGCAACACTGAAGAGACTTCAGTGTTGCCAACTAATAACAGACAGGCCTATCACCAAAGTGTGTAAAGTCACAATGACATGTACTGAAATAATAATAATAATAATAATAATAATAATAATAATATAGTATCAACAATAACAATGTCTTGCTCATTTACTTAATTACCCCATCTCATCTTTATGTTGGGAAGTGGTTCAATAATTTGTGAAAGAGTATATTTTCCTCCTCGACCTCTCTCACACTATGTTGGTAATTAGTAGATTAGTAACTTATGATCTAATATTAAAATGCATTTTATCTGACAACATGAAATTTATTGCTTTGACTAAACAGTTTACGATTCAGGAGACCTAACCTAGAAAAGTATTTCTTTGATCACGTGAAATGATTAGTACGAATTCCGAAAACAGAATAGCATTTCCAAATGTATACCTTACTTAAAATACATACTCCTAAGTCGCTACCATGCTATTTCCTCTCTTGGACATTTTAATAAAAGCTGAACACTAAGAAATATATTTCTGTCCATTAGCCATATGTATGTTTCACACCAAGTAGGTATATTATAAGTTAAATCTTATTTAATTACCTGAATATAGGTGTTGAATTGAAATCACAACACAATGCAACTGAATTATGTATTGATATAAATATTAATACCGGTATTACTAATTAATTATTAGTTATATTCCAGTTTCACAAGCTTATTACTTTCTTCAAATATCTTGGAGCAACAGTAACAAATATAAATGAGACTCGGGACGAAATTAACCCAGAATAAATATGGGAAATGCCTGTTATTATTCGGTTGAGAAGCTTTTATCATCCAGTCTGCTCCCAAAAAAGCTGAAAGTTAGAATTTATAAAATAATTTTATTTCCGGTTCTTCTGTATGGTTGTGAAATTTGAACAGAGGTTAAGGGTGTTTGAGAATAAGGTGGTTAGGAAAATATTTAGGGCTAAGAGGGATGAAGATACAGGAGAATGGAGAAAGATAATGCAGAACTGCATGCATTTTATTCCTCACCTGACATAATTATGAACATTAAATTTGGACGTTTGAGATGGACAGGGCATGTAGCACGTATGGGCGAATCCAGAAATGCATATAGAGTGTTAGTCGGGAGGCTGGAGGGAATAATACCTTTAGGGAGGCCGAGACGTAGATGGGAGGATAATATTAAAATGGATTTGAGAGAGGCGGGATATGATGGTAGAGACTGGATTAATTTTGCTCAGGATAGGGACCGATGGCGGGCTTATGTGAGGGCGGCAATGAACCTTCGGTTCTTTAAAAGTCATAAGTAAGTAGTGTTACTTCCATTTCATCAGTTTCCTTTACAGCAGGGCTGGGCACCGGGAGCGAATCCAAACTCTAAACCGGGACGCTTAATATTCATCCTTTACGGCATTAACGCTGCGCGGTGTTCGGCGGGGAAGAAAGGGATTGAAGAGAAGTCATATGGCTCCCCGTGAGAGAGTAGAATTCGCTCTTGATGCCCAGCTCTGCTATACAGCAAACCAAAATTATTGCTGCCAACATAACAGCTAAAAAAAAATAACTACCAGTTGTCGTATTTGTTTGGAATTTCGAGTAGTGACAAATTTGGTAAAAGAAAATTCAACCTGATATCTAGAAAATTACTATAACTCGCTAACATTTGAAGCAACGGGGGGAAAATGGTTAGGTTTCGCCCTTAGGGTATTAAGTGAGCTGAGTTGGACTATAACCACGAATTTCGTAAAACTTAATATGCAACGTGAAATATAAATAAATCTATATTCTGTATTATATAATTTTCTTCTGTGATCCAAATGATTCTTTCGTAGTTATTAACTGATACTGTTCATTTGGTATTTTAATCTGCATAATGCAGATAAATAGCCAAGAAAATATTGTACGATTCTTGAAGTTCAACGCCATTGTGTTTTCTATTTCAAACAGAGACCCGTTAATTATTTTTTTTACTAAACCCTTTTATAATATGTCTTCTGTATCGTTCTTAAATAGATGCCTATCGAATATGAACAAAATCTAATAGTTCAGAAGAAATCAGTGTGCATCGACTGGCAGACGGCACATCAAAATCCTTTTCTTTTCCAGTATCAGGAATGTTGAAAACTGTTTTTCCATTAAAATAACTTGGGATTGATTTTTGCAACCTCACAACACTTTCTGTAATCAGAAAGTCAAAATAGATACCCACTTTTGCCAGAAATAGAATCTGAATCCTATTCATAAGTATCTACTGGCTGAGTACAGCCTGATTATTATTAGCCTATTATTATTATTATTATTATTATTATTATTATTATTATTATTATTATTATTACTACTATTTTGTACAAAGACAGGGCCCTTAGCTTGCCGTTATTCTTTCCGTCTCTTCCTACGAGCCGCTCACAGATGTCGCTAGTGCCGAGAAATGTAGATCATTTAATGTGGATCCATATCACATTCGTAATGAATGATGACAGAGAATTGTTGTGATGTCACAAGGGAACCGGAGTACCCGGAGAAAATCCCCGCATTGCCAGGACGGCGGGCTTGCTCAACACAAGTTATAAATTCAGGATAGAGCGGGATTTGAACCCCGGCCTCCTTACTTATACTTACAAGCTCAGCTCTTTTTGTTCTCAGTTTCATTGACGTGGAGAAGAAAGAATTTGTAAGATTGATGCGGGCTACAACATTATGCTTATAAACTCAGATCCACATGAGCAGCCATAGTGTGACCCGAAGAGAAGCCATTCATTCTGTCGGTCCTCACTCACTCACTCACACGTAAAGAAACTGCCGCGTTCATCTGCTGGTGACGCCATGATCCCGCCATGCAATGAGCAGTAGGGCAGGCCATGGGCCACGACAGATGCACTATGGCGGCGGAGGCGCGCGCACAGCACATCCAAGACCGTGCGTACTATAAATTACGGACCAGTATAATGAGAGATAGTACTACGGGCCTTTCAGAATGTTTCTCATAACTACAAAAACTTTGCTAACTAATTAAACAACGGGGAGTCACCGACTAACAAATGCACTTAGCAAGTTTACTCGTACCTACTACACTTCAGGGAAAGTTATCTGGTTGTGGTCCTTTTCCGGGGTTTTCCCTGAACCCAATATTAGCAAATACTGGGTAACTATCGGTGCTAGACCCCGGACTCATTTCATTCAGGCGCTAAATAACCTGAGATGTTGATACAACGTTGTAAAATAACCCACTTACCTACCTACGTATACAGGGACATCATTTTATTTTTACTTCAATTTTTATTGTAAGTACCTGAGCTTTTTGAATGTACTTCACTCCCACCCCTTCTACTAATGAAGTTCCAACTGTCCTCCACACAGAACCAAATCCGCATATAGCAAACAGCACTGAGTTAGTGAGTATAGTACGTTCCAGAAATATGTTCGCGTTTTCCAGTGACGAAAGAGCTTTCAATATTGAATCATATTTTCGCACAGGTACTGTCCGTTTGCCTACGTCGCATCCCGATTTCACCATGTAAAAGCTGGACTGACTTAGCTCTTTTCTGAAAACATTAATTTCTGTTAGGAATTGGATATTTACGTAATATTATACAACTGTTTAAAATAACTTAAATAAAAGGGCCTCGTTAAGTAATTAACTGTTGCGTGATTTCCCCCCTTTCTCCGATCCTGCGACATAATCACTTGGACGGACAGTAGATAGCATGTCTGAGTAATTTTATCTGTGCGGGTCGGGCAGAAGTGAAGATTGAATTTACAGTACGTAAGGTACTCTTTTATAGAGTAGGTACAGAATTATTTCATCATGAGTTGAAAGGACGAAGGACGAAACTGGCGATTGGAATTAGATGCAATAATCTATAGTGCGATAATATGCACAAAAGAACTGAAGCCTGTATCGAAATGAGCGGCCACCATTTTCAAAAATCTGTTTAAATATCCATATTATGATTATTTTTCAATTTAACTTCATTCCCTATATTGTACGCTAATGTGCTGTAGATAGTATAATATACACTGCATAATGAATACGTTCGCATGGATAACTCAGTTCGTGAGTAGAAATAATTGTTGTTAATACAGTATTGTATTTTGATTAAACAAAAACCTAATGAAAATTATCGAACTCAAAATTGCGATATTTCCTAGTTTACGTAAATGGATTAACTACTTTTCTTCCCTCCTATACTTAGTAAAGTGATTTGTTTGTGTTTTACACCAGTATCATCGAACTACAGTCATGGAAGCGGGTTTCCGGTCCTCTAAAGGTATAGCCAGGTTAATATTAAAAATGTTAGTAAAAATAAAATGATGTCCCTGTACAAATACATTATATACACAATGCATAATAATATTCAACGATAACCCTGTTTATTTTCTACCTACATTTTATGTGCATAACATAACTTATTTCAGATCGCGAGTCTCTGATGTGGAGAGTATACCTTTAAATTTTTAAAACTCAGATCAAAATCGGACATAATCCTATAAATGAAAACTTCTTCAGGCACAAGTTACGTGCCGAAAGGATAGAATGCTTCTGAGAGTGAGGCGAGCATAGAAAATGTTAATTTTTTTTAGAAATAACAAAATACATTCTATTCCCATCGTTTAATCTCTTTCGAATGAAAGCATTTTGCGTACATAAAGATATTATGTTGGCGTATGCCTGACTTAATAAACCACAAAGGAAAACAAGACATCAGTTCGTATTCTCGTTCCGCATTTAATCCTATATGAAGGTTTAAGACACGATGACGTTATTGGAAAATACTGGGAAAACAAGAATATTAATGACTTCATTGCTAATAGAGAATTTACATAAAAGTGACAAATATTGTCTTTACATGTTACAGCGGTTGTAAGCACCGTCGTATAAAAATATCTGTCAAAAGTTTCAAGCTTCTATTGGGTTTTACTCACAACAAATGGAAAGGACTACTCATGTGACAAGGGGTCAGCACGAAGGTATCCAAGATAACACGGTGCACCATATTATCAATGGATAAACATCCATGGTTTTTGGCTTCCACCAGACATAAGAACTGAGCAAACAGAGGAAGGAAAACAAACTAAAGTGTACTTTCAAAATGATCACATTATTGAAAAAAGTGACAAAGGATTAATAGAATCCCTGTAATTGAGCAAACCTGAAAGATCTTCAGAAGAGAAACCAGAGGAAAGGAAGTAAGAAAGATCACAAAAAATGGATTGACAGTGATAGCGAGAAGGTATTTGGAGATATGAGTATGAGGATTCTCAATAGGATTACCAGACAGTCGTTTTACAGTGAGGGGAAAATAATGTAAAAATTTCAACCTGAAAGTTCAAAGGGAAATCTACGCCTAAGCGCTGCCTTGGATAATGAGTAGAGCTCGTTAACTCGTTGGGTACACCGAATGGTAGTGTTAGTGATGATGTAATTGGGTGTGACTTACTCCATGGCGCTACAGTTCTTTATTTCCTAGAATATATCTATCTATTAAATATAAAGTAAATGAATGAATAAATGAATATATCAATGAGTAAGTGATTAAATAAATGAGTAAATAAATTATTGTCCCGCGCCGTGGCGTCGTGGTCTAAGGCGTCCTGCTTAGGACTCGCGTTACGGAATGCTCGCTGGTTCGGGTCCTCATGGGGAAAGAAATTTTCTCATGAAATTTCGGCCAGTGCATGGAACCGGTGTCCACCCAGCATCGTGATGCACTTGGGGAGCTACGATAAGTAGCGAAATCCGGTTGCGAAAGCCAGCTATAACGGCTGGGGGGATCATCGTGCTAACCACACGATACCTCCATTCTGGTTGGATGATCGTCCACTTCTGCTTCGGCATGTGGACATGAGCCCTTCATGGGCTGTACCGCCACTGATTATTAAATAAATTATTAAATAATTAATAATTAATAAATAAGCCAAGCAAATAAATAAATAAACAAGCCAAGCAAACAAATAAATACATAAACAAGTAAATAAATGAATATATAAATGTTATCTTAAAATTTCCAGCAATACCCTTAATATTTGCGCCGTTGAATCATATTTCCTTTGTCAAAAATACTAAGACGTGAACGTTTTATGACATGATACCTTACCGGTATGCGGAGACTAGGATATTCGTCACATCAACAGACCACGTTGTATATACTGTCTTCTGCTTTCTTTAGACTCAAACGCATTCTACTAAATCGACGGAGCGGTGTACTAGGTCATTTAGCGTCGATGGAATTTCTGATAGCACGATGATATTTGGCGAGATGAGGCCGAAGGTCCGCCATAGATGACCTAACATTCGCTTTATAGTTGGACAAAACTTCGGAAAAAGTAGGTAATCAGCTCAAGCGGGAATCGAACCACGCCTGATTGCAGCCCCGGATCAGCAGGCAAGCGCGACATCACCATAGCTACGTCGGTGACTTATTTCATGTATTATTATTATTATTATTATTATTATTATTATTATTTTATTATTATTTTATTTTAATCGGGTCGATGGAATTTGTTATAAGGTAATCGGCCCAACCGGGAATCAATCGACGCCCAATGGCAGCCTCGGGTCAGCAAGCAAGCGCATTACCGCCAGAGCTACGTTGGTGGTTTATTATTATTATTATTATTATTATTATTATTATTATTATTATTATTATTATTATTATTATGCGAATCCAGAAATACATATAAGCTTAGAGTGTTAGTTGGGAGGCCGGAGGGAAAAAGACCTTTGGGGAGGCCGAGACGTAGATGGGAAGATAATATTAAAATGGATTTGAGGGAGGTGGGATATGATGATAGAGACTGGATTAATCTTGCTCAGGATAGGGACCAATGGCGGGCTTATGTGAGGGCGGCAATGAACCTTCGGGTTCTTAAAAGCCAGTAAGTATTGTTATTATTATTATTATTATTATTATTATTATTATTATTATTATTATTATTATTATTTTATCTTTACACGCCATGAAGCTTTCCGCTGGAGAGGAGACAATATTGTGCCAGATTAGTTTACCCAAACAAACATTTTTCCAATCAATTATACTATTGTAGGAAAAAGTTTCCTTATGTAGCCTATATATCTCACACGTGGTATTTTTAGGGATCTTTCCGGCACTTTCTCTTCTGTGACTTCCCTAATTTTCTTTCTGGTGGAACACATAACCTACTCATTTAAATTGCCTTGTTTTTATTTTTGCATTTACATCTGGATGCTTATATAAATTGTGAAATTCGTGTTTTCTGATTCTTCATTCTCGGGTAATATTATCTTGAAGTGATTGAAATATTTTCAACAATTTTTTTTTAATTTATTCAGTTTAGATTTTCCACGCTTTGTTAAATTGCAAGTCTCGAATGCATAGACAATAATAATAGGAATGTTTACTCTCTTGAAATTTGGATTTCCTTAAAAGTATCTCGCTCCTCAGTATGTTTGCCCTGTTTGCAAATTGGTGTATGTTATTAATTTCACAATTTTATTATATTAGGCCTACTACTATCTGTTGTTATTAATGTCCCAACGTAATTAAACCTGTTGACTTTTTTTTTAAATTATATTGTTTGACTTTGTAATCATCTTAAGATGTTGTGTTACATTGTAAATCTGAATAAAATTGAATGGATTTTGTTTATGGAAGCACAAGGACAGATCTTGGAGGAATGACTCGGTGATGATTTGTAGGAATTGAGGTGACGGCAACCGCCTGCCGAGCGGGACCCAAACCCGGAGCGGTGATGATGCATCGGTTACGCCCAATACGCGCCGGCGGCAGATGGTTGCTATGGTGATCCGACCTAACTCAACTGTCTGCCGGTTTATGTAGGGTCCAACAATTAAACAAGAAACGACGACAATATGGAGAAATTACGTCAATTCAAATCAACCCTTCGCCCTCTTCCTCCCCCATTACGAAAAAAAAACACTTGTAGTATAAAAACAGGGCGGATCGCAGGGTTGCCAACTGCTCCTACTTGAGATGGAAGCTTGTTAGGCGTCATTGACGTGACATTGATATGGGATGCCGCGCTTCTCTTCTCTTCTCTCTCTCCGGCACACACATTCTTCCTTCGTGCTCACTGCCGGAACAGCCCAGATCCATTATTTGTGTTCCTACATTTTAAACTTGTAACTCGAGGTACTGTTGGATTCGTGTATGTAGTTCAAAACAATAGTCTGTAATAACAAATGATGAATATTATGAAGATGATGCCGGTGATTATGAAGACCATTACGATGATAATGATAAAGAGGAGGAAGAAAAAAATAAAATGAGAACAAAATCAAGAGGAGGATAATAATACAGTATTGAGAAAAAGAATGTAGTAAATAATGATAAATATTATGATAATGGTAATATAATGATGTAAATGGTGATATAACAATGCTGTAAAGTCATCACCATTATAGGCCTTAGGGACCCACAGACTGGCGGTAGGTTGAGGCTTTTACCTATAGCCTAAAGATTATCGGCATTAATGGCAGTAGAAATGTCAATACTACATGTCCGCCGCATTTACCATCAAGGAAATGCCCCAGGTGCTCATTTTTGTTAGAGTCTGAGTAAACTCTAGGGCCGTAGTGCGGTGGGAAGGATTAGATCAATGGAGAAAATCCATGAACCTCTCGGGAATCGAACCTGCAATCATCCTGTTTGCAGCGTTACACCATAACCGCAACGCTGCCGCTCGTCTTCACAACAATGCCGACCTCTCTATTTTTCTCGATTTCTTATATATACTGTATAACCAGTTCAGTGTTTCTTTCACACATTCTGTGCCCTCTATGGTCAAAATCATGAGCTAGTAATAGATGTCTACAAATAGCGGGACTTCTTGATCTGCAAAACATGTGGGAATTACATACTTTATCTAGTTCCGTTTAAAAATCGAAATGATAAGAAAAACTAAATATTCTGTTACAATGAGAGGAACAGAGGTTAAGAGTGTTTGAGAATATGGTTCTTAGGAAAATATTTGGGGCTAAGAGGGATGAAGTTACAGGAGAATGAAGAAAGTTACACAACGTAGAACTGCACGCACTGTATTCTTCACCTGACATAATTATGAACTTTAAATCCCGGCCCCGGAACAATTTTTCTCTCGAAATTATTCATTAAATCAAGACATTTGAGATGGGAAGGGCATGTAGCACGTATGGGCGAATCCAGAAAAACATATATAGAGTGTTAGTTGGGAGGCCGGAGGCAAAAAGACCTATAGGGTGGCCGAGACATAGAAGGGAGGACAATATTAAAATGGATTTGAGGGAGGTGGGATATGATGATAGAGACTGGATTAATCTTGCACAGGATGGCGGGCTTATGTGAGGGCGGCAATGAACCTCCGGGTTCCTTAAAAGCCATTTGTAAGTAAGTAAATGTAGCCTAAGTATTACTACAAAATATTTCTTCTTTCGTATTTACAGTATTTCATGTACTACCATTCTTATCACTTAAGTTTTATTACTTTTCGTTGTGATACATTGGATCAAAACACACACACACATATACACACATATATCGCATTTTTTTTTTTTTTTTCATTTTTTAATATGTTGAATTTCATATCCAAAAGTAATAATCTTAGTTCAAGTTCAACTGTAATATTGTAAACGCGAATCTTTTTGTCTCCTAGTAGGCTATAAAATTGTGTATGTATGTATGTATGTATGTATGTATGTATGCATGTATGTATGTATGTATGTATGTATGTATGTTATGTATGTATGTTATGTATTACTTTTCGTTGTGATACATTGGATCAAAACACACACACACATATACACACATATATCGCATTTTTTTTTTTTTTTTTTTTTCATTTTTTAATATGTTGAATTTCATATCCAAAAGTAATAATCTTAGTTCAAGTTCAACTGTAATATTGTAAACGCGAATCTTTTTGTCTCCTAGTAGGCTATAAAATTGTGTATGTATGTATGTATGTATGTATGTATGTATGTATGTATGTATGTATGTATGTATGTATGTATGTATGTATGTATGTATGTATGTATGTATGTATGTATGTATGTATGTATGTATGTATGTTATGTATGTTATGTATGTATGTATGTTATGTATGTATGTATGTATGTCATCTTAGCATTATAAATTGTAGGAAAGAAATTATGAAAGAAATTCGATTAGGGATCCATAGCTGACAGATTGTCTCCATACGTTCGTATCGAATAGTTGCGCCTGGCTTTGGAATTTAGTAAAGAGTAAAGGATGTCCTTGCAGGTTATGTTACAAATGTTCCTTTATTTTCTTAATATAGTTTCTCTGAGCCACAGAACTGGGATATTACAAAAGTGATACAAAATTATTACAGCTAGGAAATAAATGATAGGTTACCTTCTGTCCTGCATTTCATTTCTTGTTACGTCGCGCGTAGAAGCGATAATCAAGATAGCAACCGTTCCGATATTAGCCTACGTCATAGGAAATACGTCATTGCTTTTATCGGCACGCGTACTATAATAAGTCAATTATGCACGATTTTCGATGTAATAACCTGTTTATAATGGTAGGGTGGCACAATAGTAACATGCGTTATAAGAGCGGTATGTTGAAGTTTTCATGTTCGAGGTAAAGTTTGAAAAAGGCGAAACGTAGTTGAGTTTTTTTAATTTCCGAGAATTGAAAGAAATCATACCGCTCGTGTATCGTACATTATTTTGTGCGAAGATCGTTTATTACATACCTGAAAGAGGAATTTCTAATTAGTTGCAATGAAATCTCCATCTTGGTTTCTGTTCAATGACGGCAAATTTGCAAAACAAAAATATCTATCTTCAACATTGTTGCTTTAAAATGTTTTCTGTGTTTACTATACTCCAGCAGGTCATGATATACGTCTGTCTTCCCCCCCCCCGTCTATAAATGTCGCCATGATGAGTCTGGAACCTTGTTGATTTTTTCACGGCTTCCTTAATGTTACTTGCATCACGAATGCAGTAACTTTAGTGGAGTTGTAGAGTTTACTTAATTTTTGCAAATATTTAAAAAGAATAATTAACAGTGCAATTTAGGTGAAATTGCAGTGGTAAGTTTCCAATTTATAATTATTACTATATTGAACGTCTCTAAAAATAATATGTTAAAAGCCTAAAGCAGTAAAATGAATATGTCACTTAAGCGGTAAGAAGAGGGAAATTGTTATGTGTGTTAGATTGGGAATACTGAATGTGGAATTTTAGACTTTCCGCGGATTGGTTTTGTGCGGAAACCAAGCAAATACGCACGATCTCGCACAAAAGTAATTTTATCTACAGTAGGCCTAACCTCAGTATATCCCATATGATTTCCAATACAATATTCGTTGCTATTTTATACAATTTCTTTTTTGCTTACATTAAGTCTGCGTGCATTCTGCTACAAACTTGCACAAGGTTTCGTTAATGCTCATGTCTAGTTCCTAACTTCGCTGAGTGGCATTACTAAGAAGTGTGCATGTAGCCGTGCCACTTCTTCCGGCAGGCCGCGTGCTGAAGTATCGCTGACACAAACGCACCAGCCAGTCTACCACTGATGCTTCTAGGTTATGATGATGGCGGCGAGTGAGTTTAAAAAAAGTGAATAACGCTGAGTGACCTTGGGGGGTTGTTTTTAAGGGTTGGTGCTTTTCATGGGAGGGTAGCTGGGGCCTCCACAAGAGGAAAACGGTCTCTACAGAATAGAGTGTCTTAGGTCGGGTTCTCATCCGCCAGTCCTCTGCACACGGGACATTCCGGTACAGGCCGGTCCAAATGCAAGGGTCTGCTCTGTCAACAAAACTGCAAGCGGTTATTTTCAACGTTTTCCTGCAATCTAGAGCCCATACGAATGATGCTCTTTAGAAACTTGCAAACTACATGCAGGTTTTATAACACTGTGATGGTAATCAGCATTCTGTATAAATAAAAGTAATATCAAAAGACTCCATAATGTAATAAACTGCCGATTCAGAATGTTACTTTTTAACGTTGAATAACGATTATCTAAAGCCTGCACTAGACACCAATGTAAGTCATGCTGGCGGGTACCATAGTTAAATTCCAGTAATTCAGTACTTGTAAAATAGACAACACAAATCTATATGTAAATTAAAGAAAGTAAAAAAGTTTCTATGTGCTTAATTTATTTTATTGCACTTTTAGTGTTTAGCACATTGTTACATAATTACTGCACACATGCAACAATTTTCGCCCACTCCTCCACCTTCAATTGTTTGCCAGGAGGTGGATCCTACATGTTGCCAGTGAAATACGTAAGTTAACAAGAGATTTTAAAATCTCTGTTCAGATTTGAGCTAATTTTTTGGTACGATTTGTTAATAAAGCTTGAATACAAACCGGTCAAGAGGGAATATTTCATAGACAGTTCTCTACGTATAATAGAATTTCTTTTTATAATTGACTGAAAAATACGGGTAGTTCTTTATTACAAAGCCTGATTTGTGGTCAACCTGCCATTCCTAGAATAAAATTTCTAATTTATTTTCTTTCTTTTTTTTTTGCACAGAATACTCCCGTAATGATTAAGTATACATTTAATTTTCGGCGTAGGTACCTGTAAATCCTAAAATTGTTGTCCGAAAAAGTATTTAAAAAAATTGTGAACTTAATTGTTTTTGCTATATTTCTATTTCGAGTAGGTTTACGTTTGGGTCTATATTAATTTTGCAAATATTTCCGTAATTTTTGCATAGATATTTTATTTTGATTGGATGTACAATGATTTTTACTTGGTTATTTAACGACGCTGCATCAACTACGAGGTTATTTAGCGTAGATGAAATTGGTGATACCGAGGTATTATTTGGCGAGATGAGGCCAAAGATTCGTCATAGATTACCTGACATTTGTCTTACGGTTGGGAAAATCCTCGGAAAAAACCAACCAGGTAACCATCCCAAGCGGAAAATCGAATCCGCGCCGGAACGCAACTTGGGATCGGCAGGCAAGTGCCGACTGAGCTACGCCGGTGACTGATGTATAATTATCATCATTATCCTGACATGTATTATTGGACTGTTACGATTTAGCCGTTTGTTAGGTCTTTCTAACGACCGCTTCCCCTTGGCCGGTAATGAAATATTTCGCGTAGAATTCATGAGGTGTCCATTTGTAGCACGCGATTCTTCCAACTGTTTCTGTAATCATGTATGTGGTCCACAAGGAGTGGAATTTGTATACGTATAAAATTATTTATCAGTTAATCCAGGTCTCCCTGAAAATTGCATGTTACAATAGGTCTACATGTCTACATCGTTTTCATTTACCACATGTAAGAAATATTTTTTTTTGGAAAAAGTCGTTAGTCAATTTCCAACAAATCGCCATTTTACATCATTTCTTGAAAAAGGATGCATTATTTTTTCTATAAAATGTATTTCATGTGTGTCGTCGGTAGTTGAATTCACTAAACTTGTAAATACTGAATATGAACTTATCCGCTCCATAGTTTAGGTGAAATCACTGTACCCAGACAGAAAGGGAGACATGCCAAAAACAAGTTTTTCTCTGAATTCATGAATACTAAAAACATGAACTTCAGTGGTATTCTCTAAATCGATTTTTTTGTAGCACCAAGCTATTTGCTCTGCTTACTCCTCATAATTAGAAAGTAAAAATATTATCAGGATTAATTAACATGATTTTTTCTTAACTCAGTAAGCGGATATTTAATCTAGATTTTTTTATTATATAAAAGCGACTTAATATTGTATATCGTCGTAATTTGATTCCTAAATCTATATCAAAGATGAGACAAAACCCACGCAATTAAAGATTCTATTAAAAACAACTTCAGACAAGAGTTGTAGGACTTAGATATCTACAGAAATCACTTTTGAAAATAAATCTACGATAAAAGAAAGAAATAGAAGAGAGTTGTTGTTATTTTTTTACAGATGAAAGAATATCAAAAGCTCTTTTAGAAGCCTCGGAAAGTAAATCATGCGCAGGATGTTAAAAATGAAAAGGAGAGATAAGGTGTAATATATTGAGGTCTTAAAGAAGGTGAATAAAAATATTATTATTAATGACTAAATAAGAGAAAAGAAAAATAAAATTTATTGCCGATACAATTAAACATAATACATTACATTATTAATTAACAAATTTGAGAGGAAAAAACTTAGCAAGAAAGAAGAATTTCTAAAAGAAAATAGGCAAAGATATGCTTCAGTAGTGTGAAGAGCAATAGTTACTAAGAATTTAAAAGAACAAGAAAAAAAGAACATGGTTTTAGCTGCAAGGTGAAGTCGTTAGTACTAATTCATCAAGTGAGTGTATGTTCAAAATTTGAAACTAATGTATAAGAATATACCTAAAAATATATTTACGTATTCATAAAACATGGGAAACAAAGAAACCGACGTGCAGAAAATAAAGAAATAAGACATTACAAGGTTTACTATATATAAACTCGTTCAGGTCTTTTCGACACCAATGTTATTGTTCTATGGAGCTTTGTTTTGACCTACCTTCGGAACTTGCTTTGTACTTGTAGAGTTATATAATAAAACATGTTCCGGTGTTTTAATTTTAAGTTGTTGTATACTGTATATTCTTGCTTAACCGGCATTGTAACACAGTGCTAGCACGATGGACTTATAAGCGAGGGAGCCCAGTTCAAAGCCTGATTGATCTACCCTGAATTTATAACTTAATTTTGATCATCCGTGGTTCAGATAACACAAGGGTTTTCTCCGGTTATTCCGCTTCTCCTATGAAATCTAAACAATTCCCTATCTCCATCATCATTAATTAATTAATTCATTCATTAATTAATTCATTCATTCATTAATTCATTCATTCATTCATTCATTACGTGTGTAGACTCAGTGTTTGTGGTACACTCCGAATAGTCTCTGACGAACAAAGTGGTCTACGCTTCTCGACACTAGCGACATCTATGAGCCACGCTCGTAGAGTCGCGGCGTTACTGCAAGGTAAGAGTCCTGGCACTGCACAAAAGATATACTGTACCTTTTTTTCTTCCTTCCTCTGGTTCAGTTCTGTCTAGCTGAAAACGAATAATGGACTAGTGTGGGGTTCACCCAGTGTTTAATATCATGCCCATTGGGCGCTTTACAATGTATTATTTTTCTTCCTTTGTTTGTATAGGCCTACACAAAATGAAGACATTCTGTCTTTAAGTTAGAGTTTTTTATTCACCAATCATATTTCCATAGTTCGCTTCACAGTAGATGATCAGTGGCTATGTGTCGCTCACTGCTGTACTTACAAATGGTGAGAAAAAAGGAAGAGGTTGTTATCAGTCTTGAAATGTAAGAGAATGCTTATTCGGGTACAATCCAGCGAGTTTGTGTTAAATTGCTGACAGACAGAGGAAGATATAATAATAATAATAATAATAATAATAATAATAATAATAATAATAATAATAATAATAATAATAAATTAATTAATTAATTAATTAATTAATTAATTAATTAATTACTTGCTTACTTACTTACTGGCTTTTTAGGAACCCGGAGGTTCATTGCCGCCCTCGCATAAGCCCGCCATTGGTCCCTATCCCGTGCAAGATTAATCCAGTCTCTACCATCATATCCTACCTTCCTCAAATCCATTTTAATATTATCTTCCCATCAACGTCTCGGCCTCCCCAAAGGCCTTTTGCCCTCTGGCCTCCCAACTAACACTCTATATGCATTTCTGGATTCGCCCATACGTGCTACATGTCCTGCCCATCTCAAACGTCTGGATTTTATGGTTCTAATTATGTCAGGTGAAGTATACAATGCGTGCAGCTCTGTGTTGTGTAACTTTCTCCATTCTCCTGTAACTTCATCCCTCTTAGCCTCAAAGATTTTCCTAAGAACCTTATTCTCAAATACCCTTAATCTCTGTTCCTCTCTCAAAGTGAGAGTCCAAGTTTCACAACCATACAGAACAACCGGTAATATAACTGTTTTATAAATTCTAACTTTCAGATTTTTTGGCAGAAGACTAGATGACAAAAGCTTCTCAACCGAATAATAACAGGCATTTCCCATATTTATTCTGCGTTTAATTTCCTCCCGAGTGTCATTTATGTTTGTTACTGTTGCTCCAAGATATTTGAATTTTTCCACCTCTTCGAAGGATAAATCATATACTTAGTCTTTTCAGAATTTACTTTCAACCCAATCGCTTTACTTGCTTCAACTAGAATTTCCGCGTTTCCCCTAATCGTTTGTGGATTTTCTCCTAACATATTCACGTCATCCGCATAGACGAGAAGCTGATGTGACCCGTTCAATTCCAAACCCTCTGTGTTATCCTGAACTTTCCTAATGGCATAGTCTAGAGCGAAGCTAAAAAGTAAAGGTGATAGTGCATCTCCCTGTTTTAGCCCGCAGTGAATTGGAAAAGCATCAGATAGAAACTGGCCTATACGGACTCTGCTGTAAGTTTCACTAAGACACATTTTAATTAATCGAACTGGTTTCTTGGGAATACCAAATTCAATAAGAATATTATATAAAACTTCTCTCTTAACCGAGTCATACGCCTTTTTGAAATCTATGAATAACTGATGTACTGTACCCTTATACTCTCATTTTAATGATAATAATAATAATAATAATAATAATAATAATAATGATGATAATAATAATAATAATAATAATAATGTATTCATGGTGACTACGCAGCCTATTCGCCATCATTGTACTAAATTGCTAGATTCGCCGACAGACGGAATACGAATCTGAACGTGTCTTACGGAACTCTTTGTAAAATTTGAATGTGGAATGGGAGAGGGCTGGAAACCTTCAATTAAACATTGGAGAGTCGTGGTGTAGACTCGAGTGGTGGGATTAGGAGATAGCTCTCCAAGAAAAGAACTGATGCTCGTTGTAAAGCGCAGAGCAAACAAATGCTGGGGTTGAGAATTCTGGCCTCGAACCCCGAACATTTTCCTCGCTTTTGCTTCTATGATGACAGATGCGAGTCCTCCCCTCTACTAATGCCTTTAAAGCCGTTGGTAGATATAGATGGTTTCTCATTCTTTTTTTTCCTTGTCTTCGAGAGGAATTCATTTTTTACATCCCTTGCTCGCCGTCTTTCTTGAAAATGGAGGATTAACATGCACCGATCTGCGAATATGCTTCTCAGAGGGAAAACGTGTTCATTTCGCTGGTACAGGGCTTTTAGTCATTGAGAAGTTACAATGAATTTTGTCTGTTATCTTATGCCTATTAATAGGACGTACTTATTAAACTGGATTGATCTTATACTACACATGAGTTGTCCTTAGTGTTAACACATAACTATAAGAACGGGGTATTAATTAGATGTGATAAAAAGAAAATTCACACAGCTGAGAAGATGTTAAAGAAAACTGTTGAGTTTATTTTAAGATAATAATAATAATAATAATAATAATAATAATAATAATAATAATAATAATAATAAAATTGATTTATTTTAGCTGACAGAGTTAAGGCCGTAAGGCCTTCTCTTCCACTCAACCAGCAAAAAGTGTATATACATATGCATGAACTTACAAAGAATTCAACAATTTGATTTAGATGAGAGTTACATGTATACAAGAGTTATTTATGAATTAAACAACAAAATACTATGAACTATTAATTAAACACTGAAATAAACTGTGTAGCAGAATTAAGCAAAAATACATAGAATGTTAATATATTTCAAATAATATTAGATAATAGAAAGAGATTATTATGAGACAATTTTGAAAATACAGCACTATCAGGATGATGTCTAAAGAAAGAAGTAACAATGTAGTCATAGTTTAAATCAGTATGATTGGAGTGAAATGCTAATAAGGTTATCTTTTAAGCTGTTTTCAAAGGTGTTTATTGTCTTGCAGCCCCTAATACTTTGTGACAAGGAATTCCATTGACGCGAGGTGGATACTGTAAAAGATGATGAATAACAAGATACTAAATAAGCAGAGAACTCGGATACTTCAAAATAGGGAGCACTAAACCAAGTAGCATGAACATGTAATGAATAGACCGAGGATTTGCATGAAAATGTATGTTTTTATTCACACATCATTCAGTGTTCTGCCCAAGGGCAGGCTTTTCACTGCAAACCTAGCTTCTACAATCTTTCTTATTTTCTACCTTCCTCTTTGTCTCCTCATATGATTCATATATCTTAATGTCATCTATCATCTGATATCTTCTCCTGCCCTGAACTCTTCTCGCTTTCACCATTCCTTCTAGTGCATCCTTCAGTAGGCAGTTTCTTCTCAGCCAGTGACCCAACCAATTCCTTTTCCTCTTTCAGATCAGTTTCAGCATCATTCTTTCTTCACCTACTCTTTCCAAAACAGCTTCATTTCTTATTCTGTCTGTCCACTTCACACGTTCCATTCTTCTCCATATCCACATTTCAAATGCTTCTGTTCTCTTCTCTTCACATCGTCGTAATGTTCATGTTTCTACCCCACACAATGCCACGCTCCATACAAAGCACTTCACTAGTCTCTTCCTTAGTTCTTTTTTCAGAGATCCGCAGAAGATATCCCTTTTTTATTAAAAGCTTCCATGGGCATTGCTATCCTTCTTTGGCTTCCTGGCGGCAGCTCATGTTACTGCTTATAGTACACCACAATTTTTTTAATGTTTTTATTAATACATCATATTTAAGAAGTGGTGGTGGTGGTTTTATTTTGCCATAAGTCCTTCTCTTCCACTCAACCAGGAGTATTCATACATCTTTGCGTTTCGAACGCGGAATAATCTAATAAGACCAATTTATTTTGCATATTGTGCATAGCCTATCTCGACAGCTTAGGTGACAAATGCGTATTTTAATTTAATGTTGCATATTATTGCCTATTTTGTAATTTTTTCACACATTTTTACAATTCAACTAAACGTTTTTTATGTATTAACCTGTATTCATTTCAAACTTACTAGCAATAAAATAAATAAATAAAATTGAGAAGGATGATTGTCAAAGCATTGAAGGAATTCGCGATTCAGTGGGAATGGCCAAACATTCCATTACGTTTTGTTATTATGCACTTAGTTTGAGCTAACCTGCAAGAGGAGGAGGAGAGAATCAGTTTATTCACAGTTCAGAAAGGGACAACTACAGATAGCCGGCTCTTAAATTCCAGGGAATACCTACATGACAGAGCGCTGATTCCCCTGGTTTGCAGAAAAGTTCGGAATTTCTAGTAGCACGCTACTCGTTGCTGCCTGAAGCAATTGAAAAACTGGAGACCAGGGATCTACCTCTCCTTGACATCTTCACGAGAGGCTGAAAGGAGTAGGGAAAAGTTCTCTTAAAAATGCATCACAGCGTGACAGAAAATTGTGGTCTAAATCATTCGCAGAGAGTGTTACATGTATTGAAAGAGCAGATGAACTTCGGGCTAAACACGTAGGATCTTGAATGAATGAAAATTAATTTATTGACTACGAATGGGTTTTCATGCGATGGCAGTTACCGATAAAAAAGTAATGAAACAAAAGAGAGATAATAATAATAATAATAATAATAATAATAATAGTAGTAGTAGTAGTAGTAGTAGTAGTAGTAGTAGTAGTAGTAGTAGACTAATAGTAATAGTAGTAGTAGTAGTAGTAGTAGTAGTAGACTAATAGTAATAGTAGTAGTAGTAGTAATAAAACAGATTATAGGCCTAAAACAAAAAAGCAAGGCTCCCTCTTTTCAAGTATTCCTCAGTTACATCCTGTGATATTGAACGTTCACTTTCAGCATAATTCATAGATTTGTATATTAACTGAAAAAAGCGTACCTTCACAAAAGAAAACATAGGGAAAAAAACCCTTACAATTCAATGCCATTTAAACTACGCCGAACGCAGTTGCATTAACGCAAGTGAAACTATTTTTTTAGATTGAAAATTTAATTACAAGTTACCTGAATCTGTTATTAAAAGTACAATGTAACGTGTCATAGGTGATTTTTAATTGCTTAGTGAACATCTAAGTGCAATTTCTAACGTTCTTAGTGCATAACTGCATGCATATTTTGGCAGTTTTTAGTTTATCTATGGTGAATATATACTTACGTCGGACACTGACACTGAATAACCGAGAAGAAGATGGACAAATGTAGCGAGAGAAAAAATAGGAAAGAGAGTATGACGACTTGCACAGGTAAATGAGATTCGCATCATCTCATAGATGTGGTGATATGTTCTGCAGAAATATCAGCAGTCTGAAAACTAAAATTGATGGGAAATTCTGTCTGGAGCCGTCTTCAGTAACACGAGTCTTGTATATGTCGTAAATCCGAGTTCCAGTTTCACTTTGCTTCTGAAGGAAGGTAGCAAAAGATCCGTATGTTTCTGGCTGAGATTGAACCCGAAACAGAGGATTTAATGACAAGCGTGGTAACCAGTACACCGCCGAAGAAGCAGGCGACCACATCTTTAGAGGGATTTCAGCTTCGTGATAGAAAAAAGACGTCACAATCTAGAATCCTGTGAATCCAACCCTCCGAGTGAGAGTTTCTCCTCGTATTTCTTTCTGGAACTCTGCGCTCTGCGTGGCCTCTAAATTGGCCTAAATATAAGGAGAGCGAAGTGGGCCATGTGTGCGAGCTTGCGTATAATGGGGTGGGCGGCCTGATATACAAAAACTGGGCCAGCGTATAAACAGGTAGCCTCTCTTGTGAAGGTCGCTCATGGAATGTGCCCCAGGCACCAGAAACCCTTGGGGCACAGAGAAGGTCGGTAATGTTCAGTGGAGTTCACTTCTTGCAGCAAATTGCGTTCTTCCTTCAGTTTTTCATTCTTTCTTCCCCTTTCTCTCGTTTTACCTCTCTCTTTCTTCAATCTTTCTTTTCTTTTTAGTTTTATTTCTGTCTGTATTTCTTTTCATCCTGCCAGTTTACATTTATTTTTATGCCTCTTTCTTTCCTCTCGTCTTCTTTCTACTTCCTTTCGCTCTTCATGTTCTCAAACTATTATTACTTTATTCATTTAATCTTTTGTATCTGTTTGTTTCTCTCTCTTTCGCACCTTTTTCCCTCATCGTTTAATTATCTCTCTCCATTTTTCTCTTAGACCAGTCCATTAGCAAACCCCGGATGCACTGCAGAATTGTAACTTAATTCGCTTGGCCTTAAGTTTCCTTCTTTGTTTCAGAATGTCTGCGGTCTCATAACACGTTATTCTGCACACACAACTGTAGTTTCAATTGTGATGTTGACCCTAAGAGGTTTTTTTTATCGCAAAATTGTATTCAGAAGTGATACAGCTGTCTCTAGATTTTGCCTTAAAATCTTATAATAAGGAACAGGGTTCATTTACTTACTCACAGCATACAAATGACTTTTAAGGAACCCGGAGGTTCATTGCCGCCCTCACATAAGCCCGCCATCAGTCTCTAGCCTGTGCGAGATTAATCCAGTCTCTATCATCACATCCTACCTCCCTCAAATCCATTTTAATATTATCCTCCCATCATCGTCTCGGCCTCCCCAAAGGTCTTTTTCCCTCCGGTCTCCCAACTAGCACTCTATATACATTTCTGGAGTCGCCTATATGTGCTACATGCCCTGTCCATCTCAAACGTCTGCATTTAATGTTCCTAATTATGTCAGGTGAGGAATATAATGCGTGCAGTTCTGCGTTGTGTAACTTTCTCCATTCTCCTGTAACTTCATCCCTTTTAGCCCCAAATATTTTCCTAAGAAACGTATTCTCAAACACCCTTAATCTCTGTTCCTCTTTCAAATTGAGAGTCCAAGTTTCAAAACCATACAGAACAACCGGTAATATAATTGTTTTATAAATTCTAACTTTCAGATTTTTTGACAGCAGACTACACGACAAAAGCTTTTCAACCGAATAATAACAGACATTTCCCATATTTATTCTGCGTTTAATTTCCTCCCGAGTGTAATTTATATGTTTTGTTACTGTTGCTCCAAGATATTTGAATTTTTCCACCTCTTCGAAGGATAAATCTTCAGTGTTTATGTTTCCATTTCGTACAAAATTCTGATCACGAGACGTAATCATATACTTTGTCTTTTCGGGATTTACTTCCAAACCTATCGTTTTACTTGCTTCAAGTAAAATTTCCGTTTTTTCCCTAATAGTTTGTGGATTTTCTCCTAACATACTCACGTCATCCGTATAGACAAGAAACTGATATAACCCGTTCAGTTCCAAACCCTATCTGTTATCCTGAACTTTTGTAATGGCATATTCTAGAGCAAAGTTAAAAAGTAGAGGTGATAGTGCATCTCCTTGCTTTAGCCCGCAGTGAATTGGGAAAGCATCAGATAGAAACTGGCCCATACGGACTCTGCTGTGAGTTTCACTGACGCACATTTTAATTAATCGAACTAGTTTCTTGGGAATACCAAATTCAATAAGAATGCTATATATAACTTCTCTCTCAACCGAGTCATATGCTTTTTTTAAATCAATGAATAACTGATGTACTGTACCCTTATAGGACTCCCATTTTTTCTCCAATATCTGTCGAATACAAAAAATCTTATCAATGGTCGACCTATTGCGCCTAAAACCGCACTGATGATCCCCAATAATTTCACTTCTTATAAATTTGCGACATGAGATTCCCGCTTCACCTTTTTCTTTTTGCTGAAAGTCTAGATAAAGATGTTTATTGTCCTTAAATGTCCATCGACCATGGTCGGATTTGAACCTGTGTATTTCGCCTCCAGTAGCAGGTAAGGAAAGTGCGCGGGTTGTGAAGAGTCATGAGGGTTAGCACACATCCTCACTTTACTATATTTGTAACATGTAGTACAATCAATTCACCATCTTCGCACGTGACGGAGTGGTAAGCCTCACTGCCTTTCACTGTGGCGACCCGCATTCGAGCCCCGTCTGAGTTACAAAGGAATTTGTGGTTGACAAAGCGATCTCGAGGGGTTTTCTCGGGGTTCTCCCGTTTCCCCTCACCGTTAACAATCTTCCACTATACTCCACAATGAGCCTCACTCCACGAGGTCACGAATCAGATTTCCAGAACGAATAAAAAATGGTTGAAAAGTTGTATGCATTGTATTTAATTAAGGTTTTTATAACCAACACACCGCGTTTGTGGCTGGAGTACTAGAGCACTGAAAAGGCTTGGTGCTCCGGTCTCAGGCACTAATCAGATACTAGTCTGAGGACGGGACATGAGCAGGGCCAAGATAAGATGGCCCACCTGTTAGTATCGACTTCAAGAATGCCATCCAGTACACTTGTTGAACCTGGACAATCATTTCATCAACTCATATGGTATACAATAAGGCAATAATGTAATCCTAAATGGAAGAATCCGTCCCGAATTCGGCATTCAAAGTTAAGCCGAAGTCAAATGAAAAATACTCCGTTGTCAAATTTTTCTTTCCTTCTTTCTTCCGTTCTTTTTTTCGTCTTTTCTTTATTTTCTTATCTCCATCCTTCAGCATTCTTTTCTTTTTACTTTCTTATTCTACGAATTATAAACAGGAAGTGTTCTGATACTGAATATATATAAATATATATATATATATATATATATATATATATATATATATAGGGATTCCAGTGCAAAAACTCGATTTGAGCATTCTTCATATCCAACAGGTGGCAGGCCTATCTGTCTGTCCATACAGTGGTTTATCGTAACTATTGACGGACTTTGTATGATGTTTCTATGACTCACATTAAAAAAAATATGTTAGTAAAATGTAATGTTTCGTTAGGCCTATTTAAAACAAACTAAAATAAAACACACTGTTAAGCACGGGACTCGCATTCGGTAGGTCCGCGGTTCAAATCCCCGGACCGACAAACCTGACTGTGGTTTTTCTGTGGTTTTCCGCAGTTATTTAGGCAAATGTCGGATTGGAAATTTCATTGCAATGGTCCATTTCCCTTCCTCTTCCCTGTAGAAGAAGAATTTAGATTTCATATCATATCATTCGTCGTCATCTCATTCCATAGGCATATTAGGTTATGACGCATGTCTTCGCCCGCTTGCAGGAGGGGCATCCTCTCCGAAACCGTCTCTGGGTTCCGAGCCTTTCGCAATATTTCTGCCAGGATTCATTCTTTCGGAACACTCCCGAAGGCGCTTCAACACATTGGAAGGTCTGTCGGAAAGGATCATGTCCTGCTTAGTCACTTTGGGGGTATGAACTTAAGGCGGGGGAGTGTAGGGGGCCCATTGGGTAAGGGGATGAGGGGTCTCATGCGGCCGGTGGGCTGGTACACTTCATTCGTTCCATAATTCGGAGTGTACAATAGGTCACTGTCGAGCCGACGCGCTAAAGGGTCGTCCCTAACCCGCCCCTAGCCACTCAATACTACTACCACTACCACTACCACTACCACTACCACTACGCACACAATTCAACTTAAATCCAAATGTTTTTGTCGTAATTTGTTGTATTACTGTAATTACATAATGGAGTAATAGTAGTGTTACCTTTCATTAATTATGTATTTCAATAAAGAAAAATGCTAATAGATACTGTATATAAGTCAAAATTAGTATACCCGCCTAATACGCAGTCCCGGTTAATACGCGGTTTACATCCGGTCCCTTGAAGAGCGTCTTATCGGGGTTTTACTGTATTTAAAATAAATTACAAATACGATAGCTAAGTTAGAATCGTTGAGAAAAGCTTTGATATGATGAGTTAAGTACTGTATTTTATTGAAAATTACAGTATATCCCACCAGAATTTCTCTCTTTCCCCATTCATCACCACCATCACTATAGTCAATGACGGGCAAAGTCTATAAAGGCAAAGGATCTAAAATTCCGGTTGACTCAACGATAAAAATTAAATCTCCATTAAAAGAATTCTTCACTTAGCGGCAGGAAACAATACGAGAGTTTGTGACAACCCGTAGCGTCGCCAATATAAAAGATAATTACGGTACTAGAATCAATTCTGTATTGGAGTTGAATCAACGAAATGAGTTGTCCAGCCTCTACACCTCTACACCCGCTTGAGTCCAACCGCCAAGCAGGTGGTCAGTCCGTCGAGGTATCGTGACGAGAGAGCGTAAAACCACAGCCAGAGCCGGAGCAGCAGCAGCGGCTCGTGCGTGAACTTACGAAGGACAACCACCACCGCGCGCTTTTGTCTTTTAAATAGAGTAACACACGTGATTCTGAGCCGCATTCAAATTAATTCTCCCACAACTATTGGAAGCAATGTGATGCATTTGACGCCCGCGTAAATAACTGATATATCTTGTGGAAAACCACAATTCAAGTTACACAGAGTTTGTGTGCACTCAATGTTCGGTCTCTGGCGGCCTGTCAGCCCACTTGAGGTATGTGGATATAAAGGGGGGGGGAATTGAACCGGTGTCTGGTGTAGTTCATTGGTAGCTCAGTCGGTAGAACGTTGAAGCACTCAGCCTAAAGGTCCCAGGTTCGACACCCGGCCCCGGAGCAATTTTTCCCTTGGAATTTACTGATATATCTCTATTACTGTTTTAACAAGAAAAGCATAACTCGCTATTGGTGTACTACAGAAATTATCATCGTCCTGAATTGGAAGGACAAACCCCAGCGCTACCGGTATGCATGAATAAACTATTTTGCTGAACCCCTGCATTCCTAACCCACACCAGCCGAATACGCTGAGGTTTGATTAAACTTCTGATTTATATGCGCTAAAATTACCAAAATAAGCATGCATTTATGCTGGAAAATGTTTTAAATATGCACAAAATTATAAACTACGCACGGATATATATCAATGTGTACTAAATAAATGCGATTTCTTGAATTACTCACACCGAATGTTGTTCCCTAGAGGCTGTAATTTGATTTGCTGTATACAGTGATGAGTTTCTCCAAATGTTCAGAAGTTAATTGAAGGGTTCAAAACCATAGTAGGCCAAGCGCCATTTACTAAAAACGTAGAAAACAAGGGTTAAAATGAAGTTATCACCATAATTCAATGGAAACATAAAGCAAGTAATATAAAGTATACATATTCAAACTAAATGATATGTCAATATTCATTAAACTATGGTATTCACTTAACTTTAACCCTTGCTTTCAACGTTTTTAATAAATGGCGCTTGGCCCACTATGGCTCTGAACCCTTCAATTTGTGTTGCTTATTGATTAAAATGAGTTTGTAGGCGAAGAAGTACCTTTTCTTTATTGCACACTTGACTAAAAATGAGTTTGCCGTCCGTGATATAATCCAACGATCCACAATCCTTGATCCACTGCGCACTGTCTTAAAAGCGCACTTTCGTTACTCGTACCGTATTTCGGCATGACAACACGGAACTCGTTGTATTCCCTTGCAGCATGAGATCTAGGCACTGTATGAACAACTTGCAACGCAGTACGCTGCAAGATACGATTTGTACTTCCCCGATACCTTCTAAAGATCACGTGCAGCCGACTCGTGCAGCACCAAGGCCACAAGTAGAAACTCATTATGGGTTACCTTGCTAGTAAAGAGAATTGCATATTGTAGCCTATATAAATTGTAAATAGGCTAATAGTACTCTATTACTATGCTTAAAAACAAATATATGTATACGATACTTTCCAAAACCATAAAATTTGCAGCAATACCATGAAACTGTTACTATGCTTTAAAAATGTTAAGCTTATATGCATTAAAAACGCTAAAATCATGAAATATGCGAAAATATACTGCAAATATGTAATTATATGCATTACAATTCTTAATATACGAAGAGAGAACTGAAAACTTACTCCGAATTTCGTTTCCATAACATATCTAAAACGAAAGCCGACTAAAACGTCTGGGGTGGGGGATCATCGTGCTAATCACACGATAGTATCTCCATTCTGGTTAGATGATTGTTCACCTTTGTTTCGGCATGTGGACGTGATTCCAGCAGCCGGCTGGTTGGTCTAGACCCTTAAATGGCTGTAGAGCCACGGTTTATTATTATTATTATTATTATTATTATTATTATTATTATTATTATTATTATTATTACTGTAATTGGCCTTGTGCTGTTGTTTTTGCACGTTAATATTCTAAATAAATAAATAATAATAATAATAATTATTATTATTATTATTATTATTATTATTATTATTGTTGTTGTAATCATAGCTATCTAAAAACAGATTGAACATGCATTTGCATAAAAATCCCATGGCTGTACTACACCGTATGATGAGTAACGAGGTATTGAGTAGGTAACCCCGCTCGTCCCTAGATCAGCCACCACCGCACGTCGTTAGTGAAAAATTCCAGGCCTGACCGGGATTCGAACTCGGCCATCTACGTGAAAAACTCGTATTCTATACCATATAGCCACCGCAGCGATTAAAAACAGAAATACTCTTACAACGTAATTTTTGAGAATATATGCAAAATGTTACAATTCCGCCAGCCAACAGAATTTGTTGTATTGATTCTTAATAATTTAAACGTAAATTTATTTTATTTTATAGCATTTAGTTATGATGGAGTGTATGTTCTCTACTCTCACCGTCACCTATTTCTCTTATTCTTGTTGAATGAATACTAGGTTTAAATCTTTCAAAATTGTCTTAAAATCGTTTGACATAGAGAGGATCGGAGGAAGATGCCTAACTTTTTGCTTTGATTGAAAATTTAAGGTTCTGTTGATATTATTATGAAGTTCATATTGAAATATAAAAATCTGGAAGATATTTTGAAACTATATTTTTGATAAAGAATAGAAAATATTAATTACATTGTTTATGGATACAGGTTTTCTTCTTATCTGCACTTTAGGCATCTTTCCCCGATAGTCGGGGTCAGGTGGCAAACTCAATTGACGTATTTAGATACTGACATATGTATTTTACCTGAACTTGGTTTGATACATGTGTATAACAATTTGACTTACTCTAAATCTCATGGACACTTTCTCACTCGTTTTTCATTACTTAGCAACACAGTCATTGTACACATTTTGTTGCCATGTGCAAGACTCTTAAAGTCGCGTTTTGCACACAATTCATTTAATCCAGTACAGTCGAGGTCCTTTGGGATCACAGTAGTTCACCTTACAAACTGCACAGTAATTTTAATTTTTGTTTGTTGTCACTCTTCCGATCTTCTTCCTTCTCTGCTGTCGCAATCTGGAGTCTTTCAAAGGCACATCATCTGTCAATACTGCAGCTGTTTGTCTAAGCATTTCCTACAATATAACAAACTAATGAAACTCTTGCAACAACTTGCCATTTTACCCCGAAAATAAAGTGAGCATCTTCCCAAAGTATCGGGGTAAGATGCCTAGTCCACTGACGCAACCTAAGATGGCGGAACAAGGTCGTTGGTTGATCACAATACAACCTCTAGAATAGTGGTTACCAGCACAGTGCACCCTCGGGCTAGCGTCTCTCACCCGCGTATAAGAGATGCACTGACGTGCAACCGTGGCTGCTGGCGGGTATGCTTTCTATCTCTCCCTTCTGCACGACGGTGCATATTCCGATGCACTTCTTACCCTTTACCCATTTCAGCGAGTGGTGACGACCACTGCTCTAGAACCTTTACTACACTATCCATTACCAAGTTTTGACAGTTATAACAAATTCAAGAATGTATTAACATTCTATCATACTTTTGCAATTACTTTATAGCAGAAAAATGAGTTGTTTCCTTTCTTTTATTCTTCGCACAACAAGAACAAGTGGCAAAATGAGTTAGCTTTGACTCTCCAGATATTCAGCTGTCTCAGTGATCATGTAGACATGCGCATAGCATTCTCTTTTGGAAGAATGTGAAACTTAAAAAAATGAGCATCTTCCCCGATAGTCATCTCCTCCCGATTCACTTTAATTACTCAAGGTAGGCCAATGAAAAGGGCAATTATAAACATAGGCCATTTCCAGTCACATTCGAGTATTTTAATTGTTGCCAGTATAAATCGATCATTCATTTTGTAGCATTTAGTTATGATGAAGAGTTGGACGAGTGAACAACATACGTTGGCTATTAAGGTAAATTGCAAAAATAGTTTTTGTGACTCCACAACGGCTGTTTCGACGTCATTACAATACCCATCGCAATGGTGGGACAGCATTAGGCCATGCCATTAAACTCTAGGTGAAAAATGTTGTAGCAACTGGTTTGGAGTTTAAGAACAAGACTTCAGGTAAACAAAGAACTACACCATAAAATATTAACTGCATACTAGCTCCTATGCTGTGTAGTCCTAAGCGTTATCTACATTATCCATAGTTTCACTTGTCTTGTCGAACTCTAGTATCCGAAAGATACTTCATAATGCTTTAAACATACATCTATATCAAATTGGTGCAATCATTGAAGAAGGAAGCTGATGAAATCAATCGTATGACTTTCTGCCACCAACTCTTGGATTTCATAAACATTAACGAAGGCGCCATTTGCAATAGGTACACTGATGAGCGACGAAACACACTTCATCTGTCCACATATGTTAATAAACAAAACTTTCGGTACCAGTACCTACTGGGCAGCAACCTAGCATGCAAGCAATGCATGAGTAAAGTTGCACGTGCACAGTCTCAAGGATACTTTATGGTGTGTAATAGCGTCCTTTGGAATCATTGGTCCCTATTTCTTTAAGGACGATAATGAGATTTCTGTTGCCGCCTGTTCAAATTCCGGAAAAATCTGGAATCAAACCAGACAAGTGGTTTCAACAGGACTAGTTACACGTTTAGACATTCAATTAATGCAGTCAAGCGTTTGTTTCCAGGCCACTTTATCTCCAGTTATGACGATATTTCATGACACTCGAGGTTGCAAGATTAGCTTCACCTTGTAACTCATGTAAAATTCTTAAAAAAAAAAAATCGAAATCGTTTTATCCAGTGTTTTTTAAAACTTAATCTGTTTTTCTCTTTGATATTACAATAGGCCTATGTATGTATGTATGTATGTATGTATGTATGTATGTATGTATGTATGTATGTATGTATGTATGTATGTATATTCTATTCCACTTCTTACCATTTTTTCTCACACACTTCAGATTGATGGAAGTGTTACATGTACGGGGAGACCATTATATTATGATCGACCTCCTGGTTCCAGGAACTACTCTTACTTAATCCAGCTTTGTCTTACCTTTCGGACACTAAAATAGCTCAATTGTTAGGTCAACCGAAAGAGTGCACGCTAAATCTCTTGTGATGGAAAGTCACTGTTTTTTTTTTTTTCTCACTTTACTCCATAACGGCTCTGATAGCCACCCAGTATCTTTTCACATAATATGCTTTAGAAATTATAATAAAGAGAAAAGAAGATAGCTGGAACGTGATGCTAGGTTTAACAATAAAGTACAAATGTTATGAAATCAGGGAAAATACATTCATATGCCGTCGCATCAGCTTAACATGAGTAGGAATATCCTTTTACTTTTTTAGGTATTGAATCGTACATTGGCTGATACACCTGAAAACGTCTTCCTGAGCAGTGACAATCATTATCCTAAGTTCTCACCTGAAAGACAGACTGATAAGCGTATGTCCAAGTACCCATTATCAGTTGGACATCTGGCATTATGCACCCCCAGCTTACAGCTCTAGGTCTGTACTGATATGCCATATCAATAACGGAACTATAACTTTCTATAGGCCTGTGCAAAAAGATACAATAGTTACGTAAATTAAATCGTTACTCTTATGTTTTAATTGGTTTATTTAATGATGCTACGTCAACTGCAATGATTATCTAGAGTCTGAGTGAAATGAAAGTGATATGCCAGCGAAATGAGTCCAAAGTCCAGCTCTGGAAGTTACCAGCATTTTCTTTTAATGGGTTAAGGGAAAACCTCGGAAAAACCCTCAACCAGGTAACTTATCCCAAATATGATATGAACCCGGGGCTGCTCGTTTTATAGTCAGACATGCTAACCGTTACTCTTGTGTTATACAGAACATTTTAACTAATCCCGCTTAATCATTTACATAACTCGAGTACGCTAGCTGCTAATGACAAATTCTTGGTATACTATTTTACTTGTTTAAAGAACATGACGAAAGCGTTGAAATAATTTCTGCTATAAAAACTTATTTATCTCTAAATTGAGTAGCTCCTTTCTACTTCACTGTATTATTATTATTATTATTATTATTATTATTATTATTATCATTATCATTATCATTATCATTATCATTATCATTATCATTATCATTATCATCATCATCATCGGTCACCGGTGTAGTATAGTAGTTAACGAATGGTACTCCTATTCTGAGACTGCTCTTGAATATTGGTTCGAATATCGATTTGACGATTTCCTGATTGAATTTTTTCCTCCGTTTTCCCGACTGTAACACGGAATTCGGGTAATACCATAGCGAAACCTCGGATTCACATAGCTATAATTCCATCTTTCTATTATCAATGCCATTCACTTTAGCAGACCGCACAATTTATATGGTATCGTTAAATAACCAGTTTTATATTATTATTATTATTATTATTATTATTATTATTATTATTATTATTATTATTATTATTATTATTATTAGCGAGAATGCGGGCAGTGGCACGAAGAGATGTAATTTTCCACGCACTTGGTCAGACACGCAACTGTTATGTCGACGTGAAAGCAACCTTGCTCTGGCCCGAGCGCGGTTCACAAGAGATGCCAGTATTAACGTGATCTTGGCAATCTACGCAGGCAAAAGTTTAAATTTGTAAATGACAGTAATTAACCAGTTCAATTGTAAATTATTTTTGTTAATTTGTAACATTTTTTTTTTATTTTGTTCTTGGTTAATAGTAGTTCCTTTTTGATAAATGATTATCTTTACATATTCAGTCACTTGATTTCAATGTAAGAAGCTTTAATTCATAAATTTTATTCGTAATAGATGGTAAATAGATTCCCGTCATTATAGCATATTATTATCGATGAAACTTACATTTAAAGTACTGAGGTTTCTTTTGTTGTATCAGTTTTACCATTATACTGTTATTGGTTTTTTCTATGCTAGTAATACATAAAGTTGCACTTTACCTACTGCTATCAGTGCGTAAACGAGTCTTTAAAAACTAATAAATGCAATAGTCAGTGTACGAGTACAGTCTTCATTCAATAAGAAATTAATGCATTACCTCGATCTTTCATGACGTATTTACACGTAAGACTAATAGTCCTAGGCTAAGTAATAAATTTAACATATTCATGTCCACACCTGTGGAGTAACGGTCAGCGCGTCTGGCCGCGAAACCAGGTGGCCCGGATTCGAATCCCGGTCGGGGCAAGTTACCTGGTTGAGGTTTTTTCCGGGGTTTTCCCTCAAACCACTAAGAGCAAATGCTGGTCAACTTTCGGTGCTGGACCCCGGACTCATTTCACCGGCATTATCACCTTCATTTCATTCAGACGCTAAACAACTTAGATGTTGATACAGCGTCGTAAAATAACCCAATAAAATAAATAAATAAAAGAACATATTCATATTAAATTTACATTTTAGCTCGTATTATTGTAATACCCATTGCAACAAGATTTAGCATTGAACTTTTCCTAACCGCTTTGTTGAGTATATGATCGGTTTAGGCGGCCATGAAATTGTACGTAATAATGATAAATTATACAATACACACCTGAGATCCGGCCTGGGTTGCGCAGTCCGTAGAGTGCAGGTTCGATATCGGCCCAGATCGCATTTAAGTGTGCTTAAATGCGTCAGGCTCGTGTCAGTAAATTTACTGGCATGTAAAAGAACTTCTGCGGAACAAAATTCCAGCATACCGACGACGCTGATATAACCTCGGCAGTTGTAAGCGTCGTTAAATAAAACATAATTCTTAATTTATACACTTTGAAGACTGACCATCGCTCGGTAAAGGGGCTTGAGGCATAAAAAAAATTTACATTTGCTATGTTATTTCCAGAGATCAAAATCGCCAAGATTAAGAAGAATCAAAGAACCTTATATTCTGTAGCTATTCAGCTACGGTTTTGAAATCCCCCGTGTTGTCGAGGTAACTGCCATTGCTTTTTTTCTTCATAGCCGAGATCCATGGGTAATTCAAAATCGCGGCACGCAGGTAAGATCGAGGGATTGAACATACATTCAGTCATACATTACTGCTTCATAAATATCTCTTTTGTTCGAGTTATAAATGTGCCCTTAAGATTTAATTTATTATTAGTAGATTACTAATAGTAATCCGTGGTGAGACAGCCTATGAAGGACTAAGGTCGACAATATGGCTGCTGGTCTCTCATCTACATGCCTCAACAGAGATGAATGATCATCTAAGCAGAACGGAGATATCACAAGCTAACACTATGATAGGCCTACCCTCAGCCGTTATAGCTGCTTTTCTTAACCAGATTTCGCTGCCTATCTAGCTCTCCAATTTAGTAGATTATTAAAGTAGTTCGTACAAATCAATCTGGTTATTTAACCCCCTAGCTAAATCGCTTTCTCGCATCCGAAAATGATAGATTTATCTCATTAAATCAAAATTCTTACGCCCGTTTTCAAGATAAAATTTGCATATATGTATACAAGAATTCATCTTTCAATAATGGCCTATTTGATTCACTAATTATTGTGAAATTTGGATATTTATTATTAAATTGTCCCTTATATATTTCCATGATACACAATCTACGCAAGTGTTGTATAGGCTACGCAATTTCTTTGTTCTATTGCTTATACATGTTTAGTTGGCTTCTCAACAACTAAAAAGAAAAAAATTGCTTACCGATAGAAACCTCGATTGTATACGGAATGAATAATGCCTACCGCGCGGTTTTGGTTTTATGCGACATCCGTGTTCAAATCAGTACGCTATGTATTAGCGAATATATCAGACAAATTTACTTCGAACACAGTGTTACTAATTAAATAATTTCGAAAATATTGTCCCTTCGAATTTCGTACAGTACTCATTAACAACTCAGACCGACACGTTGCTGTGACGGTTAACACGTCCGCCTTGTATTCGGAAGTCCGGGGTTCTATCCCAGGAGCCAGCTATCCTGACTTGGGCTTTTCATGGTTCTCAAAGTCTCTTCAGCCGAATGCTGGATAGAACCCTTTACAAAGGTCACGACCCGCTTCCTTTCCAATCCTACAGTGACATCTTCTTACCTTCTGCATCAGGCCTCCCCTCTGTCAGAGAAGTATCGGAATTACTGTAAGTGTTCTGTTGAGAGAAAAGATTATTAGAGGCAACTGCTGAAGTGTAGAAATGTATAACAAAAAATTAACATCTCGTTCTGTGTTTAGAGAACTGTTCAATATTAGGTAATGTCCATAGAAACTCGTGAAATGTAGCGTTCCATAATTTATATTTGGCCAAAATGAAACTGGCCGGCCTCTCGAGTAGTGAATTTTGTTAAAGGTCTGTTCGGGTGAGTGCGCGGTTCACAAGAGAGAACTTCTCTGCGCAGCTTCCGTGGACTATTGGTGGCAATTTTCACAGAGTGATTGTAAAAGAGTAAATGAGTACTCGTTAGGCTGCTAGTTTTTTGTACAGGAAAGTTGATATTCGCGATCAATTCCTCTCTGTTCAATACATTTTTATTATATTTATCCAACTGGTTCTTAATGAACAGTTGAAGTTAAATTTGCTAAAGTTAGTTGAGTTTATTTACAGATAAGTAGGCCTATAAGTATGATGTACATAAGTCGTTATAAAGTGAATTGTTCATCTGTTGGATAGAATAAGTAGAAATTCATCGCCTACCCAATTTGAATAAGTTCCCACCTACGAAAAAAATTGCATAGTCATACACATTTGCTATCTTTTGGCATAATGGACTGTAAAATTGCCTCCTACCGGTGGAATGAATATAACTTCGCCATTTTGTCATTTTCCTTGCAACCTCTATGGCACAGATAAGTTAATCATTTGTGGGACCGTGTCTAGAATTTTTAGGAAACTATTTCCCAACATTAGTTTCATTTTATGCCAGACTGAGAAGAGTTATAAATACAGAAGTTTACTAGAAAGGTTATTGAAGTTGTAATTTTTTGTATTTATATTTTTTATTTGTAAATATATATGAATAATGATTGTGTTTGCTTAAGACGTTAAAAGTTTTATTTTATGCCACTATACTAATTTCAGTTATAACTCATATTCCATCTTTCTATCAAATGATATGTCAGTCAAATCTAGAAACCAAATAATAAAAGTGGAAGTTATTACAAGAATAAAATAGTGGAGAAAGCTTAATTTTTCATGAATCTATTTAAATTAAGTATATAAAAAATTAATTGTTTACCAAAAGTTATGGCTTTTAAAGGAACAACACTTATTCGTACTATAATCTGGGTCTACACTGAGATTATTGCACTAGTCTTCTCATTTAAATACTTAGGATACCATGTTAGTTATGGTAATGAAACTGACATACCAGCCAAAATCCAAAACTATAATACCGTAGATAGATGGCACTCATTAACAGAGTATTTAAACCCTCCTTAATGCAGAAACAACAAATAATAAGGGCTTACAAAACCTTGGCGAGACCAATGCTTACATGTGGTAGTGAAGCTTAGGCCATATGCAAAAGACAAGATAGCTAGCGAAATGAAGTTCTTGAGAACAGCCAGCTATATAGACTAGACAAAAAAAATACAGATATCCTTCAAGAACTCAATCTCTTAAATTATGGACCATATATCTAAATACAGGACTAACTGTCAGCAACACCTTCAACGCTTGGATCGAACCCGCATTCCTCGTCAGATTCTTAATTACCATCCCAGAGGGAAGAGGTTTTTAGGAAGACCATTAAAAAGATGGCATGAGACCATAACAAGCCACCAGGCCTAATACATGGAAGGAAGAAGAAGAAGAAGAAGAAGAAGAATGATGATGATGACGTCTCTTTGCCAATGAGGTAAGAGTACTGCAATATTAACTTGGACTATAACGAGTACTAGTGTAGACTACTTTACTTCTGCACAGAAAGCGATCAAGTGTTTTTATCCACAGTAATCTCAGTAGAGGTTTAGATTTATCTAGACTAGTACACTTTTACTACGTCATACTACTTTTAACCAATAGAACGGTACGAAAGGACGTCTTTCAACCAATCATGGCTGCTTATCGCACAATTTTATCACTTCCCTAGCTTTTATTTTTATTACTTCCCTAGCATTTGTTTGTTTTTATCACTTCCCTAGTATTTGTTTCTTTGTTTGCCAACATTTCAAACTGCAAATTCTTTACGGTACCGGTACTATAAAACATGGTTTGCGATCGTCATTTGTTTCCTGCATAGTTAGGTTACTGAAAATGGCGGCACTGTTCAAACGTTTTGATGAAGGTAACATTAGTGAAATAGAATTTTAGTAAGTCAAATAATATACAGATTGTTTCCGAATTGGTGTTACAAACTTTCAGGGATGATGGCGAAAGGTACATGTATCAATTTGAGATAAGGAACCATGGTCCGGAAATGACTGAGTCCAAAGTAGAAGCAAAAATAGTTGTGTGGCAATGGAATTGTAATTTGGACACTGCAACTTGTCCAGTCGATCAGTCCTAGTGAAATGGAGGAGTACACGAGAGCCGGATAAGCAGACCTGATTTTCGAATACGGATGAGCCAATGGGAACAGTAGACAAGCTCACAGATTGTATCCGTGCAAGTACCCACGTAGGAGACTCCGGCCCATACCATTTTTCCACGACTGTTCCAAAAGTTAAGGAAAGGAGGGCACGTGGTGCCAAATTACAATTCCATTTCCACACAACTATTTTTGCTTATAACTTTCGACTCAGTCATTTCCGGACCATGGTTCCTTATCTCAAATTGATACATGTACCCTTCGTCATCATCCCTGAAAGTTTGTAACACCAATTCGGAAACATTCTGTATATTTTATTGTATTAGAGTATTATATTTCTTCTGATCTTTATATACTTTCTTCTGTTTTTAACATCTCCCTACTTTGTTTGCCAACATTTCAAACTGCAAATTATTTATGGTCTATAAAACATGCTTTGAGATCGTCATTTGTTTACCGCATAGACAGTCAACTGAAAATGGCGGCTCCGTTGAAACGTTTTGATGAAGCTAACATTAGTGAAATAGAATTTTATTAAGTCAATTAATATTTTATTGTATTAGAGTACTTTATTTCTCATAATCTTTATATAGTTTCTTCTAACCGTGTAATAGTCAATTAAATCCCACTCGAGTTTTGATTTTCTCAACAGTAATCTCGATAGAAGTTTTGATTTATATAGATTCGAATAAGTGTCCGTTTCAAGAATTTCTTTACCGTGTGTAAGGGCCCTAACAGACTCCGAGACACGGCCACTTTTATTTTGACCAACGGTACATCAATATGAAAGACGCATGAAGGTCTGACTTGTGTCACTGAAGGGTAACTTGTTATACTATATTCTGGAAATAGCTGTACCATTGTGCATATTGTACATATTGGATTTGGGACTGGTTTGGACGTGAAGTTTATAAGAAAAATGTATAGATAAGCTCGAAATTGGTCAATCCATGAATCAATATGGTTTGGAGTCGCACTGGTCGCGCGGAGTTCGACGACTCCGGCCCTGGCCACTCACCGCGACATCCACAAGGACATATCATTAATTGCTCTCAATTATCACCGCTTGTGTCACACGCTGCGCTGCCCGTCCCCGTCCTCCCGCCCAGCGCTGGCTGCGAGCTCACAACCTCATAAAAGGATTATAATGTGCCACTGTTCTTTACTGTCGGCTTCTCACAAGCTGAGACCGTACTTCGAGTCTGGGCTGATCCTGTGAAAATTGTGAGAGAAACAGAATGACAGTGCCCAAGATTTTTATATAGACTGTAGTCAGTCTCGGAAGTGAGAAGTTTACGTTACATTGCCAAATATTGAAAGCGGAGCACGTTGTAGACCATTCATGATGAGATTTGCGATTTCAACTTCAAAACACTTTATACAAAGTGAACCGTAAGTAACGTAATTAATTTCAGGGGACTATTTCTTGAGATATTTCTAATAGAAAAGTTTAACAATTTTGCTCGTTTTTCTTCTTTTTCGAGATGAAAATTGTTTTATATAAAACATTTCATAGCGTGTTCTAGGAAAGCCATCGATTTAATTCCCAATATGCTCAGTCAATTTAAACGCGAAGTGTATTATGATAATAAAACACGGGAATTTTACTTGAAGAAACTAAAGAGATAGGTTTGGAAGTAAATCACGAAAAGACAAAGTATATGATTATGTCTCGTGAAGAGAATATTGTACGAAATGGAAATATAAAAATTGGAAATTTATCTTTTGATGAGGTGGGAAAATTCAAATACCTGGGAGCAACAGTAACAAATATAAATGATATTCGGAAGGAAATTAAACACAGAATAAATATGGGAAATGCCTGTTATTATTCGGTTGAGAAGCTTTTATCATCCCGTCTGCTGTCAAAAAATCTGAAAGTTGGAATTTATAAAGCAGTTATATTACCGGTTGTTCTTTATGGTTGTGAAACTTGGACTCTCACTTTGAGAGAGGAACATAGGTTAAGGGTGTTTGAGAATAAGGTGCTTAGGAAAATATTTGGGGCTAAGAGGGATGAAGTTACAGGAGAATGGAGAAAGTTACACAATACAGGACTGCACGCATTGTATTCTTCACCTGATATAATTAGGAACATTAAATCCAGACGTTTGAGATAAGCAGGGCATGTAGCACGTATGGACGAATCCAGAAACGCATATAGAGTGTTAGTTGGAAGGCCGGAGGGAAAAAGACCTTTGGGGAGGCCGAGACATAGATGGAAAGATAATATTAAAATGGATTTGAGGGATGTGAGATATGATGATACGTAGAGACTGGATTAATCTTGCTCAGGATAGGGACCAATGGCGGGCTTAAGTAAGGGCGGCAATGAACCTCCGGGTTCCTTAAAAGCCAGTAAGTAAGTATATTATGATAATACATTATTGAAAGGATTTTGGTTTTGTTCTTTAATGTGCAGAAATTTGATCCAAAGAAATGTAGCATTTAAAAATTATTTTTCAGAAGGAAAAGTAACATTTTTTTCGGATCAAATTTCTGCATTTTAAAGGACAAAACTAAAATTCTTTCATCATAATACACTACGCTGTTAAATTGACTTTGCATATTAGGAATTAAATTAATGGCTTTCTAAAAACACGCTATGGAATGTTTCACATAAAACAATTTTTATCTCGAAAAGGAAACAATAACGAGCAAAATTATATTGAACTCTTTTGCTAGAAATATTTGAAATAATAACCGCCTGAAGTTAATTACATTACTACGGTTCACCCTG